>NC_133649.1:208216717-208585281 GCF_009905375.1 Apium graveolens | reverse complement strand
GCGCTAATATTCACGCAAGTATACGCGTTCCCAAGTAGTATAAGATATAAATCAGATTCGTTCCCACAGAGACTGGTTTAGGTTAAATTCAATTTATGCACCTATGCAACAATGTATGGTTATCGCTCAATGCTAAGATAAATAACAAATTGGGTTTTTATTAAACTAAGAGATTATACTAAATAACATTAACTAAGAGAATTGAGGTTAAATTAATATATATGACAAACATGGGATCCTAACTTTATTAAATACTTCATTCAATAGCCTTATTGTTCTTAACCTTAGCATGTGATGGTGATGACACTAATCAGATAACACGAAACTGATAAACACCAATTTTCGTTGCACGAGTACCATTCTACCAGACATCCACAAAAGAGATAGAAGCTGAATAGGCACCAATTATATTGAGACCCTATATGTCTATAGAATTTGACAACATAACGGTTTAAGAACAAGTTATCTATCTTGATTACATAGGGCAAGTAAAACGGTTAGAGTTACCTACGAATCATGCATACACGTACATGAACCTATGCTAGCATGGCAAGTTCTAAACCTCTATATTCACTGTCGCTTCAATAGAGATTAACACGCTATCTTATATGTTAGCTACTCACATAAGACGAATAAGCACAACCATACTAGGATATCAATCAATCACCACACACCAAGATATCGAAACAATTAACTATTGAAATCCATAAGTAAATCCGCTAGAATCCCATGACAACGATTAGCCCATAATCGAACTCATCGTCACCATGGGTTCCAATGAAAGCATGGTATAAACAAGGTCTTAATAAACTAAATAATAATCAAAGTACGAATAAACGAGATCTAGGTTCAACAAGAACGAAAACGAGCATCTAAAGTTACAACTAATTCAAAGAATCACAAGTTGAAAACAAGATCTTCTTTTTCAGAGTTGTTCTGTGCTTCTAGGTCTTCTCCTTGGTATCCCAATCTTCCCGGATGATGAAAACCCTTTTTTTTAAGTATATATACGCCCCTAGTGGACCTGGACCCTTAAAATCATCAAATTCTACTCAAAAAAGGCTTTTTCAGCGAAATAAGCGACCAGCCGTGCCCTGAGCGGCCGCTCAGCTCTCCTGAGTGGGCGCTCAGCTCTCTGAGCGGGCGCTCAGCTCTGCTGAGCGGGCGCTCAGCTACTGACTAGGAAAAATATTCTGATGAATCTTGTTTTGGCCATAACTTGAGTTCTACTCGTCAGAATTAGGCGATTCAACTGTCCACGCGAAGCTATTGAGATTCTCTACAACTTGACAATGGCCTTGGCTTCCAATTCTGATCACTTTTCATCATATTTCCTTTAAAAGCTCTTTTCTTCATATAACTGATACCTGAAATGCATTAACACAAAAACACATCAAAATACCAACAACTTGAGTCCAAAACACCAATTTAAGCTTGTAATAAAGCATTCCAAGTGGATATAAAATCCACTTATCACTAGCCCTCTACCCAATCCTGACAATCTAGGCTTGTTTCAGTAACTTATAACCTGTAACTCTGATATCAACCTGTGGCGCCCTCCAAACCCGGGTCAGCAGTTTGGGGTCCACAACACATGTACGGTATAAACCTGTATAGGAAACACTATTTGCAATGACCCTGTTTCACGTAACCGCGGATCGCAACAGGTTAAAGTTATGAAAACAAGCCACAATCTTAACCTTTATTACAATGTACCAAATCCCAACTAATTTAACTTACAATTGATAATAAAATCATTCTTACAATCTGACTATCTCTATACCGCATGAAGCTTCTGCTAGCTCGATTCATCTCAACTGGACCCTTAGCTCGCACTTTGGACTGCGGAACTTCACTATCATCCATATTCTTTTCAACTGTAAAATATATAAAAGAATCGCAAGGGTGAGCTAACTAGCTCATCAAGTCATAATAGTGATAACTGAGGTTAAACAATGATCAAATGAGATGATTCAAAGGAATCAAGTTTCTTTTTAACTAACCATTAGAATTGGATATTCATTTTAAGTTTTAAAAACCAAGGTTAGGCTGCTGATCAGTCACGCACTAACCCCGAGCAAGCACACAACACTGCTCTAATTACTGGATCCAAGGCACACATTGGCCTAACTTGACCATTGGTATGGTCTGACCACGAATCTGGTCCACATATATAAAAACTATCCAATCCTAAAGCAGTTCAATATGATAACAATATGATTCAATAAAACAAGATCATAATCGATGATGGTTAATTATTTGCATAAAAATGTAAGGAAACTCATGGATATCTCAAGGGTATATCAGGGTATGTATAAGAAACGGTTTTCAGTTTGTACAAGGGTCAGGTATCAGACCAGTAATGATTTTTCAGGATATGGTTCTTTGATGTTATTAAGAATGATCGGAGTATAAAAGTTTCTGTGTTTTCAAATCATTTTCTTTCAGTGTTTGGTGTTTGGTAATTATATCTTTGAAGAGTAGTATTATATTTGTATGGTTTGGTGTCTGAGGATCAACAAAGGACGGTTTGCAAAGAATAAGGCTTACGGCTCAAGATCAAGAAATAATCAGGGTTTAAGGGTAAATAGTTTGAAGCATATGCATTATAAAACAGGAGTTATGTTTAATAATAGTAACATGTTATGAGACAGTTCGAAAACATTTGTAATATATCTTGAAGAAAAGTTCAGAAATACTTGCCTTACAAGGCTTTACAACTATTACTGATCAATTTTGGGCCAATTCTGCCGCTTAGGCTTTTACGTCCAACCACTATATCATTCTGGATTCGACCTCAACACTTAAGTCCTTTGATTGAGACCTTAATGAGCTTTTCGACTCACCATCAACTATCTTTCGTCCAATTCCAATTCTCAGGCATTCCGACTAGAACCTACAAGGTCGAAATATCCTAACTTAGACATTCGATTATGCTTGACATATCCTCGCTAACAATCTACCCGAACGTTAACAAAATCCAACTCGTAACATACTTCATATAATAATACATGTATCACTTAGGGCTCATGTTCTCGAAAATCGGTTCAGTGTTTGTTTTCGGAAAATACCCATACTCTTTATTTTATGAAATCAGGGTTATCGATTTAGAAAAAAAATATTTCATCACATTGTACAATCAGGTTTCGTATGAAATACACACACACACATATATATATATATAGTCATTCAACATCCCGATAATCATCGAATACGTTCCCGTATTTACGTAGTTCAGTTTCCCGGAAATTGAGCAGCACTTCCTTTATTTATCGGACTAACCCGTCGAACAATTCGACGTCACTTCACCACAATAATTCACAACAACCAATATTCACAATTTCCCAAACGTCAATGCAATACTATTATTATTCGCATTTTACATTTATTTGTTAAATTAGGACTCAG
Source organism: Apium graveolens (assembly GCF_009905375.1). Lineage (NCBI taxonomy): Eukaryota > Viridiplantae > Streptophyta > Magnoliopsida > Apiales > Apiaceae > Apium > Apium graveolens. Next base: position 208,581,873 of record NC_133649.1, on the reverse strand, counting down.
AATATAATCATCATAGTCCACCGTTGACTCACCTAAGTTCATCGTGAACGGCGGTAAAATCTACGGGTACCCGATAAATTTGGGTTTCCAACGTAACTTCACCGATAAATACTTAAAATAATTCCGCGCGAATAATTAATATCATAAATTTGTAATCAATTAATTCCTACAAAGAAAGAAATAAAAATTCAGAACAACTCCAACTGCACAACCCAGTCCAACAGAAGCCAAGCCCAACAAGGATCCCAACACAGCCCAACTGAACGACATACACCACCGCACACACGCGGCCACGCGCCGCGCAACACATCACACACACAGAAATGAAACACACACGATACACACACTTATATCAATCGCAGCAAAACAGAAGGCAACAGAACAATACACAGGAAACACGCATATATGCGCGGCACCATAGCACTGCCATACTTCATCGGAAACCCGAGGAGGCGACACTAACCACGAAAACCAAACAGCCATATATACCAGAATCAACACAGCCACAGAACTTATATGTATATAAGTATATGTAAATATAATCCAAGCAATAGGGGCAATAATCGGGTGGGCTGGCAATTACCGGAAGTGAACTAAGCAACTGGAGGAAAAGCGAGAGCATGAACTCGCGAACAGAGAATGGAAAGGGAGATTGACAGGAAGAAGAAGGGCGAGAGAAGATGAAATCGCCGGGGAGAAAATTAGAGAGAGGGCTGAGGAAATAAAAGTTAAGTTGGGTGTTTATTGTGCTGCTAACACGTGTCCAACCATTTGACACGTACCCCCCTTTAGCTAGTCAATTTGTATCGATTTTGTCCTTTAACGATACAGTATCACGAATAAATATTAATCGAAACAATTCCGAAACAGTCTTAAAGTTTTACAAATATCCCGAGGCTAATAAAATACAAATTTCATAATTTTTAAAGTATCTTTGAAACGCAGTTTGTACCTATATTTCAACATTAACGAACCGAGGTGCATTTAAAATAAATTCAGAAAATCGCGTAATCTTATAATATTATAAATATCCCGAAGTAAATAAAAATGTAATTTTTAGAATTTTAACACAATTTTTGAAATGTCACTTATACCCGCTTTTATCAATAAAATGAAACAACGAGCACGTGAAACTAATCCCGAAAATTTCCAAAATAATTTTAAAATTCTCGGAATATTCCAAACTTAAATAAATATGAGTTTTATAATTTTTGAAGAATTTTAGAATTAAATACAAATTTTACAAGTAAAAACAATCAGAAAATCATTTAAAGATAAATAATTAGCACAATATTGATTTCTCAATTTTATAAAATCCTAAAAGTAGTTATTGTAATCATAAAATCATAAAAGAAATTTTAGGGATACTTTAAATATTTATGGAAATATTTTTGCATTAAATCTACTTTAAAAGTGAAACAATTCAATACCATTCCTTAATTAATTACGCGAACAACCCGGTACATCATAAATCATACATAAATAATAATCAAACAACACATAGTGGTCAAAACCAATACACATATTGATTTATTTAATAATTTCCATAACCACATATTTAAATAATTCAAAAATACACGAGTCGTTATAAAAATGACCAGGATAAAATTATCTACAAGATTAAGCCATCAAATCACATAAACATCAATATCAAAAATTCCTCTTTTAATCATTAATTAATTCAAATTAAAACAAATAAATAAGATCAAGACCTTGATTCCTGCACTAAAATTGATGATTGATTCTGAAAGAGCTTTTCGAGAACTCCGATTTGGTATATGGCACGCTCGATTCTGAGTTCGGTAACGCCTTCGTTTTTGGTTTTGATTCTCAAGAACGTAATGATTTTAGGGGGTTTCTCTGTAATTTCTATGTGTTTACTGTTCGATTGTGATTATACGAATAAAATGAAATAAGAGATAGGCTATTTATATTTATGGAATATTAATACGCGTTGGATCGTATTGGATCGAAAAATAAGTTACTTAGCCACTAAATAACTACAAAAAAATGATCCGATTTGATACTTGTTTTGGATAACTATAAAAACCGGACTTCTTATAAAATACTTTATACGATAATAATGTAATAATATCTCGTCTTTCAAGATTACGGGTTTTGTTGATCTATAAAAATGATTATCGTCTCGAAAATTTAGCGCCTGGACGCATACGGGTCTAACCGTACTCCGCATCCAAAAAGTCAAAACACGAAAAATGTCCGGAATAATCAGATTAGGTTAGGAAGGAGTTTTCTGAAGAGTTTCGGGTTGCAAAAACGTAAAACCGGTTGAAGTTGGACGATTCCCAGCTCTATAAAATAGTTTTGTAATTATTCAGAAAATAATTAGTAAATTCATAAATCATTATAAAATCATATAACAGTACAAAAATTACCAGAAAAATACCATAATTATTTAAATTTTATTTTGGACATAATAAAATTAACATACCTATACTTCACCACATATAAACATCGACATATCAACACCAATCATCAGATAATTCACCAAAAATTCATATAATAATCACATAATAATTATTTATTGATAAAAATAATTACACGATATATCCCGGATATTACATGCTTCCCCCTTAAAAGGATTCTGTCCTCATAATCTTCTAATAAATAACTGAGGGCACTTTTCTCCCATATCGCTTTCTAACTCTCAGGTTCAATCTTCAACCTTTGGGTTTCTCCACAATACTCTTACTAGATTTATAACTTTATTTCTTTAAACTTTCTCTTTCTTTTCTAGAATCTCTATTGGATTCTCCACATATGATAAATCTGCCTGAAGTTCTATCGGCTCATACTTGATTACATGCCTAGAATATGGATTGTACTTCTTAAGCATCGATACGTGAAAAAAAATTATGAATATGCTCTATGTGTGGGGGTAACGCCAACTCGTATGCTACCTTGCCGACACATTTCAAAATTTCAAAAGGTTCAACGTATCTAGGACTCAGCTTTTCTTTCTTTCCAAACCTCGACAATCCCTTCCACGGTGACACTTTTAGTAATACTAGATCTCCTTCTTTGAATTCCATATCCTTTCTGGATTGATCAGCATATTTCATTTGACGATATTGTGCTGCAATTAGCCTTTTTTGAATAACCTCAAAAACTTCCTTTATCTGCTGTACCAATTCGGGTCCAAGTATTTTACGTTCTTCGACTTCGTCCCAATATACTGGTGATCGACATTTATGTCCATAAAGAGCTTCATAGGGAGGCATTTCGATACTGGCGTGATAACTGTTATTGTAAGCAAACTCCGCTAAGGGTAAATGTTCATCCCAATTTCCTTTGAAATCAATGGCACAAACACGTAACATGTCTTTAATTATTTGGATTATTCTCTCGCTTTGGCCGTTAGTCTGCGGATGATAAGCCGCACTCATGTTTAACTTAGTTCCCAAACATTCTTGAAAACTTCTCCAAAATCTTAATTGAATCATGGATCTCGATCTGATACAATAGACACAGGGACTCCGTAACGAACTACTATTTCTTTCAAATACATATTAACCAACTTGTCTAGTGAAAATCTTTCATTAATAGGCAATAAATGAGCTGATTTGGTTAGTTTGTCCACTATAACCCAAATAGTATCATGGTTCGCTTTCATCCTTGGTAATCCAACTATAAAATCCATAGCGATGTGCTCCCACTTCCATTCTGGAATCTCTAGTGGTTGTAACAATCCACTTGGTCTCTGGTGCTTCGCCTTAACTCTTTGACATGTGTAAAATTTGCTAACCCATTCTGCAATTTCTTTCTTCATGTCTAGCCACCAATAATTCTCTTTTAAATCTCTGTACATCTTGGTACTTCCCGGATGAATGGAATACTTTGAATTGTGAGCTTCCTGTAGCATTTCATTTTTCAACACGGCTACTGGTGGAATCCAAATTCTAGAAGAAAATCTGAGAATACCTTGATCATCCTTTTAAGTACATACATCTTCTCCTATCAAACGATTGATACCTTGGTCCATTATTTCCTCCTGACATTTCTTTATCTTCTCTAATAGTTCTGGCTGAAAAGTCATATTATATATCTTTGCTTTATCAGGTTTGCAAATTCTGACTTCCAGTTCCAATTTCTGAAATTACGGGTATAACTCTTCAGGTACTGTTAACACGTTCAATCTTTCCTTTCTGCTTAACACGTCCACCACCATATTTTCTTTTCATGGGTGATAGTTAATCGTGCAATCATAGTCCTTGATCAACTCCAGCCATCTTCTCTTTCTCATGTTAAGTTCCTTTTGCGTGAATATATACTTCAAACTCTTATGATCTGTATAAATCTCGCATCTTTCTCCATATAAATAGTGTCTCTAAATCTTTAAGGAGAATACTATTGCTGCTAGCTCTAAGTCATGAGTAGGATACTTCTGCTCATGAGGTTTCCGTTGTCTAGATGCATATGCAATAACTTTATCATGTTGCATCAAGACACAACCTAATCTCTTATGAGAAGTATCACTATAAATTATGAAATTTCCTTGATCATCTGGAAGTGACAAAATAGGTGCCGTGATTAGTCTCTTCTTCAATTCCTGGAAACTTTCTTCACACTTCTTGTTCCATATAAACTTCTTACTTTTCCTGGTAAGCTTCGTTAAAGGTGTCACAATTTTTGAGAAATCTTCAACAAATCTTTGATAATATCCTGCTAATCCCAAGAAACTTCTCTCTTCTGTTGGTGTTTTTGGCCTTTCCCAATTTATAACAGCTTCAATCTTCGTTGGGTCCACCTGGATCCCTTCATTACTTACGACGTGCCCCAAGAATTGAAATTCTTGTAACCAAAACTCACACTTTGAAAACTTAGCATACAGCTTCTTCTTTCTTAAAATTTCCAAAGATATCCTTAGATGTTTTGCGTGATCTTCCGTTGACTTTGAGTAGATCAAAATATCATCGATAATCATAATTACAAACTTGTCCAAATATTCCTTGAAAATTCTGTTCATCAAGTTCATAAATGCTGCTGGGGCATTGGTCAATCCAAAAGACATCACTAAGAATTCATAATGACCGTACCTTGTTCTGAAAGCTGTCTTTGGTATATCTTCAGGTTTAATCTTCAATTGGTGAAACCCAGATCTCAAATCAATCTTAGAGAAATACTTGGCACCTTTCAACTGATCAAACAAATCGTCGATTCGAGGTAATAGATACTTATTCTTGATTATAAGCTTATTGAGTTCTCGATAGTCGATGCATAACCTCATGCTTCCATCTTTCTTCTTAACAAATAGTACCGCTGCAACCGATGGGGATACACTGGGTCTAATCAATCCTTTTTTCTAACAATTCTTGCAATTGCTTTGTGTTAGATATATTTGTGATGTCATGTCTAATATGATTTGTGTTTAGTTTTCAGATCTTACTTAACAGAACAAATCGGGACTTAACTGGAAATCAGTACTTATACTGAAGTCAAGACTTAAGATATCAGAACTTAAGTTGTCAGAACTTAAGTTATCAGGAGATATTTATCAGGAGATAATATCAGGACTTAAGGAGATGTTCAGATAAAGAAGGCGGCTGATTGAAAGGAAACAAGATCAAGACAAACATAAGAAGAGATATGTATGGAGAAGAATTCTATTAGGAATAGAATACTTGGAAGAAAAGATAACTGATTGATATATATATTAGGAAGCAGAATTATATTTGATATTAATTAGAAGATTATCTTGTAACTGTGTGTCTATATAAACACATCATAGGGTTTACACTATATGTGTTATCTTAATCGAGTTTATTATTCTTTGTAACCCTAGCAGCTCTCGTGATAATATGTTCATCACTAAGAGAGAACAGTTCTTTGTAACAGAGTTTATTGTGTTGAATAAAATCTGTGTTTTGTTACTTGAGTTCTTATATTCGATTTGATTGTAGTAAATACTGTATTCAACCCCCTTCTACAGTGTGTGTGACCTAAGAAGTGGTATCAGAGCAATCTGTTAACATACATATAGTAATGATCCAAAAACAATCATGTCTGAAGAAGCACAAACTCCAACCAAGCCCACCAAAAATGAAGAAACTCTAAGGACTCAAATCCATAATTGATATGAGACTATTAGGGTTCCCATACTGAAACCTTCTGAGTATCCCATATGGAAGGTGAGGATGTCTATGTTTCTGGAAGCTACATATCCAGAATACCTCGACAGAATCAGTGAAGGACCACATAAGCCAACCAAGCTCTCTGTTATAGTTGCAGATCAGCCATCACAGACTGTACCAAAGAAGAAAAGTGAATATACAGCTAAAGATATCTCATCTATTGCAAATGATGCAAAGGTAAGACATTTTCTGCACAGTGCCATTGATAATGTCATGTCAAACAGGGTAATTAACTGCAAAACTGCAAAGGAGATATGGGATGCCTTGGAGACAAGATGCCAGGGAACTGATTCAATTAAGAAGAACAGGAGGACTATACTCACTCAAGAGTTTGAGCACTTTGACTCAAAACCTGATGAGTCATTAACTGGTTTATATGACAGATTCGTCAAACTCTTGAATGATCCGTCACTGGTGGATAAGGAATATGATCTTGAAGATACTAATCTTAAATTCCTTTTAGCTCTTCCTGAAAGTTGGGATTTGAAGGCCACAACTATAGAGATGATGCTTTCTATGTTAGAGATGAAGTGCTTAAAATGAACGAATCTCTAAAAACTGAGTTAGAAAAGGAAAGAGAGATTTTCAGGACTTGGACTAACTGCGGCAGAACAACTCAGAATTTGTTAAGTAGTGGAAACTGGAAAGAGGCATGTAGATGATAAGAATAATAAAGGAACTGTAGAAATTGAGCCTATAGTTGTTAAACAAAAGCCAAAGGTAAATCCTGTTAAGTTTGTAGCTGTAAAGTCTGATATTGATAAATCAGAAGTTAAAGAGAAATTAACTTCTGACAAACCAAAACAGGATAAGCCAACTGAAGTTAATATAGGCTTAATAACAAAGAAGCAGCTTAAGCATAAGCTGAAAGATGTTAAGAATGTAAACAAGGTAAAGCCACCTAGGAAAAATAGGAATTGAAAGGAAGGTGTGAATAAAAGAAATGATTATAAGCCTGTTCCTAATGCTCCTAGAAAGAAATGTTATAACTGTGGAAATTCTAACCATCTGGCTTCTTTTTGCAGGAAGAAAGAGTCAGTCTGTTAGATATAGGCCACAAAATCCTTATTTTCATTGTGATAGTTATGGCATTCCATTTATACTTGTAAGGAATATCATAGTTTGTACTATAATTATTATCAAATAAAACCTTCTTTAAAGAAAGTTAGCATTATTCCTTCTTGTGTAAGTTTTGATGCAAAGTCTAATATTGTAAATTCTGATAAGAAAACTGTTAACATAAACTCTGATGCTAAATCCGCTGCAAATGTTAACAAACTTAATAAGGCCAAAGGATCCAAGTAAGTCTGGGTCCTTAAAACTAATCATTAGTGGTCTTTGTGATTGCAGGGCAATAGGAAAAACATCCTAGTTTTGGACAGTGGATGTTCAGGACATATGACTGGAAATAAAGCCCTGCTATCAGACTTTGTGGAGAAAGCTGGCCTAAGTGTTTCTTATGGATATGGCGACATGGGAAAAACTCTGGGATATGGCAATATCAATCTTGGGAATGTCATCATTGAAAAAGTAGCTCTAGTCTCAGGACTTAAACATAATTTGCTGAGTGTTAGTCAAATCTGTGACAGAGGTTATCATGTGGATTTCTTTGAAGAACATTGTGAAGTTGTAAGCAAATCTACAGGCAAAGTTGTTTTGAAAGGATACAGGCATGGTAACATTTATGAAGCCAAGCTTTCAACAAGTACTGATGGTTCTGCAATCTGTCTGTTAAGTAGAGCATCAATTGAAGAAAGCTGGGATTGGCACAAGAAACTCTCTCATTTAAATTTTAACAATATAAATGAACTTGTCAAGAAATATCTTGTGAGAGGACTGCCAAAATCAGTATTTGCTCCTGATGGCCTTTGTGATTCCTGTCAAAAGGCAAAACAAAGAAAATCTTCATTCAAGAGCAAGACTGAATCTTCAATTCTTGAGCCTTATCATCTACTACATGTTGATCTATTTGGTCCAGTGAATGTCATGTCTATTGTAAAGAAGAAATATGTTATGGTCATAGTGGATGAGTTCACCAGATACACATGGGTGTATTTCTTTCACACAAAAAGTGAAACTACATCTATCTTGATTGATCATGTCAAACAACTGGATAAATTGGTCAAAGACTCTTTGAAAATCATAAGAAGTGATAATGGCACTGAGTTCAAGAATTTGATTATGGAAGAGTTCTGCAAAGACCAAGGAATCAAGCAGGAATTCTCTGCTCCTGGAACTCCCCAACAAAATGGAGTTGTTGAAAGAAAGAATAGAACTCTTATAGAAGCTGCACGAACTATGCTTGATGAAGCAAAGTTACCAACCTACTTTTGGGCTGAAGCTATATAGACTGCTTGTTTTACTCAGAATGTAACACTTATCAACAAGCATGGAAAGACACCATATGAGATGGTGAAGAAAAAGAATCCAAATCTGAAGTACTTTCATGTATTTGGATGCAAGTGTTTTGTTCTTAAGACTCATCCTGAACAGCTATCCAAATTTGATCTAAAAGCTGATGAAGGAATTTTTGTTGGATATCCACTTTCCACAAAAGCCTTCAGAGTCTACAATTTAAGAACATGGGTTGTCATGGAATCTATCAATGTCTCTTTTGATGATAAGAAGGTTACTGGACTTGAAGATTTCAATGATCATGATCAGCTGAGATTTGAGAATGAAGTTTTAAATTCTGATTCTGTAAATCCTGACAGTCTAAATCCTGATACTGCAAACTCTGATGGGTTAAACTCTGATGTTATTAAAATTGTGGTAACTATGCCAAAGGAAAATACACCTGTGCAGGGGGAGCATATTGAAGATCCAACCACATCTCAAGAAGCATCAAAACCTAGAACAGGCTCTTCAAGTTCTGATTCGTCAAGTTCTGATGGGGCAAGTTCTGATAATTCTGGAAACTCAAATTCTGATGGGCCAAATTCTGATAATTCTAGAAACTCAAATTCTGAAGGATCCAACTCAGAGAGCATAGTTTCAGGGGGAGCATCAGAAAATGTTGATGGAGACAGCATGAATCATGAAGGAGCATCCAGTTCTAGAGATAATCTTCCATCTGCAAGGAAGTGGACCAAAGCACATACACCTGACTTAATTATTGGAGATCCTGAAGCAGGTATAAGAACTAGAACAACAACATCAAATGAATGTCTCTATCACTCTTTTCTTTCTCAGACTGAACTAAAGAAAGTGGAAGAAGCTCTTCAAGATGTTGATTGGGTGCAAGCAATGCAGGAAGAGTTAAATGAATTTGAAAGAAATAAAGTCTGGACCCTGGTGCCAAGACCAAAGAACAGATCTGTTGTAGGTACAAAGTGGGTGTTCAGAAATAAAACTGATAGTGATGGCATAATTATAAGATATAAAGGCTGGTTGCAAAAGGATATTCTCAACATGAGGGAATTGATTATGATGAAACATTTGCACCAGTTGATAGATTGGAAGCCATAAGGATATTTTTAGCTTATGCTGCTCACAAAAGTTTACAGTCTTTCAAATGGATGTAAAAAGTGCTTTTCTTAATGGAGAATTGGAAGAAGAAGTATATGTTGAACAACCTTCAGGTTTTGTAGATTCAAAATTTCCTAATCATGTCTACAGACTTGATAAATCACTTTATGGCCTTAAGCAAGCTCTAAGAGCATGGTATGAGACATTAGCTCAGTTTCTTCTGGAAAGTGGATTTAATAGAGGGACTATTGACAAAACATTGTTTTATCTCAACCATGAAAAGGACTTACTTTTGGTGCAGATATATGTTGATGATATCATTTTTGGTTCTACAAATGACAGACTTTGTAAAAGGTTTGCCAAGCTAATACAGTCAAGATATCAAATGAGTATGATGGGATAACTTAGCTATTTTCTGGGCCATCAAGTCAAGCAGAATGAAGAAGGAACTTTTATTTGTCAATCTAAGTACACCAGAAATTTGTTGAAGAAATTTGGAATGCAGGATTGTTCAAGTGCATCCACTCCTATGGCCACTGCACAAAATTGGATAAGGATACTGGTACATCAGTAGATATTACTGATGACAGAGGTATGATTGGCTCACTACTCTATCTAACTGTAAGTAGACCTGATATCATGTATGCTACCTCTCTTTGTACAAAATTTCAAGCAGAATCCAAGAGAACCTCACTTAACAGCTGTAAAAAGAATTTTCAAGTACCTTAAGGGTACAGCTGATCTAGGATTGTGGTATCCTAGGGAATCAGACTTTAATCTAATAGGTTACTCAGATGCGGATTTTGCAGGATGCAAAATTGACAGGAAAAGCACAAGCGGAAGCTGCCAATTTCTTGGAGGCAGATTAGTTTCTTGGTTTAGAAAGAAACAAAAGTCAATTTCCACATCAACTGCAGAAGCAGAGTACAATACTGCAAGAAGCTGTTGTGCACAGATTCTTTGGATGAAGAATCAGTTACTGGATTATGGGTTAAAATATTCTAAAATCCCTATTTACTGTGATAATCAAAGTGATATTGCTATGACAGGTAATCCAGTTCAACACTCAATGAGAAAGCACATCAGCATTAGGTACCACTTCATAAGGGAACATGTGGATGAAGGTACAGTGAAATTGCATTTTGTTCCAACAGATCAACAACTAGCAGATATCTTCACAAAACCACTGTGTGAAGCTACTTTTACAAAATTGGTAAATGAACTTGGAATGGTTTCAGGTTCTTTCTCTAAATCTGCTTAGTTTATGTTCTGATACATCAGACTTTATGATTAGTATTTACAGATATTACTATCATTGTGTATTCTGTGCTTAAATTTAAATTTTTTAAGTGCTAATTATTGTCTGATGTGAATTGCTAAACTCTGATAGTGATATGAATGTTTATGTGACTATTTAATCCAATGAGGATAACTGTGCTAGATGCTGACCTAGTAGTCTTTAATATACTAATAATCCCAAGTTTGAGGTAATTATTTATGTGGAAATCTTTTACCACAAGCAAATTCTGATATTGAGCTTGGTTAAAGTTTACTTTGTGTATCTTATTACTAAGTCAAAAACTAGAATAGTGCTTCTTATCTGTTAAGTTCTGATGTTAGTAAATCTGATGGATATACTAAGTGCTGATAAACCACACTTATCAAAAGAAAAAGAAAATAAAATAAATAAATATCAGGTACTCCTTTGAGATCTAGAGAAAAATATATGTGGAAGGGAAGACCCAAGTGCATTGCTGGTATTAAGTAATATGCATTAGAAAAGCAAAATAAAATTTTCTTGATGACTTTTCACATTCTCTGATTACTGGAGAAATACTCTGATAATAGCATAAATTCCGATAAGCAGTTGTCACTCACTTACACTGAGAAGCCACTGTAAAAAGGAATTTCAAAAGATGCATAAAATGAGCATAAAACAGTTGAGGTGGACTCATGCATGAACTCATTCTATAGTAGGCTTCAGACTAATGACAGTTTTTAAGCAAAGTTCTTAGTTATGCCTTATTCCTAAGATGTACTGAAGTGAATCAGACTTTACTCTTTGTAATAACCCCAATTTTTGGAATCTTTGAAACACTGATGAATAGTGATTTTGCTGATTATGCTGATTAAGAAAACTTTTCACGCCACACTATGTAGGAGTTCTTTTATTGATATTCTGAGATCTTATTAGTACTCCATATGGTATATAAGTGTATGTAAAGACCGTCAGAATCCAAATTCGAACACTTTGATTTTTCCCGAAAATCCACCAGATACCGAAAGAATTGAGTATAAGGTAACATGATTAAAAGTATTTAAATTCAAGGATTATAAGAGAGGATCATAAAAGGAATATAAAATATTGAGAAAGGTTTAGGGGAACCCAATAATGAGATCCCGGATATGATCCCTCAAACGATTAGCAAGAACGAACGATAAACGAGTCGTAAAAAATTAAACGACAAGTAATGCAAGAGAGTTTAGTGCAAGGATTAAGGATGTTAATCAGGCATTTAAGCAAGGATTAGCATAAGAAGATGCTTCCACCACCAAGTGGTGACAAGTGGCAAATGGTCACCAAGGTGATGTCATGCTTAGTCACACTCCACTCACTTTAATCAACCAACATATCACCCAAACATCCCATTCACTTCATTTTCCACCACAAACACATTCAACAAAGAAAGAACTCTCCCAAGAACATCTACTCTCGGCTTCTTCATCATTTCAAGGAGAAAAATTCCAAAAATCAAGATCCAAGCTTTGTTAATTTGCAAGGTAATTACCCAAGGTCCCTTATGATTAGATAAGCATATCCTAGGAGTTTAAGCTTCTATTTCTTAATGAATCTCTTCCAATAAATCAAGGAAGAAGATCATGAATAGTGTTTTCAAGATTTCTAACTTTATTTTCTTTGATTTCCTTTAAGATCCAAGCATTCCTAAGCTATCTCAAGGCTTCTTAGCTACTCTAATCACTCCAAGGAAGGTATAACCCCTCCAAACCCTAACTTTACTTTGAGTATTAGGTTTGTTTTGTTTGTTATAGTTCATGAGAGCATGATTCTTATATGTTTAGAGTTTGGTTGGAATTGTAATGATTTTGGGTTATAAATCTTGGTTTTTGGTTGATGAACCTTAAGTATAGTTAGTAGATCTTGTTTGAGATTGAATAAGTTGGAAAAATCATGAGGTTATGGACTGAGTTAGTAAGGTTTGGATGAATTTTGGTGGTATTGGTTGTTATGGGTTGATTTGTGGTTAATTTGTGGTAGTTTAAACTTTGGTAAGGTTGATTTGTGGTTGTGGTTGATTAAACTTTGGTAATCGCGTAAACATAGCCGTCGTAATTCCCGATTTACCTTAGACTGTTTTGTGCTTAACTTTTGCACCTGAACACTCACCGCCATGAACTGACCATTACCATGTTTAGATAGCTCATGTTACGAGCTTCGTTTTGATATGTGGTTCTTTTGAATCCGATGTACGGTTTAGGAGAAACGACCATTTTAAGTAACGGCGTTTCGCGAACGAACCATTACCCTCGCCTTACTTTGAAACCTTGGTTAAGGCCCTTAAATGACTAATTGGAGTATGAAACAATTATGTAAAGTGGACTAGGCAGTTGGTAGGGTATTTGCGAAAGCGTTGCCTGAAAATTCGTAACGGTTAATTTATTAAAAATGGTGGAGCCGAGGGGACTCGAGCGACTTATGTGAATCGTTAAGCGTATAAGCGACCAAAAGAGAACGTTAGAGTCTAATTGGTTAAAGTCAATTTTCTCAAGCGACTTTGGTTTAATTTCAACTTATATGTTGTTTATAGGTTACCAGACTCGTCCCAGGCCTTTTACCACCCCCAGTCGCTCAGGCAAGTTTTCTACCTGTTATACTGTTGTTGTGATGTATATATGTATATGCATTATCTTGTGATAAATGCATGATTATTATTAGCAAAGTCTTGCGATATATTGGAGCATGTGATATGATATTTATATGCATGCCTGTTTTGTAATTTTGATATTCTATTATCCATTCAAATGCTTATAAGTTGCATAATAAATATGCTAGAGATAAGCAGTAGTTGCGTATACCCTTAGTATAGGGGACCCAAAGGTGAACATTTTCTAAACCGGGAGTCGATGTTCCCGAGTATTATATATATATATAGATATAGTTTTCAAAACTATTAATCGAATAAAGTTTATTCAATAACTTTATTTTATTTAATGAATATTATTTTGAATATTCATTTGAGGATTTATGACTCCGCTTATATTATTTAATGAATATTATTTTGAATATTCATTTGAGGACTTATGACTCCGCTTATTTTATTTAATGAATATTATTTTGAATATTCATTCGAGGACTTATGACTCCGCTTATTTTATTAAATATTATTCTTTATTTTATTAAAGAATAATGTTTCGATAATCAAACTTATTTTCGATTATTCAAATAAAGATCGTACTTTCGTATAAGTATATCTTTGGTTATTTATTATTCATTTCAAGTATGAGTTTCAAAACTTCTACTTCAATTATTTTTATAAAGATTATCCTTTATGGGAATATTATTTAAATAATAATATTCAGATATTCTCCAACATATCGGGACTGATTTATTTTATTAAATCAGCATTACTCCAAACATTCTCAAAAATGGCTTTGAGTCTTCAAAATGATTTTAAAAGTTAAAGCGGATCCCAAAACTCGTTTTCAAATTTAAGATCTTCCTTTCGAAGGGGACTTGAATACTCGCTCAAAAATCCGAGGGATCCGGCTATGTGGTGTATTTTATATTCGCAACGTGGTTGCTGTTTTGAGAAAACAATTTGATTACTTGCCCAATGTTCGGGAAGTAAGTCCATCTAATTGAGTCGGCATAAGCGACAGGCCGGGGAACGGTCTATGAAGGTGTAAGAGGCTGGGTGACAGTCCATCCACGCGTGAGTGGTCGGGTAACGGTCTAGCGCGAGGTCCTAATGCGGCCAGGGTGATGACCGGCGAGGAATTCATCCATCTACAGTAGAAAAGGTTACTTATTGGTATCTTTGCCTGATCAGCAAGATATCGGGTTTATGCCAAATTCTTTTCTTTCCAAAGTCATTGGATATTACAACTCTGTTCATACTTTACATGACAGAGGTTTTCAGGAAATGTATGAGAGATATATATGGATATATATCAGGACTTAATGAAGTATCTCGTAACTTCATTTCTTTTGAATGATATTTCAAAGATTGAATCTATTCAAATCTTATCTTGTAGTCTCATCTATGTGATGAACTTTTGAAACTGATTATAACTTGAATGGTGGTAGTTCAAGTAGTATTTGGAAAAGATATAAGTATATTGGAGTATCTTGTAACTTCATATTTTCAACTTATATCTAGTTAATGATTATCTTATGCATGACAAAGATTTTCAGAAAAACATTGAGACAAGGTTAGATATATGAGATCACCTTACAACGATATTTTTATACAAGTTATAAACTGGAACTCTATGTATATTATGCATGGAAGAGGATTCTAAGATTTTGAAAAGTATATATACTTATATACTGAATATTTTGTGACTTGGTCGCGTTAAGATATCAAACTTGGCTCATTTCTTCTTGACCAAGACTTTCATGAGTACTATGAGAATGCTCATATATTGTTAATTATTATACATATTATTTCGGTGGGCTTGTTGCTCACCCTTGATTTCTTCTTTCATCACACAACAACAGATAGACAAGATGAACACGATCAGGCTCCCAATTCGCGAGCGGATAGGAAACGTTCCGCAGTTTCCTGTAGGCGTTGATGTTGCCGTAGCTGAGGTAGGAACTACCAATAGGCTAGGTTTTCAACTATTGATGTACCAAACTTATGTATATTATTAATTGTAATAATAGCAAAGAATATGTAAATTTATTCAGAAACCCTTTTGAGGTGTAATGACTTATAATTGTGGAATAAAATGACTTGTGTTATTTTTGGTATTCATCTCTGAGACTATAACTTGTGGTGTGTGTGTGTATATTGTGGGGTCACAGTACGCAGTAGTTGGTTGATTGTTAAGATTAAGTATTATTAAGGGAAATGGAACTCGTGACAACCCGGATCCCTGACCCCGGATTTGGGGGTGTTACTCTCTTTGTCTGATATTTAGCTTATTGCACACACTTACACTCCATATGAATGATGAAAATTACTGTGGTGATAAATGTTGTTTTAGATGAACAGTTTAAGTGTCAGTTGCATAAATTCTGAGGACAAGTTCTGATGGAAGTTCTGATGATTAAGTTTTGATGAAATCATATCAGTATTTGTATGAAGAATTACAGAAATACACATTCACTTTTTGAGTTAAGGAGCCATATTCTGATGACTTTTAAATTCTGATAATAATCAAGTTCTGATTCTGATGTGGCAGTATTTATTTACTTGGTTTATTTTTGGTCATTACTTAAACATTCATATTTTCTCAGAATATTGGTTTATGTGAGATAAAGCAGTAATAATCATTTGATTAGTGGGAACAGTTTTTTTTTAAAAACTGAACGTGCAATGTAATAATTACTTATTTACCGTGCCCATTAACTTTTGCCTTAACTGCTGCATGCCTGACAGGTGTAAAGGTCTGTTCCACTTCTCATTAACTGCTGTCACGTGGGGTGTCTAAGTAAAAGAGATAAAAGATTTTCAAATCTTTTATTTTCATTTTTATTCTACTCACTCACTCTCTCTTTTCTTATTATCTCTCACATTTTCTGACGGTTTTCTTTACAGACATTTTCTCAAACACCTTATAGGCACTCTAACTTCTCACTTATTTCTGATGGCGCCCAAGGATTTAATTGTTGATGGAGCCAAGTTTGTATCAAATAACTATGCTGAAATCTTAAATAAGGCTGAAGCTCCATCAGATCTGCACTTTGTGCAAGATTTATTAGCCAATAGTGAGATTGGGTATGCTTTGACCCAACCTCAAACTATTTCAAGCCAACAAGTGCTGATATTTTGGCGAACTGGGCTATTTGATGATAATGGTTGTAATAACCCCAATTTTTGAGAAATTTTGAAACCCTTATGAATAGTGTTTTTGCTGAACGAGAAAACTTTTCATGCCACACTATGTAGGGGTTCTGTTATGGATATTCTGAGATTTTATTAGTACTATATGTGGTATATAAGTGTATGTAAAGATCGTCAGAATCCAATTCTGAACATTTTGATTTTTCCCGGAAATCCACAAGATACGGAGAGAATTGAGTATAAGGTAACAGGATAAAAAGGATTTAAATTAAAGGATTATAAGAGAGGATCATAGAAGGAATACAATATATTGAGAAAGGTTAAGGGAACCTAAGTAATAAGATCCCGGGTATGATCCCTCAAACGAAAAACGAAAACGAAAGTTAAGCGAACCGTATAACAGATCAGTGGTCATTAGGCAAACGATTAGGAAGTTAATCAAAGGGATTAGTGGGAATGATGTCATCCAACCAATAGAAAGAGGACAAGGAGGGGAGGATTACATCATGAGGATGATATAGGCATGACAAGAAAGGAAGGAGATGTGGTGACTTTTTAACCACACAAAATCAAGGGCAACTAGGTAATTTACTAAATCAAACACAAAAAACAAGCCAACCAAGCCAAGCAAATCATTTTCATCAAAACACAAAAACCATTCTCTCATCCAAGAAATCTTGCTCTCGGCTTTTACTATTGCAAATGGAGGAGAAATTCAAAATCAAAGATCCAAGCTTCCTAAATTGGTGAGTTAATTCCCTAATCATCTTCATGCTTAGTTAGGGCTATATCATGAGTTTAAGCCATCAATTCCTTCTCCATCTTCTTCATTTAATCAAAGAAGAAGACTATGAATAGTGTTTTCAAGTTTTTAACTTGAAGTTTTTCTTGTTTTCCTTGAAGATCCAAGCATTCCTAAGACTTCTCAAAGCTTCTTAAGGCTTCCTAGCTCCTCCCACCACTTCAAGGAAGGTATACCATCTCCAAACCCTAGATTCCTATATATTATAAGATGATTTTGATTAGTAGGATGATATTGTAGCTTGTTGTTGTGATTTAGAGTTTAGGATTTGGAATGGTAGTGAAATGGAATGGTAAATGTTGTGGTTTTGATTAAAAGAACTTAAGTATGATTAAAGTTAAGCTTAGGCATAAGTATGAATGATTAAATTGAATTGGTTGGGGTTGTTATGATGTGATAAGGATGGAGGTTGGTTGTATGTTGGATTTGAGGTTGAATTGGGAGGGTTTTGAATGGTTTAAAATATTGGAAATCGCGTAAACATAGCCGTCGTAACGTCCGATTTTCTTTGGACTGTTTTTCTGCATAGCATTAGGACCCGAGAACCCCCTGCTAGAATATGACCACTGCCATGTTTAGATAGCTCATGTTACGAGCTTCGTTTCGATATGTAGTTCGTTCGATTCCGATGCACGGTTTAGGAGAAACGACCGTTTCAAGTAACGGCGTTTCGCGAACGAAACTTTTTCCCTCGCCTTACTTTGAAACATAGGTTAAAGACCAAAAAGGGTTAATTAATGTATGAAACATTTATGGTAAGTGTGTTAGGCAGTTGGTAAGACACTCGCGAAGGAATCGCTTTAAAACTCCTAAAGGTTAAATTATTAAAAATGGTGGAGCCGAGGGTACCCGAGTGACTTAAGCGAATCAGTGAGCGCAAAACAAGCATTAGAATCTAAGTTAGTTAAAGTATAGATTTACAAGTGACTTTGGTTTAATTCCAACTTACTTGTTGTTTATAGGTTATCAGACTCGTCCCGAGCCATTCGTAACCCCCAGTCGCTCAGGCAAGTTTTCTACCCGATATACTGTTGTTGTGATGTAAATATATGTATATGCATTATCTTGTGATAGTGCATGATTGTTATTAGCAAATTTTGCGATATATTAGAGCATGCTGATATGGTATATATGCATGTCTGTTTCGTAATCTGGTTATCTATCTGTTGATTTCAATGCTTATAGTTGCATAATACCTATGCTAGAAATAAGCAAGTAGTTGCGTATACCCTTAGTATAGGGGATAAAAGGTGAACATATTTCTAAACCGGGAGTCGATGTTCCCGAGTATATTATATATATATATTTATATATATATGGATATAGTTTTTAAAACTATGGATCGAATAAGGTTTATTCGATACCTTTATTTTATTAATTGAATATTAATTTGAGTATTCATTCGAGGGCTTATGACTCAGTTTATTTTATTATTTGAATATTATTTGAATATTCATTCGAGGGCTTATGACTCAGTTTATATTATTATTGAATATTACTTGGATATTCATTTGAGGATGTATGACTCCTTTATTTTATGAATATTATTTATAGTATTCATTCGAGGTATTATGACTCCGCTTATTACTTAATAATATTCTTTATTGTATTAAAGAATAAGGTGTCGATAATCAAACTTATTTTTGATTATTCAAATAAAGATATTACTTTCGTATAAGTATATCTTTGATTATTTGCTATTCATTTCAAGTATAAGTTTTAATACTTCTACTTCAATTATTTTTATAAAGATTATTCTTTATGGGAATATTATTTAAATAATAATATTCAGACATTTTCTAAATATTCTGGGGACTGATTTACTTCATTAAATCAGCTTCACTCCAAACATTCTTAAAAATGTTTTGCGAGTCTTCAAAATGATTTTTAAAAGTTAGAGCGGATCCCAAAACTCATTTTTTTATATATTTAAGATCCTCCTTTCGAAGGGGATTTAAATACTCGCTCAAAACCTGAGGGATCCGGCTCTGTGGTGTGTTTTATATTCGCAACAAGGTTGCTGTTTTGATAAATGAATTGATTACTTACCCAACACTCGGGAAGTAAAATTCTTGGAACAAGTTAATCCATTAACAGGCATCGCCTGGGAAATATCGGTGAGTTTTCCTTTCCAACTAGATACGACTTCTTGGTGGAGCCGTATCAACAAGTTTCTACTTGGGGAAAGGGGGAACGAGCTTTACGTTTCAGAGTCATGGATTTCATCTGAACTAGGTGTGGCGTAAGTGGTCGAGTGGCGCCGGCCCAGCCTTATTATATTGGCCCAAATGGCCTGGAAGTTCCGCTAAGGCGGTCCATTCCTTAGGAGTTCAGTGTTCGGTTGACAAGTAAATCCGATAGGTTCTCCTCTACATGTAGAAAATGGTGGGGTTGCACTACTACGACTGATCATCGTAAGTGGTCTTCCTGGCGCGGCAAACTCCCGTAATGAGTTCATCATCCAATTGGATATTTCTGCAACACTACCCAGAGCACTTCGATAGAAAGGCTACGGTTGGGCGATTGTTGAGTGTTGGCAGGGTCAAGTTTTCAAAATGATGTTTGCATCAAATGAAGTATCTCGTAACTTCATTTTATTTTGATAATATTTTAAAGATTTAATCTATTCAAATCTGGTCTTGTAGTCTCATCTATGTGATGAACTTTTGAAGCTAATTATAACTTGAACGGTGGTAGTTCAAGTAGTATTTGGGAAAGATATAAGTATATTGGGGTATCTTGTAACTTCATCTTTTAAACTTATATCTAATTAATAATTGTCTTATGAATGACAAAGATTTTCAGAAAAACGTTGAGACAAGGTTAGATATATGAGATCACCTTGCAACGATATTTTTTTTATACAGTTATACACTGGGACTTTGTGTATATTGTGCATGGAAGAGGACTTCCAATATTTTGAAAAGTATATATGTATATATATATATATACTGAATATTTTGCGACTTCATCGCATTAAGATATCAACTTGGTTCATTTCTTTTGACCAAGACTTTCATGAGTACTATGAGAAGGCTCATATATTGTTAATCATTATAAATATTATTTTGGTGGGCTTACTGCTCACCATTGCTTTCTTCTTTCATCACACAACATCAGATAGACAAGATGAACCGGACCAAGCTCCCGATTCGCAAGAGGTTAGGAGACGTTCCGCAGTTTTCTAGAAGCACTGATGCCGCCATAGCTGAGGTAGGAACTACCAATAGGCTAGGCTTTCAACTTTTGATGTATCAGATTATGTATATTTATGAATTGTAATAATGGCAAAGAAATGTAAATTTATTCAGAAACCTGTTTAAGGTGTATTGGCATATAATTGTGGAATAAAACGACTTGTGATTATTTTTGGATATTCATCTCTGAGACAATAACTTGTGGTGTGTGTGTTTATTATGGGGTCACAGTACAGAGTAGTTGATTATTTATTAAGATTGGGTGTTGTTAAGGGAAATGGAACTCGTGACAACCCGGATCCCCGACCCCGGATTTGGGGGTGTTACAGAAGTGGTATCAGAGCCAAGCGTTATAAACCTTAGAGATGATGTGACGTTAAGATAATAAGTTGACTAAGATAATAAGAACTCTTGCCAAGTTCATAGTTGGGCTGCCTAACGTAGTACTGACAGTTAAAACCCTTATGGGAACCCTTATAAATATCGTGATAGAAGCGTAGTTCGTTATCGTAGATGGTAGCGGGACTCCGAACCCTGAGGTTGAGGAGCAACAACGCGATGATGTTTATTACTAATTGGAGATCAGATTGTGGATCCGATAGAGTGTCCTAATGCAGGACCGGATGATGTTGATATTGAGAATGTAGCGGTTGAGGATGTTGTCCTAGAAGGGATGGTTGCTGAGGAGGATCCCATGGAGGATCCTGACAAGATTGGATAAAGGACCACTGATGAATTGATGACCATGGTTAGGTCGACTACCAGAGGTAGGATTGGCCGGTCACTACCGGAGGTTCGTTCAAGTTTGTAAAGATAGTAGCCCTTTAACGCAGCTTACTTGTAAGACTGAATAGTTTGAATGGACAGAGAAATGCGAGAAAAGCTTTCAAGAACTGAAGCAAAGATTGGTGATGGCCCCTATGTTGGCATTGCCGGATGGAAAAAGGAGATTTTGTGAATTGTATTGACGCTTCGCATAAGGAATTAGGGTGCTCTTATACAGCACAACAAGGTACTCGCGTACGCGTCAAGACAATTAAGGGAATATAAAATTCGATATCCCCACCCATGAGCTTGGGCTCGTGGCAATAGTTTTGCCCTAAAGATTGGAGGCACTACTTGTATGGAGAGAAGTGCGACATTTACCTAAGCCATAAGTGCTTTAGTACCTTTTTGCGTAGAAAGAGCTCAACATACACTAGAGGAGGCGGTTAGAGCTAATCAAGAATTATGATTGGGAGATTCTGTATCATTCGGGGAAAGCCAATATGGTGGCTGATGCCCTTAGTAAAAAGGAGAGACTCAAGATGATAATGTCTTTTGGAGAGTTTATAAGAGATTTTGAGAAAATGGAAATAGTAGTGAAGGTAACCGGAGCCGGTACCGAAAAGCTGTTTGAGATAGCAATACAGCCCGAATTATTGGAAAGGAACATATTGTGCTAGTAAAAGTGATGAATGAAGGCAGGGAGCCAACAATTAGATAAAAGATTAATACTGAGAAAGATGATAAGGGAATAATGAGGTATTCCTATAGAATTTGGGTTTCGAAAGTTCAAGAGCTTAAGGATGAGAACTTAGATGAGAGCCATAGTTTGAGGAATAAGATTTAGGGCAAACCCTGAATGTGATAGTCAGGGAGGTTGCCATCAAGAAAGAAAGAACCCATAACATAATGGAGTGGAAAACAAGGTTTTTTTAATGTATAAGATAACCCCAATTATGGGAGAAGGTTGAAACATTTCATACTAAGGAAACAGAAAGTCGAGTAAGGAAAGGAGACCCGAGATGGTACTCCTATACGATAATTTATAGACCAGTCTAGACCGAAGTTAGACTATTATCCCCAACCACCACCCTGAGGAAATAATGCGGTGAGAAATTCTTTCAGGACCTTTAAGTCTCTAAGCTCTCAGAGTTCCAAGGAACAGGTTGACCTAGTCGAGGCAAGAGCCTGGCTAAAGGAAATAGAGGAATCATTTGAGATTCTGAATGATTGACGAACCACAAAAGACTGTTTTTGTCACTTACCCTCCTAAGAGAGAGACCACCCGCTGGTGAAAGACCAAGGAAGGCACGGAGCAAGAGATTATAATAAACTGATTTAAGTCCAGTCAATTGTTTTCGGGAAAGTAATTCCCAAAGATAAGGAGATAGTGTAAAAGCTTTAGAGTCAGAACAAAGGCAGACGAGTATGATAAATTATGAATCTAAGTTGTAAAAGTTGTCAAGATTCGTTCTGAGGACAAGAATCCAGAATGACGGGATGTTGAAATCAATGCTTATGACGACTCGTAGCAATAGAAATAGAAAAGTATGCATTCGTCAGGATGAGGGTGATTCACCATAAGTTAAAATTGACGGTTGAGGGCATAAGAGATACATATAGTTATCCCCTGTAAGTTGGGAGGATTCGAGGAAACCTTGAGATAATTCGAAGGATAAATAATGAGACGCGGATAGACTAAGGGGATAAGGAAGTAAGAAATTAGGAAAAATTGGATGAAGGAAGTGACCTTCAAGAAGGTGAAATGTAAGACCGGTGGCTTGATACCCAGAAAGGGAGATGCCAGGTATGAAAGATATCCCAACATTGAGGTGACTGTTGAGATAAACAACAAAAGTAAATAAGGAATTATTAAGAAGAAGTTCACGTTGAACACGACAAATATCTTCCAGAACATCCTTGTTATCGTTACCAAATTAGGCAAGACAAGCGGATAACCGTTGTTATCTTTTGGAGGCCATATGGATTGACCTCAATTTGAATAAGGATGCTATTATGAAGTTAGGTATAGACTATCGAGGTGGGAATGATGAAGAAGATAATCTATCAAGGATATATGACTTGGTTTATCCATGGATGGATGCATGTACCTTTTCAAAGGTGGAATTAAGGATAGAACATCGGTAACTTAAAATGAATCCTAGGGGAATGCATAAAGGTTGGCATTTCACCCTTAATAGGGATAGTATGAAATTTGACAGTATGAATTGGAAAGGATTAAGGTAATAACAACCTTTAAAGAATCAGTGGAGAATTTTTTTTTTTCAAAAGTATATAGACAATGATTCTAGTATTAGTATATGGTATTTTGATATGCCCTGTATCTAGGGAATACAGGAGGAACGATTCAAGGATAACCTTAGAGGTTTTACAAGGAGAAAGGTAATATTCAAAATTCTCAAGAATAGAAATGTGGATAAAGGAAATATGACGTAATTATAATATTGCCAAGTGGGGCATGTGTTGAACCACGAGAAAGTATGAATCGAACCAGTAAAGGTCGAAATTGTTCAGGGCAATTAGGGCCCAGGATAAAAGATGTTCTAAGTATGATTAAGAGTCAGTCATGACAGTGATTAACCTCTAAAGACTGAGGGGATAACTTATGGAAAAATGGTGATTTTTTTTACTCATCTGATTTTAAGGAAAACATCTTCACTCAAGCAGTGATCGGAAATAGGGTAGAAAATTAGTGAAAGTGGTTAAGACGACATTGACTGTAAGGAAAATTTACTATCAGGAAAGGCCAAAAAGGCGGCCGACACTTTAAATGTAAGAGAATAATTATAGGCGCTTGTGCCAAAGGAATACAGTGATGATGGTTAAAGCTATGAAGGTTGTATTATGGTTTGGAAGATTGACATTCCTTCTGATGACTGTGCAATACCCAACCGTTTTAGTAGTTCGGTAAAGGTTTAATTCGTGTAATCGCCAGGAGCGGGCTATCTATCTCATAAGGTACTATCTTGAGAATAATCCAGGACCATGTTTCAAAAAGGACTAAACGAACCTTTGAGTTAAGTCTTCTATTTAAGGCATATGACTAAGAATGGTATTAACCTGCTATCGTTGCTTTGATTGAAACTCTTCTGCAATTTTACCTGCTTCATGTCATGAAAGTACAACAGAGTTTGGAGTGTTCTTCATGAATTGTGATTGGTGGTTATGTTAACTCCTTAGGAGAATTAGATACGAGATGTATGGACTCCGTATGGTTAGCTATTAAGACTTCATGGAAAATGAATGACTACAGTAGGTCAGTGGTGGACCATAGTAAGGCAGCAATGATTCTGCGAGTAATGAGCTGATTACAACCGTGAGAGTTGTATTGGAATGGATGTTGAGATTGAATACCACTAATCGGGTAGTGGTAATGTATAAGTTATCATTGATAGACTAATTAAGTAGAGTATCTACCTATTGAATATTTATTCTTTCTTATCAATAGAGAGCCATATTATTATACGAGGAAGGTTGCGATGCAAGCATAGAATTCTAGTAACGATGATGTATAAAATGAGATTCCAGATTCGATTTTCGATGTCGAGGGAGTTTCAAAGGTAATTGTGTATAAGCTCGAGGAAGATCATGGGTCCATAGAATGATGGACGGAATAGCAAAAATATTTAGGCATGTGAAATACGATGCTATAATGCTTGATGTTGATATATATACACATATGTTTTGTTCTCCTATGACAAACCTCTATAATTCAGAGGTAGGTTCCAAGCCAGATATTTTGTGGCAGTATCTTTTTCATATATACAATTCTCTTCAATTCGTTCTTTTCTCTTCTTTTCATTTCATGTAAGCTGAGAAGAACAACCCTTCCAGAAGGGGAGGTATTGCCGAATGACTATCTATCTGTGTGATAGAAGCCGAGTAGGATACCAGCTATTGTTTAATTGCTTGTCAAGTACTAAAGGCTGGCCACCTTCTGTACTAACTATGCGATATAACAAGTGTTCATGATCATAGTGATCTCTCAACAAATTCCTTTACTTCTATTTGATTGATCAAATTTTGGAAAATAGAAACAACTGAAAAAGGAGTAATAAAGTGGTGGTAGTATGCGGAATGGGAACACATTCGTGATATTAAGGTTGACGTGGTTATTAAAAGGTTATAGAACGCTAACGAGCAAAAGTATAACCAGTATAATATTAGGAACGGAAGGTAGTAGCGATTACGAGCTGGAAAAGAATGGGTATTGAGAAGCAGAAGCTCTAATGCTAAAAGCAATAATGAGAGTCTGTGCAATAGACTTGAAAGAATTTGGAATGATCACTTAATTCGGATTGAGTTATCTTACGACAATAGATCATATGTCATTATCGAGATGTCGCCTTATGAGATCCTTGAGGGAAGACAATGTCGATCTCCCTTATGTTAGGATGAAGTTGTAGAGCGCAAGATGCTCGGACCCGCAGTAGTCCAAAGGACCAAGGATATGATAGATCTAATCAGAGTACGGCTGGTAGTAGCCCAAGATGGACATGATAAGTATGTTGATTTGACACGAAAGGATAAAGAGTATGAAATAGGGGACCTAGTAATGTTATAGGTATCCCTTGGAAAGGATTGATGAGGTTCGGAAAGAAAGGAAAGCTAAGTCTACAATTTGTTGGACCCTTGGATATATTAAGACGTTTGGGAAGTTAGCATATGAGCTAGCCCTAACCCCGAACATGTAGCAGGTCGTAACGTGTTTCACGTATCAATATTAAGGAAGTGAAATTCGGATGCTAGACAAATAGGGGCATATGAGCGCATAGACATGCAACCAGACGTAACCTATATGGGGCAACCAGGAAGGGTATAGATTAAGAAGGAACGAGTGCTTAGGGGAAGGATTATCAAACTAGGCAGAGTTTGGTGGCAGGACCACAATGTGGGAAAATTGACTTGAGAGTTAGAAAGTGCAATATTAAGAAGGTATCCCTATTCATTTCTATCTGATTCCGGGACGGAATCCTTTTAAGGAGGGGAGACAGTAATAACCCCAATTTTTGAGAAATTTTGAAACCCTTATGAATAGTGTTTTTGCTGAACGATAAAACTTTTCATGCCACACTATGTAGGGGTTCTGTTATGGATATTCTGAGATTTTATTAGTACTCTATGTGGTATATAAGTGTATGTAAAGATCGTCAGAATCCAATTCCGAACACTTTGATTTTTCCCGGAAATCCACAAGATACGGAGAGAATTGAGTATAAGGTAAGAGGATAAAAAGGATTTAAATTAAAGGATTATAAGAGAGGATCATAGAAGGAATACAATATATTGAGAAAGGTTAAGGGAACCTAAGTAATAAGATCCCGGGTATGATCCCTCAAACGAAAAACGAAAACGAAAGTTAAGCGAACCGTATAACAGATCAGCGGTCATTAGGCAAACGATTAGGAAGTTAATCAAAGGGATTAGTGGGAATGATGTCATCCAACCAATAGAAAGAGGACAAGGAGGGGAGGATTACATCATGAGGATGACATAGGCATGACAAGAAAGGAAGGAGATGTGGTGACTTTTTAACCACACAAAATCAAGGGCAACTAGGTAATTTACTAAATCAAACACAAAAAACAAGCCAACCAAGCCAAGCAAATCATTTTCATCAAAACACAAAAACCATTCTCTCATCCAAGCAAGCTTGCTCTCGGCTTTTACTATTGTAAATGGAGGAGAAATTCAAAATCAAAGATCCAAGCTTCCTAAATTGGTAAGTTAATTCCCTAATCATCTTCATGCTTAGTTAGGGCTATATCATGAGTTTAAGCCATTAATTCGTTCTCCATCTTCTTCATTTAATCAAAGAAGAAGACTATGAATAGTGTTTTCAAGTTTTTAACTTGAAGTTTTTCTTGTTTTCCTTGAAGATCCAAGCATTCCTAAGACTTCTCAAAGCTTCTTAAGGCTTCCTAGCTCCTCCCACCACTTCAAGGAAGGTATACCATCTCCAAACCCTAGATTCCTATATATTATAAGATGATTTTGATTAGTAGGATGATATTGTAGCTTGTTGTTGTGATTTAGAGTTTAGGATTTGGAATGGTAGTGAAATGGAATGGTAAATGTTGTGGTTTTGATTAAAAGAACTTAAGTATGATTAAAGTTAAGCTTAGGCATAAGTATGAATGATTAAATTGAATTGGTTGGGGTTGTTATGATGTGATAAGGATGGAGGTTGGTTGTATGTTGGATTTGAGGTTGAATTGGGAGGGTTTTGAATAGTTTAAAATATTGGAAATCGCGTAAACATAGCCGTCGTAACGTCCGATTTTCTTTGGACTGTTTTTGTGCATAGCATTAGGACCCGAGAACCCCCTGCTAGAATATGACCACTGCCATGTTTAGATAGCTCATGTTACGAGCTTCGTTTCGATATGTAGTTTGTTCGATTCCGATGCACGGTTTAGGAGAAACGACCGTTTCAAGTAACGGCGTTTCGCGAACGAAACTTTTTCCCTCGCCTTACTTTGAAACATAGGTTAAAGACCAAAAAGGGTTAATTAATGTATGAAACATTTATGGTAAGTGTGTTAGGCAGTTGGTAAGACACTCGCGAAGGAATCGCTTTAAAACTCGTAAAGGTTAAATTATTAAAAATGGTGGAGCCGAGGGTACCCGAGTGACTTAAGCGAATCAGTGAGCGCAAAACAAGCGTTAGAATCTAAGTTAGTTAAAGTATAGATTTACAAGTGACTTTGGTTTAATTCCAACTTACTTGTTGTTTATAGGTTATCAGACTCGTCCCGAGCCATTCGTAACCCCCAGTCGCTCAGGCAAGTTTTCTACCCGATATACTGTTGTTGTGATGTAAATATATGTATATGCATTATCTTGTGATAGTGCATGATTGTTATTAGCAAATTTTGCGATATATTAGAGGATGCTGATATGGTATATATGCATGTCTGTTTCGTAATCTGGTTATCTATCTGTTGATTTCAATGCTTATAGTTGCATAATACCTATGCTAGAAATAAGCAAGTAGTTGCGTATACCCTTAGTATAGGGGATAAAAGGTGAACATATTTCTAAACCGGGAGTCGATGTTCCCAAGTATATTATATATATATATATTTATATATATATGGATATAGTTTTTAAAACTATGGATCGAATAAGGTTTATTCGATACCTTTATTTTATTAATTGAATATTAATTTGAGTATTCATTTGAGGGCTTATGACTCAGTTTATATTATTATTGAATATTACTTGGATATTCATTTAAGGATGTATGACTCCTTTATTTTATGAATATTATTTATAGTATTCATTCGAGGTATTATGACTCCGCTTATTACTTAATAATATTCTTTATTGTATTAAAGAATAAGGTGTCGATAATCAAACTTATTTTTGATTATTCAAATAAAGATATTACTTTCGTATAAGTATATCTTTGATTATTTGCTATTCATTTCAAGTATAAGTTTTAATACTTCTACTTCAATTATTTTTATAAAGATTATTCTTTATGGGAATATTATTTAAATAATAATATTTAGACATTTTCTAAATATTCTGGGGACTGATTTACTTCATTATATCAGCTTCACTCCAAACATTCTTAAAAATGTTTTCCGAGTCTTCAAAGTGATTTTTAAAAGTTAGAGCGGATCCCAAAACTCATTTTTTTATATATTTAAGATCCTCCTTTCGAAGGGGATTTAAATACTCGCTCAAAACCTGAGGGATCCGGCTCTGTGATGTGTTTTATATTCGCAACAAGGTTGCTGTTTTGATAAATGAATTGATTACTTACCCAACACTCGGGAAGTAAAATTCTTGGAACAAGTTAATCCATTAACAGGCATCGCCTGGGAAATATCGGTGAGTTTTCCTTTCCAACTAAATACGACTTCTTGGGGGAGCCGTATCAACAAGTTTCTACTTGGGGAAAGGGGGAACGAGCTTTACGTTTCAGAGTCATGGATTTCATCTGAACTAGGAGTGGCGTAAGTGGTCGAGTGGCGCCGGCCCAGCCTTATTATATTGGCCCAAATGGCCTGGAAGTTCCGCTAAGGCGGTCCATTCCTTAGGAGTTCAGTGTTCGGTTGACAAGTAAATCCGACAGGTTCTCCTCTACATGTAGAAAATGGTGGGGTTGCACTACTACGACTGATCATCGTAAGTGGTCTTCCTGGCGCGGCAAACTCCCGTAATGAGTTCATCATCCAATTGGATATTTCTGCAACACTACCCAGAGCACTTCGATAGAAAGGCTACGGTTGGGCGATTGTTGAGTGTTGGCAGGGTCAAGTTTTCAAAATGATGTTTGCATCAAATGAAGTATCTCGTAACTTCATTTTATTTTGATAATATTTTAAAGATTTAATCTATTCAAATCTGGTCTTGTAGTCTCATCTATGTGATGAACTTTTGAAGCTAATTATAACTTGAACGGTGGTAGTTCAAGTAGTATTTGGGAAAGATATAAGTATATTGGGGTATCTTGTAACTTCATCTTTTAAACTTATATCTAATTAATAATTGTCTTATGAATGACAAAGATTTTCAGAAAAACGTTGAGACAAGGTTAGATATATGAGATCACCTTGCAACGATATTTTTTTTATACAGTTATACACTGGGACTTTGTGTATATTGTGCATGGAAGAGGACTTCCAATATTTTGAAAAGTATATATGTATATATATATATACTGAATATTTTGCGACTTCATCGCATTAAGATATCAACTTGGTTCATTTCTTTTGACCAAGACTTTCATGAGTACTATGAGAAGGCTCATATATTGTTAATCATTATACATATTATTTTGGTGGGCTTGCTGCTCACCCTTGCTTTCTTCTTTCATCACACAACATCAGATAGACAAGATGAACTGGACCAAGCTCCCAATTTGCAAGAGGTTAGGAGACGTTCCGCAGTTTTCTAGAAGCACTGATGCCGCCATAGCTGAGGTAGGAACTACCAATAGGCTAGGCTTTCAACTTTTGATGTATCAGATTATGTATATTTATGAATTGTAATAATGGCAAAGAAATGTAAATTTATTCAGAAACCTGTTTAAGGTGTATTGGCATATAATTGTGGAATAAAACGACTTGTGATTATTTTTGGATATTCATCTCTGAGACTATAACTTGTGGTGTGTGTGTTTATTGTGGGGTCACAGTACAGAGTAGTTGATTATTTATTAAGATTGGGTGTTGTTAAGGGAAATGGAACTCGTGACAACCCGGATCCCCGACCCCGGATTTGGGGGTGTTACAATGGTGCTACTGGGACTCCAAACATTGTTTTCATATCAGGAGATGTCAAGCATGTGGTTACTCCTGGAGTAGTTCGTAAAGCTCTCCACTTACCTGAAGGTTGCACATTCTCAACGGTGGAGGATCATGTCTTACAACAGCTTATGGCCAGTTTGGACTATGAGAAAAGTTTGGGAAAGCTGGGTCAACTGAAAAGAGCAAATATCAGAAAGGAATGGAGCTTTTTCTTTGATTATATCACTAAGGCATTCGCCAATAAATACTCCAACTTTGATGCTATTTCCCATCATGAGTCAGCAAATCGGGTATGCCCTTATTCATCAAACTCATTTTGATTTTGCAAGTGCTGTGCTAGGTTTTATAGGGGATAGGATGACAGAGGATAGGAATGTAGTATACTTTGCTAGATTATGTCAGCTTATATATACTTTTTGTTGTGCTGATGAACCCCAACTAGCCAGTACTTTAATTCCACCCTTTAAGCTTGCAAAAAGCGCTTTTAATGATTTGTTAAATGTTGACAATAAGAAACAAGTGCTGAGACCCTTACAGATTCCTCAGTTAGTAAAACAGATCTTGGTAAATGCTGATCCACAAACTTACACATATGTTTACCCTGATGTCCAACCCACCAACTCATCACAACCAACACAACAGCCATCAGAACATACCACAACTACACAAACACCTCAAACTTCTCAACCTCAAACAACTCAACCCTCCATCAGGAAATATTACAAACCAACACAGTCATCTCCATCTCAACCTTCAGCACATCCAGTGAAGCCTTTATCTTCAAAACCCAAAAGGACTAAGATAGTACCTCAGTCTCAACAGAAGAGAAGGAGAATAGTTCTGAGAGATGAGTCATATAATGAGGAATAGGTTCCCATATCAGAACCTGTTGTTGTAGAAGCTGAGAAGATCTCTTCTCAGAAAGATACTGAAATTGGGAGTTCTAGCCCCCTCAAAAGGCTTAGAAAGCTAAATTCTAATGATGAAGCTCCCAAAGTCTCTAATTCTGCAAAGAGACTTAAAAAACAAAGAGCCAGGAGGGCTGTAAGTGAATCATCTCATTCTGAAGAAGTTCTGGAAGAAGCAGCTAAGGAAGGGGGTCAGGAATCTTTGATCCCAACAGAACCTATAGTCATTGAATTACTTCCCACAGCTGAATCAGACTTTACTCAAGCTCCAAGTCTCCTATTCAAGAGCAAGAGGATATTCCAGAGCAAGTGTCTACACCTCCTGTGTCTCCAATAATTGATCCAGTACATACAGAAGACCAAGGTACAATTGCTGAAATTGATATTCATAACTTGATTGTGCCTGAGGTTCTGTACTTGGAAGCTCCACCAACTCAACTCACTCCACCAACAACACCAATTCTAGATGTTGATTTCAATGAAGATATTCCAACAACACCAATTCTGAATCTGGATGATGAAAATCAGATTTAAGGTGGGCATCAAAATTTGGATGTTGATCAGAACTTAGTTGCAGATCAGAATTTAGAGGATGATGTTGAAGCCTCTATAGCCTCACTTTTATCAGAGGATGCTGATACTGCAGGATCTGTAAGTTCTGATGCTGATAATGCTGAATCTACTGGTGAAGCTGCTACTAATCTAGATGCTGATGCAGCTGGTCCTTCAGGACATGCACCTCAACAAACATTTAATAAAGCTGATTTGATCAAGAAGTTTGTTAGAGAAGATGCCCCAGTACCTTGGAGTGAAACTCCTAGAGGAAAGGAGTGGACTAAGGAATGGAACATAGTTAGTTTTGTTCCTACTGAAAAAATTCTTGCTGAGCACCTTGCCAAAGCTGATGAAATGCTGATAAATGATTATTTCAAGGCACAGCTGAGAGTTACTGCAATGAGAACTAGGCACCTTCAAGGTCAACACTCCATAACTCATGGAAAGGTGAATAAAATTCAAGAATCTCTGATCCAGCAAGATATGAACATAAAATTGGAAAAGAACAGATTTTTCAAGCCAACCTTTGATCGAATTGGGTATATTGAAAAGACTCAGGAGAAGCAACAAGATCAAATTTTTGAAATTCTAAAGAATCAAGCTTCTCAGCAAACTCGGCTCAATGAGATCCAATCCTCAGTGGAATTGCTTGTCTCTCTACTTTTACCTGTTGATGCTAAAAAGGGGGAGAAAGTGATTAAGTCCAAATGCAAATCTACTCAACCACTGAAGGGTAAGGATGATGAAAATGATGACCAGGGAAACTCTGGAATGGGTAGAGGTCATGGTCAAGGAAAAGGTGGTCAAGGCAAAGGTTTTTCATCAAGCAAAGTTGTAACTACCAGTCAAAGAACAAGTTCTAATACTGGTAAAAGGATAAGTTGTGATACTGGTAAAAGGATAAGTTCTACTGAACATCTGGAACTTGATGAAGAGATTTCAAAGAGATTATTTCTCAAAGAAAATCCTGGAATGGACTTTGAAAGTCTAAAGGAAGAAGAAGCTAGACTTAAAGCAGAAATTGTCAACTCCAAGTCTAAAGCTTTTGTTATTGAAAAGAAACTTCCAAAACCTAAGGGTATTGTGATTAAGGAGAGGACAAATTCTAAGGCAATAAAAGCCAAATCATAAGTGGAAGTAGATCCTAGATCCAAGGGAAAAGAAAAAATTGATGAACCTGTAAAGGTATATGTGCCAGTCATAAATGAAAAAATATATGATGAAGATGCTAGTCTTACTCTGATGAAAAAGAAGATTTCTCAACCAACCTCTGACATGGCTCAAGTTGTTCAGAGTCAAGATGTAGTAAGTTCTGATATGACAGTGAAGCAAGCAACCTCTGACATAGCTCAAGTTGGCTTGATATCAGAAGATAAGGAAAAGGAAACCTCTGACATTGCTCATGTTAAACCTTCAAAGATTCTACTACCAGGATTCACCAAAGCTCAACAGACTCAACCTTTGAAGACTACATCAAGTGGTTTTAAAGCAAGAGTTATTACAGGAAAGGAAGCAAGAGACAAATCAGGATTTGGTAGTTCTAAAGAGAAGAGAATACATAGCACTACCAATGATCCAACTTCCTTAAGTGAACCAGGTGTAGGAACAACTCCTGAGAGATTGAATCAACTTGAATCTGTACAAATGGTTTACCACTCTGTTTTGAAAGTAGATATCATGTTATATTTTCTGACAGATGGGAGGGTATTCCAGATCAGGGAGAATGCAATTTCATTGAAGTATTTTGAAGAACTGGAATATGTTCTATTTCTGCTTCAAGTGAAAAACAGATCAACAGATTGTGCTACAGGGTGTTTAAAATCAAATATTCAAAGACATAAGAAGCTTTACTCTGTAAAGTCTGACAGCCCATACTTTCCTAAGTACATATCTCACGGTGGAGAAATTGTTGAAATGAAGCCTAATACTGCTAAAATCATCACTACATTTTCTGGTATTATGGGACTTGAATTCAATCTAGAGTCTAATAAAGCCTATATCATTAGACTAGATCAGGATATAAAGAAAGCTAAAATAAATGATCGCACGGCTGCTATCATTCAAACTAGTGAAGATACAGTTGAATTGAAAAATTCTAAAAGGAGGATGGTCAATGAACTTGAATATGCTGAGAGATGTTTGTTGAAGAACTATCTCAGAACAACTCCTGATATCAAAGAGATCAGAAATTGAAGCCAAGTCAAAGATCTACAACTGTTTAAATTCTGAAGGATATACAGACTGAAGCTGATATCAGACCTTGAGGATGGTAAAGCTATAATGACTGTAAGTTGTAGTTATCTAGTCAAATTCTCATGCATTTGTACTTAATGTTTTTGACATCATCAAATATCTGTTAAACTTGTATATTATGCTAATTTACAAGTTGGGGGAGATTGTTAGATATATTTGTGATGTCATGTCTAATGTGATTTGTGTTTAGTTTTCAGATCTTACTTAACAGGACAAATCAGGACTTAACTGGAAATCAGTACTTATACCGAAGTCAGGACTTAAGATATCAGAACTTAAGTTGTCAGAACTTAAGTTATCAGGAGATAATATCAGGACTTAAGGAGACGTTCAGATAAAGAAGGCGTCTGATTGAAAGGAAAGAAGATCAAGACAAACATAAGAAGAGATATGCATGGAGAAGAATTCAATTAGAAGATTATCTTGTAACTGTGTGTCTATATAAACACAGCATAGGGTTTACACTATATGTGTTATCTTAATCGAGTTTATTATTCTTTGTAACCCTAGCAGCTCTCGTGATAATTTGTTCATCACTGAGAGAGAACAGTTCTTTATAACAGAGTTTATTGTGTTGAATAAAATCTGTGTTTTGTTACTTGAGTTCTTATATTCGATTTGATTGTAGTAAACACTGTATTCAACCCCCTTCTACAGTGTGTGTGACCTGACACTTTGCCAATTTCTTCATTTCAACTAGCACCATTCTATACGGGGCCTTAGATACTGGTTCCGTTCCAAGTGCTAAGCCGATCGCAAATTTAATTTCTCTATCTGGAGGAAGTCCTGGTAATTCATCTTGAAACACGTTTAGAAATTCATTTACCACTGGAATATCTTCCAGTTTTGCTGGCTCCTGACTTCTATCTATCACATACGCAATGAAATGCTCACATCCTTGTCATAGTAATTTCCTTGCTTGAATCATCGTCAAGAACTTCTTTGCTTGCCTCTGACCTTTAAACATCACCACTATCTCGTATGGCATCTTCATGATTACTTTCTTATTACGATAGTCTATCTGAGCATCGTGCTTAGATAGCCAGTCCATTCCTAAAATAATGTCAAACTCTCCTAACTTAAATGGTATCAAGTCAGCATCAAATTTATTACCAGAAATCTCAATCTCACAGTTTGCACACACTTGGTTAAAGATACGCGCTCCTGATTTTCTAATTCTACCATCATAATATCACTTAATAATTCAATTGGACAATTCATCTTATCAACAAAATCTTGAGAAAGAAATGATCGAGTTGTTCCCAAATCTACTAGCACTTTAGCACAAAAAGAATTCACAGTAAGTGTACCTGCCACCACATCAGTGTCCATGACAACATCCTTCACAGACATATCAAAAACTCTAGCTCTGGGAGGTTCATTCACTGTTGGAGTAGCTCCCATGATTCTCAGCATATTATTGACTGGAACTGGTGTCTTGCAATCCCTTGTTATGTGTCCTGGCTTCCCGCACTTGAAACATGTAAACCTAATTGCTGGAATTTTGCCTGCCTGATTCCTAGTAGGCCGATCCTTGTTGACTAGTTCTCTGGTTGGCTGATTACGGCACTCCCTTGAATAGTGCCCCCTCTGGTTGCATCTGAAGCAGACCAAATTCAACTTGTTGCAAACTTCACCATGTTTATTTCCACAGACTTGGCAGTCCGGTAGAGCTGGCCTCTGCTGGGTTGGCTGGTTCCTAGTGGCTGGACGGTTACCTTGGCCTCCGCTGCCTGTATTCAGTCTGTTAAAATTTCTTCCGGACTGGAACTTGCCTTTCCTCTGATTAAAATTTGGAAACTTCCATGCTAAGGGTTGTTCTTCACTTCTGTGACGTCCTCCAAACCCGGGTCAGAAGTTTGGGGCTCATATTTAAACCTATATATAAAGTATTATATGCATTGACCCTTCTATACACAATCACGGATCGCAACAGGTTAAAGTATGAAAATAAGCCACAACCTTAACTTTTATTACATCGCACCAAAAACCAACTAGTTCAACTTACGATTGCTAATGATATCGTTGTTACAATCTTGCATAACTCACCTACACTATAACGCTCCTGCTAGCTCAATCCAATTTAACCGGAAACCCTAGCTCGCACACTGGACAGGGAATCCTCGTTACCAACACTTTCTTCTTCAACTGTTGAAAACATAAAATTTTTGCAAGAATGAGTTTACTAGCTCAGCAAGTAATAATAGCAACAATTGAGGTTAAACAATTACCAATTGAAATGATTCATAAGAATCAAGTTTCAGAATAAGCAATGATTAGAATTAGATATTCACTTTTCATTTTAATAACCAAGGTTAGGCTGCTGATCAGTCACGCACTAACCCCGAACAAGGCTCCCAGCTTTGCTCTATATACTGGATCCAAGGCACGCATTGGCCTATTATGACCATGAATCTGGTCTGACCACGAATCTGGTCCACATTTATAAAACCATCCAATTCTAAAAGAATTCAATATGATAACCAATGTAAATCAATAAGCTGAATCATAAACAATATTTAACTTGAAGCATGGGGTGATTCATAACACCATGAAGGCATAACAGGGAATTCAAAAAGATTGGCTTTCAATCAAGGAAAGAATCAGAAAGTAGAAGACCAAGGGTTCAAGGGTTCCAAGCATTGGTCTTCTGTTAAACAAGGAATACGGGTTGGTATGTTAAGAAATTCAATATCAGAATCAGTATGTGGAAGATATGTATTTATGGAGTAGTATCGTATGTGTATGTCTCGTATTTGGGAATTCAATAATCAATGGTTTATGAAGAATAAGGCTTATGGCTCAAGATCAATAAGAATCAGGGTTCAAGGTAAATAGTTTAAAGTGCTTGCAGTATAAAACATGAGTTATTTTGAATAATAGCGACATATTATGAAACAGTTCGAAAATATTTGCAATATATCTTGAAAAAGGTTCAGAAGTACTTGCCTTATCAGCGACGATTTCCACTTTACTTGTACTCATTTAATAGTTTTACTCATCAACCATTTTCCTTCCCTTTCTATGCCTTGCTTCAATTTATCAACCACTTGTCTTCTCTTTCTACACTGCGATTCTATTTATGGATCACTGGTTTCCTTTTCTATGCCTCGCTGACTCTGCTAGGCATCACAAGTATTTATCAATTATGCATACTCATATTATTCTAATTGTCACATAGACGTCATATGCTTTCATCTACCCTTCGTTTTTACCCAAATTCGACGTACGGATTGAAAGTTATGAATAAAACAGTCAAACCATAACCACATAGGCATATAACGCATCAATCAGTGTACACGTAGCACATAACACGTAAGGTATTCGATCAAAATAAATTTTTTCAAAGAAGATTCAGGGTCAAAATGATTTTCCAGGTATTTATTACGAATTTTTGAAAATTTTTCGGAATTTAGACGGCACTCCGAATCATTTTATAATTATATAATAGGGTTCGAGCACCTGAATCTGACTTCAAAATAATTTTATAATAATTATCGAGCCTTGAAAATAATTTAAAATAATATTTTAAAACTCGAAACTATTTTTCAGAATTTTTAAATCAATTTTAAATAATTAAATCTAATTACTAAATCAATTAATAATTAATTAAATTAATTAATCAAATAATAATAAATTAATCAATTAATTAAAATAATTAAAAACTAATTAAAATTAATTAATAAAATCATTTCAATCTATTTTTGAATAAATGAATAATTAAAACAATTTTCTAAATTTAAAATAATTAAATAACTAATTTTCTGATTTTTAAAATATTGAGAATATCGTTTTTAAAATAAAACTAAACAGAAATCAAATTTTTGTAAGTTTTACAACTAAGATACAGAATATGAAAATATTTGCAAAGCAGAGGGTGAAAATTGAAATTTTCCACCCCTCACCTCATTCCTCGGTGAACTGTAGCCGTCACCGCCGGCTAGTCGCCATTAACGGCGACTGGAGCTTTCTCGGCGATACAAAACAACCCAGAATGCCGACAAATTAGCAGGGAATATTCGTCAGACTTCCAGGAACACATCTGCAGAATCCAATCACAGAAATAACTGAAGAATCAACCAGAAAATTTGCCTGAAAATCCCGTTGCCGCAGGGTTCGATTTTCCGACGATGCCCTTCCGGCTATCGTCTGTTAAACAAATATATATCATTTGAATCGTCTTTCGACGATATACAACTCTGTGCAATCAATTTAAAACAGTAACCCTAAACACAGAAATACCCAATTTCCAATTAAGAACATTCAACCTATAAACCCTAATTTCAATTTCCAGAATCAAACATCAATTTCTATATGTTATTGAACTCTATTTTTGACATATAATATACCAAATTGACCAGAAAAGTATTATCTACAAGATGGAATCATCAAATCATATCAACAACATCAAGAACAAAATTTCATAATTTAATTCATAAATAATTTGAAATAAAATAATTAAATGAGAAAAATACCTTGATTCCTGCATAAAAATGGATGATTGATTATGAAAGTACTTTTCGAGAGCTTCGTTTTGATAGGTTGCACGCCCGAGTCGGAGTTCGATAACGACTTCGTTCGTACGTTTGATTCTCAAGAACGCAATATCAATTCGACATTTTTTCTATATTTTACGGGGTTTTAGACTGATTGTGATTTTACAAATAAAATGAAATAATAAAAGGGCTATATATAATTTTGGAATATTGGCTCGTTTTGGATCGTTTTGGATCGTCTTGGATCGTTAAATTAGTTACTTAGCCGCTAAGTAACTGCAAAAATGATCTGATTCGATTCCCATATTGGATAATTATCCAAACCGGGATTCTTATAAAGCACTATATATGAAAAAAACGTAATAATATCCCGTCTTTCGAAAATACGGGTTTTGTTGGTTCACCGAAATGATTCTCATATCGAAAATCTTGCGTCGGGCCTCGCACGGGGCAATCCGTAATCCGGATCGAAAAAGTCAAAACACGGAAAATATCCGGAATTACCAGATTAGGTTAGGAAGGAGTTTTCGGAAGAGTTTCGGGTTGTAAAGACGTAAAAACAGTTGAAGTCGGACGACTCCTGGCTTTATAAAATAATTTTGTAATTATTCAAAAAATAATTAATAAATTCATAAATCAACATAAAATCATATAACAGCCCAAAAATTACCAGAAAAATACAGTAATTATCTATATTTTATTCTGGTCATAATAAAATTAACATATTTATACTGTATCACATATAAGCATTCACATATTCACACCAATCATCAGATAATTCACCAAAAATCACATAATAATCATATAAAAATTATTTATTGATAAAAATAATTACACGCGATATCCCGGATGTTACATCCTTCCCCCCTTAAAAGGATTCTGTCCTCAGAATCACTCTAAGGATCAGACAGTGATACCTTCAAGTATTTCACTCTCATTTTCTCGGGTTGATTCTCAACCTTACAACTTTCATAAACTTTTACTCGCAGCATCAATCATTACTTAACAACCTCTCGCTGACCTCATATTCTGTCTGTTGCTTATATAACTCAACTCAACTCTCCATTCTATATACAATGGAGCTAAATTGCTCTTCCTGAGTATACACGTATAAATACCTTATGAATCTGCTCAAAGTGTGGCAGTGAAGCCAACTTACTAACACTTATCCTGACTATTTTACTGTCTTATAAGGACCAGCGTAATTCTTACTAATTATCTTTCTTTGTAATTCTAGTAATTCGTACTCATGAATGTTTTCAATAGCTACTGGTTGTTGAATATCATTCCCACATGTTTCTCTATTCAATTAACTAGTTCATAATCACTTCCAATCGCATTCGAAGCACTTTAATCGTTCTTTTAATCTTCTCGTCCATCTACAATTGATATACTGGAGCCATGGCGTATTCAATTTCTAACGTTCTCGAGATTATTCCAGAGTTAAGAATTAACGAGAAAGTCTCGATTAAATATGACTGACGCACAAACTTATCACCATATTTTATTTTTTATGAATCACAATCGAGTATTTTTATCGAACGAAGATCTCTTGTCATTTTGGAGAAAGTACACTAACCTGGAGGCATCACTGGCATATTTTTAACCCATATTATCATTTATTTTGGTTCTAAGAAGTTCTCATACAAAACTGACTACAAGGCTTTCCTTGACGTCTAATCACAATTAACTTTTATTCTTCCTTTACGCCATCCTATTAAAGAGTCCTCTTTGATATCCATGTCTCGTATCATACCTTCGTAGTAAGTTGAATCTCTTGAGTTATTGTTATTTAACCAAATTTCTATCTTTTTAGTTCTGCTTTACTTAATATCCATTCATCTAGAAGTAGTACATACCATTCTAGTTCGACATAATTTATCGTATTCTGAATACTTCTGCCAAATTTCAAATCACACAATATTGATTATATACAATTAGTTTCTGGATCTGATGACGTACCACCATTTCTTTAAGCAGCAACTAACCCACTTATGGGATAAACCGTTTATTCCTAAATGAAAATGATTAGGTTTAAATAACCTGTTAATAATAATGCAATTAACGCTTTCCTCACTTTTGGTTCTCAGGTGGCATCACCATGACGTTTCTTGATGAAATATATCCATCTAGTCTTTGATGTCCCGCCTTAACCCATTGACGTTTCTTTACCTTCTCTAGCAATTCTGGCTGAAAAGTCATACTATACATCTTTGCATTGTTAGGTTTGCAAACTTTGGCTTCCAATCTCAACTTTTGGAAATTCCCTGTATAATTCTTCCAACA
Source organism: Apium graveolens (assembly GCF_009905375.1). Taxonomy (NCBI): domain Eukaryota; kingdom Viridiplantae; phylum Streptophyta; class Magnoliopsida; order Apiales; family Apiaceae; genus Apium; species Apium graveolens. Next base: position 208,540,676 of record NC_133649.1, on the reverse strand, counting down.
CTGTCAACACGTTCGGTCTTTTCTTTCTGATTAATGCATATGTTACTACGTTTACTTTTCCTGGCATCTTATGAAGTTTCTTTATCACCCTTTTAATTCCACTTCCTTTTTCTACCTTCGTTCTTTATTCTCATAGCTTATTCAAAACCGAACTCTTGACATTAATACTCATTTTGTGGTCATATCAAATTAGATATTAATACGAACTTTGATGTTCATAACATCTCATTCTGGAGTAAACATCAATCATTTGTATTAATACCTCTTTCGATATTAATAACAACCTAAGTATCAACATCAATCGGAAACTGAATAAAAACTGTATCTCACACTTTATCCCAAAACAGAAATACTTGACAAATCATTATTGTATGATTATCAGAAACAAGGTTTCCTTTGATAAAACTTTGTTGCAGATGATAACATCTCCCTGACTGTCCAATGAAATCCATACTGGTGTAGTTATTAATTTCTGCTTTATTTCATCTCCCTTCTTCCTTTCTTCTCGTTGCTTCATCTTAAATCTTTAGCTCTTGAAAATATTCTTCTCACTTGTCCATGCAAATGAATTTTTATTTCTCTTGTCCATTATGAAGGGCATACTCATCCAAGTAAAAACTCACACATTTGGAGCAATTTTTGAAATCTACCAACGTCCTTACTTTTCCCCAAATCCTCATTGTTTTGATTTCGGATTTGAAAGTCACATCAAAATTTGACTTAATCTAATTGGAATCGATTTCCATCTAACTCACCATTAATTGGTAAAATTAACCAATTAACTTACTTAATTGATCAATTGTACCAAGTGATGACTAGCTAAATGAAACCAAAAACCAATTACATATAGTCGGATTGGCTATAACAATCTCTTTCAAGAACTGAGATCCCAATTGTTTGGAGTATCAACATGAATATCAATTACACATGGAAGTATACTTTATATCTTTAAAAGTAGGGTAATTTATGAAAATTTGGGCAGCATCTCCTTTATATTATTGACTACCAGTCGGGCTCAAGCCGACACCAACAATCAATCAAGCAACCAACAACCACTCAACCAAACAATCATCAACCTTCAAATTTACCAATCCACTGCCACCTTCTAAACTCATTATGTCACCACCGCATATAATACTAACCAGTACAACCCATATTTTAGTTCAACCTAGGATTATAGCGAACAATTTTGATGATACCATGTCATTTCTCATATCTTCTAATTATAACAGAATATCAATACTTAGTATATTACAAATTATTCTAGAATTCTTCTAGTTCATGTTTCAAATCAAGCTCTCCACTTAGCAATTCGTCCATCCTTAGAAATATACACTTGTTCTTATTGATTAACTTGTTCAACTTCTGATGACCAGCACCTGGTCTCAACCAAGACTCTTAAAATCTTGCAAATGAGTTCATTTGGTTTTAAAGCTTCACATCTTAAAAATTGTTGCAGTCAAACCACCATACCTTCATCTCCCCTTATGCCTTTCCATATTGAACCTTCTTTACCAACCCAGCTACAAGCATTAATTTTACCATAACTCACTTACTTGGGTGGGAAAGCCCAACCATCCCTGGATAAACATACTTAAAGTTTATTCGTAACTCGCATTTCTTCGATCTTGAATCTTCATGACGAATATCTCCCACATGATTGAGATATCATTTTCACAATGTTTTAATCGATTATCTGGTAATTACTAAGAATTTCTTCATTCGCCTTCATTGTCCAATCGATCATTTACCTCATCTGATATATGCAGCTTGACTTTCTTGTTCTCTAGTTAATTTATCTCATACAGTTTTCTAATTACTCCGATTCACGCCAAAATCTCAGACTCGAAGCATATCATGTATGCAGATTTCCGCCTTTGATTTGATGCTCTCGCAACTATCCCGTTATCGGCATAAAAGTTCTTCTCTGCACGTAAATGTCCACCATCCTTCGGCTTGCAATTGCCCACATAACTCCCTCTGATGTACAGGTTCATTTTACTTTCCTTTTAAAACATTCAAAGGATAGACCTTACACAAGAAGGAGTTTGTATATATGATTATGATTGGAAACTTTCTGTAAGGAATAAAATTATAAGGAAATAATCGGAGAAATTCATGAATCAATAAATCAGGATTTAAGAAGAAAGAGTGAATAATGATTTGAATAGGAATGAGACAACCATATTAGTACTCAAGATGGCCAGTCTTTCATACCATATGGAACACAACACATGATTAGGTGGCGTCCCACCAGACTCCTTGTCATTTTGACAAATCGTCCATAATACTGCTTGTCCCAATTAGAAAATAAAATTTTGAAGAAAGAATAATTTGAAAGGAATTCAACAATCACCTTATAAAGCTGATCATAAAAGAATTTTATACTTTACTTGAGATTTATAAGAATTATAGGAAAGAATGATATCATTGGTCGTTATCCACATTACATATGTTTACAGCTTCAACGCTTGCTCGATCAATAGATCCCATTCCAAGTCATATATTAACTTTAGAAAGTTCTCTGAATTGCTTTCTTAAATCGATCATTAAAATAAATTCCCATGTACTGAGTCTTCTATCTTTCGCGCTATGCTTCCATGTTTATAATTCGACTTTATTTACAGTCTTACGAGATTTACACTCATGACTTCAAATTTTACTTATGCTGCTGATCGTTCAACTTGTCTCCTATTTTATTAATAACGTTCTTCCTTTAGAAAGTCTAGAGTTTTCCTTAATCTTCTTTGCTCGTACTCAGCTTCTTGTGAATCGACATATTCCTCGTACTCTAATTGCCTCAGAAATTGGATGAGCAGTTTCTCTGTAATAGCGTTTCCACTTGGCCTTCTAAATGCACCATATTAATTTTCTAAAACAAGCATTCGTCTGGATAATCTGAATCTTATAACAAACAAGAAACTCAAGTAGTAGTTTGACAACCAAGTTTTCAAAACTTGTTTTGTTCCAAGGAATTTTAGAATTTTTTTGTGAAGAAAATCTCTTTTGAAAACTATTTAAAATTTTGAAAATCATACACCTGGTCGTCATTACTATATGAGTTGGTTGTCGTCCTTCTCAATAACTACAAGGTACTAGATTAGGGAAACAATCAGGTAAGAGCCCATTCATTTCCATACATCTTCTACCCTTCATTGGGTCCATTTTACCTTCATTGGTCGACAAAACTTCAGTTACTATTACATATTATCTTATTCAATGCTTCTCTTCAAATCTTTTATACAGGTAACATTTCCATCATCATCTCTTACGATTACTAAGTATAAAAAATCTCTCCAGTAATCATCAGATCTATTTTATAACGCAAGGTCGATTTATATCACATTACTTCTATACGCATCATGTTTGGTCGTATCATCATCATCTATTTCGAAGAAAATTCTCGATTTCAAATCATTTTAAACTCCATTAGAATCCATCTAGCTCACTTCACAAGATAATCATAGATAGCATACTTGCTAGTAGCTCCATATAACCTGGTAGCGGCTATTTTCCAGAACACACGCATCCTCACTCTAGGTTCTTTCTCATATTTCTTAATACCTCGTGTACTCACCATATGTTATAGCTTTCAGATCCATCATTCTGGGTGCTTTTACTCCATAAGACGAGTTTTAAACGGATGTTAGAGAACAGGGTGTAGAGCGGTCAGAAAAGATGCACCCACAGTTGAGTATCCGGTAGAACCAGAATCAGCGTGTGGGGGATTCTCAAATAGATAGTCTCGTGTCAGGAGGTGAAATAATAACGTGAAAAGATGCAACCACCGCAACATGATATGACATGGCTAACACCGGTGAACGAGCAGGGCGTAAATCAGATGAAGGTCCTCCTCCTGAAGGCTCCGAATGATCAGAAGATCCCGGGATAAAAGAATTTGCCATTGCCGCTATCTGGAAATCGCATGTCTAGATAAGAATATCGAATCTCATCACGAATCATACCGAAACCTATTGTATAGTCACACTCAACCTCTCGATATTCTATCTTTCCATTTTCTAACCCTAATCCTAACCCTCTATCCATTCCCGACAATCCAGGCTTGTTTCAGTGACTTATAACCTGTAGCTCTGATACCAACCTTTGACGTCCTCCAAACCCGGGTCAGAAGTTTAGGGCTCATATTTAAACCTGTATATAAAGTATTATATGCATTGACCCTTCTATACATAATCACGGATCACAACAGGTTAAAGTATGAAAACAAGCCACAACCTTAACTTTTATTACATCACACCAAAACCCAACTAGTTCAACTTACAATTGCTAATGATATCGTTGTTACAATCTTGCATAACTCACCTACATTATAACGCTCCTGCTAGCTTGATCCAATTTAACCGGAAACCCTAGCTCACACACTGGACAGGGAATCCTCGTTACCAACACTTTCTTCTTCAACTGTTGAAAACAAATTTTTTTTGCAAGAATGAGCTTACTAGCTCAGTAAGTAATAATAACAACAATTGAGGTTAAACAATTACCAATTGAAATGATTCAGAAGAATCAAGTTTTTGAATAAGCAATGATTAGAATTGGATATTTACATTTCATTTTAAAAACCAAGGTTAGGCTGCTGATCAGTCACGCACTAACCCCGAGCAAGGCTCCCAGCTTTGCTCTATATACTGGATCCAAGGCATGCATTGGCCTATTATGACCATGAATCTGGTCTGACCACAAATCTGGTCCATATTTATAAAACCATCCAATTCTAAAACAATTCAATATGATAACCAATGTAAATCAATAAGCTGAATCATAAACAACATTTAACTTGAAGCATAGGGTGATTCATAACACCATGAAAGGCATAACAGGGAATTCAAAAAGATTGGCTTTCAATCAAGGAAAGAATCAGAAAGTAGAAGACCAAGGGTTCAAGGGTTCCAAGCATTGGTCTTCTGTTAAACAAGGAATAAGGGTTGGTATGTTAAGAAATTCAATATCAGAATCAGTATATGGAAGATATGTATTTGTGGAGTAGTATCGTATGTGTATGGCTCGTACATGGGAATTCAATAATCAATGGTTTATGAAGAATAAGGCTTATGGCTAAAGATCAATAAGAATTAGGGTTCAAGATTAAATAGTTTAAAGTGCTTGTAGTATAAAACATGAGTTATTTTGAATAATAGCGACATATAATGAAACAGTTCAAAAATATTTGCTATATATGTTGAAAAAGGTTCAGAAGTACTTGCCTTATCAGCGATGATTTCCACTTTACTTGTACTCATTTAATAGTTTTACTCATCAACCATTTTCCTTCCCTTTCTATGCCTTGCCTCTATTTATCTTGCCTTCTCTTTCTACACTTCGATTCTATTTATAGATCACTGGTTTCCTTTTTTATGCCTCGCTGACTCTGCTAGGCATCACAAGTATTTATCAATTATGCATACTCATATTATTCTAATCGCCACATAGACGTCATATGCTTTCATCTACCCTTCGTTTTTACCCAAATCCGACATACGGATTGAAAGTTATGAATAAAACAGTCAAACCATAACCACATAGGCATATAACGCATCAATCAGTGAACACGTAGCACATAACACGTAAGGTATTCGATCAAAATAATTAAATAACTAATTTTCTGATTTTTAAAATAATAAGAATATCGTTTTTAAAATAAAACAAAACAGAAATCAAATTTTTGTAAGTTTTACAACTAAGATACCGAATATCAAAATATTTGCAAAGTAGAGGGTGAAAAATGAAATTTTCCACCCCCACCTCCTTCCCCGGCGAATTCCCGCCGTCACCGCTGACCAGTCGCCATTAATGGCGACTGGAGCTTTTCTGGCGATACAAAACAACCCAGAATGCCGACAAATTAGCAGGGAATATTCGTCAGACTTCCAGGAACACATCTGCAGAATCCAATCACTGAAATAACTGAAGAATCAACCAGAAAATTCACCTGAAAATCCCGCCGCCGCGGGGTTCGATTTTCCGACGAAGCCCTTCCGGCTATCGTCTGTTAAACAAATATATACCATTCGAATCGTCTTTCGACAATCTACAACTCTGTGCAATCAATTTCAAACAGTAACCCTAAACACAGAAATACCCAATTTCCAATTAAGAACATTCAACCTATAAACCCTAATTTCAATTTCCAGAATCAAACATCAATTTCTATATGTTATTGAACTCTATTTTTGACATATAATATACCAAATTGACCAAAAAAATATTATCTGCAAGATAGAATCATCAAATCATATCAACAACATCAAGAATAAATTTTCATAATTTAATTCATAAATAATTCGAAGTAAAATAATCAAATCAGAGAAATACCTTGATTCCTGCATAAAAACGGATGATTGATTATGAAAGTACTTTTCGAGAGCTTCGTTTTGATAGGTTGCACGCCCGAGTCGGAGTTCGATAACGCCTTTGTTCGCACGTTTGATTCTCAAGAACGCATTATCAATTCGACATTTTCTCTGTATTTTATGGGGTTTTACTGACTGATTGTGATTATACGAATAAAATGAAATAATTAAAGGGCTATATATATTTTTGGAATATTGGCTCATTTTGGATCGTTTTGGATCGTCTTGGATCGTTAAATTAGTTATTTAGCCGATAAGTAATTGCAAAAACGATCCGATTCGATATCCTTATTGGATAATTATCCAAACCGAGATTCTTATAAAACACTATATATAAAAATAACGTAATAATATCCCGTCTTTCGAAAATACGGGTTTTGTTGGTTCACCGAAATGATTATCGTATCAAAAATCTTGCGTCGGGCCGCGCACGGGTCAAACCGTAATTCGGATCGAAAAAGTCAAAACACGGAAAATGTCCGGAATTACCATATTAGGTTAGGAAGGAGTTTTCGGAAGAGTTTCGGGTTGTAAAGACGTGAAAACAGTTGAAGTCGGACGATTTCCGGCTTTATAAAATAATTTTGTAATTCTTCAGAAAATAATTAATAAATTCATAAATTAATATAAAATCATATAACAGCCCAAAAATTACTAGAAAAATACCGTAATTATCTATATTTAATACTGGTCATAATAAAATTAACATACTTATAATGTATCACATATAAGCATTCACATATTCACACCAATCATCATATAATTCACCAAAAATCACATAATAATCATATAAAAATTATTTATTGATAAAAATAATTTCACGCGATATCCCGGATGTTACAACATCCCTCAAACTTCCTATTCTTACTATCCTTCTCCTTCTGAGACATTTCACTCTCTGTCTCCGTAATCATAGCTTTCTGCACAACTCTCGCATACGTATCCAATTCGAATATGGCCACCTTCCCCCGAATCCATAGCTTAAGACCTTGTTGGAACCTCTTAGATTTCTTCCTATCAGTGTCCACATATGATGGCACAAACCTAGACAATTCCTTAAACTAACTTTCATAATCTGCCACTGACATATTCCCCTGTTTTAGCTCCGCAAATTCCAATTCCATTTGATCCTGAACAAACTGAGGGAAATACTTTTATAAAAACAACTCCTTGAATCTATCCCACGTAACATCATTTGTACCTTCTAACATCTTAACAGTTTCCCACTAGTAAGTGGTTTCATTCTTCAGATAGTAACTTGCAAACTCAGTCTTATGCTCCTCTCTCACCTTGACTAAGGCAAATCCCTTCTCAATTTCCTTCAACCAGACTCTTTCCTCAATAGGATCTACAGAACCTTTAAATTCCGGTGGATTTACCTCCTGAAAAGTCTTAAAGGTTATCTGAGGATTGGTCTGCCTCTGCTGTTGTTGAGTCAGGTGAACTGTTTGTTAGGCCAAGATCCGAAGAATCTGGTCTATAGTTTGGTCTATGGGACCTGGATTGGCATTCTGGTTATTACTGTCTTGGGTGTTGTTGTTGTTATTGTTGGTTTCTTCATTCTAGTTGGTAGAACGGGTATTTCTTCTAGGAGGCATTTTCTGTAAAGAATCAAACAACTTATTTAGCCTTTAAATCAAATCCCTTTTATGAAAAGCTTTTGTAAAACAGAAATATCTCTTTTTGAAAACATTTTCAATAGTTGAACGAAGTAAATTGCATGCTTATTTATAGAATGTAACCAATTAGGAAATAGGGTACATGTTATCACAAGAGTTTATAATTGGTGCAGTAGGATAAAACATGTATAATAAAGTAAATGACAATGCTGGAAACAAAAAAGTATTAATATATATACCAAAGTTTGGTGGTACAAGCGAGAAATGTTTTATTAAAGGCAGAGGTATAACAGGCCTATCCATTATTCAACAAGTATAGTTTATTTACATACCCACCAAAAGTCTGATAATACACATTACACACTATTATACATATATCAGCTGTCATATCATTTCTGTTGTTTAGCGTTATGGAAACTTGGGTCCACCAAGCCTCTCAAAATCCTCCAATACCTCTCTGGCCCACCCCATAAGAGTATCTGGGGATGCATACTCGCAAGTAGCTCCATGAAGTCTAGCCTCAAGTATTCTACGGGTCACCTGAATCTCATTCTGAAGTTCCTTTACTTTCCTGTCAATATCTATAGTCCTTATGATGTGCTATAACTCCTGAATCTGGGCCTACAAGGCCTTTCGCTCTAAAAGAAGAGCCTCATACTTATGGTAGGGAACAGGGTGTGGAGTAAACTAAAAAGATGCACCTACAACCGAATGTCCGGTATAGTCAGAATCAGCAGGTGGGGGTCCTCGAATAGGTGGTCTCACACAAGGAAGTAGAATAACTTGCAGCGGTGCAACCGTCACAACTGGTATTATAGTTGTCGCTGGTGGAAGAGCAGGGCGTGGATCAGATGATGGTCCTCGAACTAAAGTCTCTGAGTGATCAAATAACACCGGGATAAAGGAATCTGCCATCGCTGCTATCTGAAAATTCCGCTGCTAGATAAGAATTCTCGAATCTCAGCACGAATCATACTAAAACCTACCATTTAGTCACACTCAACCTCTCGACGTTCTATTTTCTATTTCTTAATTCTAATATTAACCCTATACCCATTCCCGAAAATATAGGCTTGTGGCAGTGACTTTTAAACTGTGGCTCTAATACCAAACTTGTGGCGCCCTCCAAACCCGGGTCAGAAGTTTGGGGTCCACAACACACACACACACCATATATAAACTTGTTTATGAATATAATAATATATATACAATGACCCTACTTATCATAATCAACGGATCGAAACAGTTTAAATTTTAACCACAACCTTATGTATATTACAAACGTACCAAATCCCAGTTTATTTAACTTATAACGGAAGTAAACTTTATTACAAACTATCTACACAAACTAGTACAAACATCATTTGCTAGCTTATTCCATTTCAACCTGGATATCTAGATCGCACGCTTATCTGGGGATCCTCGCTACCACCAATTTCCTTTTTCAAGGCCTTTCGCTCTAAAAGAAGAGCCTCATACTTATGGTAGGGAACAGGGTGTGGAGTAAACTAAAAAGATGCACCTGCAACCGAATGTCCGGTATAGTCAGAATCAGCAGGTTGGGGTCCTCGAATAGGTGGTCTCACACAAGGAAGTAGAATAACTTGCAGCGGTGCAACCGTCACAACTGGTATTATAGTTGTCGCTGATGGAAGAGCAGGGCGTGGATCAGATGATGGTCCTCGAACTAAAGTCTCTGAGTGATCAAATAACGCCGGGATAAAGGAATCTGCCATCGCTGCTATCTGAAAATTCCGTTGCTAGATAAGAATTCTCGAATCTCAGCACGAATCATACTAAAACCTACCATTTAGTCACACTCAACCTCTCGACGTTCTATTTTCTATTTCTTAATTCTAATATTAACCCTCTACCCATTCCCGACAATCTAGGCTTGTGGCAGTGACTTTTAAACTGTGGCTCTGATACCAAACTTGTGGCGCCCTCCAAACCCGGGTCAGAAGTTTGGGGTCCACAACACACACACACCATATATAAACTTGTTTATGAATATAATAATATATATACAATGAACCTACTTACCATAATCCACGGATCGAAACAGTTTAAATTTTAACCACAACCTTATGTATATTATAAACGTACCAAATCCTAGTTTATTTAACTTACAATGGAAGTAAACTTTATTACAAACTATCTACACAAACTAGTACAAACATCATTTGCTAGCTTATTCCATTTCAACCTGGATATCTAGATTGCACGCTTATCTGGGGATCCTCGCTACCACCAATTTCCTTTTTCATTGGAAAAGAATATAAACAGATTTGTAAGAGTGAGCTAACTAGCTCAGCAAGTCACAATGACAACACTGAGATTAAACAATGATCAATTGAAATGATATAAGGAATTGAGTTTCCTGATAAGAAATGATTAGAATTGGATATTCACTTTTATTTTAAAAACCAAGATTAGGCTGCTGATCAGTCACGTACTAACCCCCAGCAAGGCTCCCATCTTTGCCCTATATACTGGATCCAAGGCACACATTGGCCTATTATGACCACAAATCTGGTCCGACCACAAATATGGTCCATATTTAAAAGTAATCCATACCTATAATATCAACATAATAAACAATGTAAATCAATAAACTGAATCATAGTCAACATTTATCTTGAAGCATAGGGTTATTCATAAAACCCTGGAGGTATAATAAGGTAAACAGGAAGATCGACTTTCGACCAAGGAAAGAATCAGGATGTAGATGACCAAGGATTCAATGGCTATAAAGATTGGTCTTCTGTTATACAAGGCATAACGGTTCGTATGTTAAACAATTCCATATCAAACATCAGTATATTGTAGATATTTATTTATGGAGTAGTATCGTATATGTGTGGTTCGTATATGAGAATTTAACAATCAGTGGTTTACAAAGAATAAGGCTTACGACTCTAGATCAATAACAATAATTAGGTTTAGGGTTAAGTACTTCAAAGTACTTGCAATATAGAATAAGAACTATTTGGAACACTTGTAAAATATATGAAAAGAGTTCGAGAATACTTGCAATATATTATAAGAAAGATCAGATGCACTTGCCTAATCAATTCGCTTTTACTTTACTTGTACTTATCAATTGGTTCCCACTCACTGACTACTTGCTTTCCCTTTCTACGTCTCGCTTCCTCTGTTAAACATTACATGTAAGTATCAATACTAATTCTCATCTCATTCTACACCTTATAAGCTTCTATCTACCCTTCGTTTCACCTAAATCCGACGTACGGATTGAAAGTTACGATAAAAACCGTCAAACAATGCACATACAGTCATATTATACAACAATCAGATCACATATAGCACATAGCACGTAAGATATTCGATCAAAATAATTTTTTTTCAAAATAGATTCGGGGTTAAAATGATTTTCCAGGTACTTAATATGATTTTTTGAACATTTTTCGGAATTAAAATGGGTCTACGATTCATTTTATAATTAAATAACAGGGTTTTCTCTGTAATTTCCATGTGTTTACTGTTCGATTGTGATTATACGAATAAAATGAAATAAAAGATAGGCTATTTATGTTTATTGAATATTAATACGCGTTGGATTGTATTGGATCGAAAAATAAGTTACTTAGCCTCTAAGTAACTGTAAAAAAACGATCTGATTTGATACCTGTCTTGGATAAGTATCAAAACCGGGCTTCTTATAAAACACTTTATACGATAATAATGTAATAATATCTCGTCTTTCAAGAATACTGGTTTTGTTGATCTATAAAAATGATTATCATATCGAAAATTTAGCGTCGGGACGCGTAAGGGTCAAACAGTACTCCGGATCGAAAAAGTCAAAACACGGAAAATGTCCGGAATAATCAGATTAGGTTAGGATGGAGTTTTACGAAAATTTTCGGGTTGTAAAAACGTAAAAATAGTTGAAGTTGGATGATTTAACTCTTGTATATTCATAGGGGCATTATAATCGTTACCCGGTAATTAAATCCTTAGACAAACAAAAGCTAGATCATTGTATAAGATTTGATTTATAAATCTTTGTAGTAGCTAGAAACTTTATTTTTCTTAGATTATAGCCGGTTAATTTATTTATCGGAGTGTAGCAACACCCTCGAAAATTTATATACGAATATATATTTCCCCGAATATCTTGTGTTCCTTGTTTTTATCGTTCCAAACATTATTCCTCTCAAAACACGAAACCACTAACCGAGCACTAAATCAATATTCGCTAAGAATTTTTAATTTAGAGATTATCGGATTCAACCCCCCCCCCCCTTCTACGATAATTCGGGACCTAACAATTGGTATTAGAGCCTACCGATTGATACACAAATCAGGATCCTTAAATAAATTTATTTTATTAATTTAATTTTACATAAATTTATTTTATAAATTAGATTTAGTAAATTCATTTTATAAATTTAATTTAAATGGGTTTATTATTTAAAGTTGAATAAGTTTATTTTATGAACTCAATTTAAATAAATTTATTTTACAAATTTGACTTAAATAAATTTATTATTTAAATTTTAGTAAATAAAATTATTAATATAAATTAATTTTTCGGGTAATTGCCGGCCAGTTTTTCTGATTCATATTGTTTATAGATGCCAGTTTTCGAGTTTATTACCTTTGGCAATTTATTTTGTACATCCATTTAGCTGCAATTTTTGGTTATGAAATCAATTCCTTTGGCAGTGTATTCGTGTACATGCAACTAAATAAATGGATCATGCGCCTGCAGTAAACAGAAGTCAGCAGCTACTTAATTGGTTTGGTGTTATGGAATTCACGTGCATGTCTTGCGACAAGGGGAAATAATTAGCTGCACTGTAACAGTCGCCACAACCAGATTATTCTACAGGTCAATAAGTCGCCAGAGAGTATATCGACATACCTTCTCGGTGGCGATTTGAATACCCCTGTATTCCTAGTCGCCATAGAGTGTTTAAACGAACAATTTTCTAAGGTGATTATGTACACCTCCTGGCACACCTTCTAGTTGCCATAGAAATTTTGTAGCTCCGTAATTTTTATTTCTGATTTACTTATTTTTCCATAAAATTTAAAATTCTTAAATTTAAATTTTTCTTAAATAATAATTTACATATTATTTAATTTTTAAGAAAATTCGAAATTCTTGAAAATTAGATTTTTTGTAAATATTTATTTTTGACTAATTTATTTTTGAAGAAAATTAAAAATATTGGAAATTTTCTCTTAAATATTAAATTAAGGGTACTCAAGGTATTGGTAGACTAAGGATTCCTCCGGGCTTTTAAAGTGGATTTTAATCTTTTGAAGAAAACGAAGACCATATGCTATTCAGACAGAAAATTCCCGAACATGGAAATTATAAGAAATGGTTTTCTTACTCCGATGGAAATAATATCAAGACCTACAGACGAAAAATGTGGAACTTCCTAAAAGGCTTACTCCATAGGATACCACTGGGTTTTCAGACGCAGAAATTGAATGAAATTTCAACGGGTACATTTTTTCTCGGAGATTTTAAGACAACTCTATGATTCCAGATTATGCAGTCACACTGTGGTTTGTACCAATGCTACATTTATCCGGGAATCAATGAGATCATACAAGCAGGAATTATGGAGGTCAGAGAGAATAGTGGGGACAAACAAACATCTCAGTTACATGCAATAAAGTTGGAACCTCAGGACATAATGTAAGAGTTACTGATTGCTGAATCAGAAGAAACTCAGGTAGAAGTACTTGAGGGACTGGACGTCAGGGCAGTGTTTCACTTGTCAGGGAAGTTTAGTCGCATCAGATTCACAAGGAGTACATAAACTATATCCAAGGATCAATCCTATCTATTCTGAAGCAGAGATTCTTACTGATTCAGTTCAAGAGGTGGTTACAGACTGAGGTTGGGACATAAACAAGATTTGATATCTACAGTTATGACAAGACATATGTGTCAAGTAATTATCAGGGGTTTTGCTACAACAGAACAAGAAGCTTGACAAACAAGGATGAGTATGGATTCAGTTGAAGAGTTGAGATAAAGGTGGAATGTTTTCTTAGGGAAGCAGCCAGTTAAAACTTATAGTGCACGGGAAAGAGTTGGGATGGATCAGATGATGAGAATAATGAATATCTTGTTTTCATAGCAATCTCTGGAGATGGTCCAACTCACATATCTCAGGTTTCAATTTCTTGAACCACTGCAATATTTTGTTTTCAAAATTCAATGCATGATAAGATCTTAGTGTTTAAATGTTTAACACTCGCACAAGCATGAGAGCATCACATAGATAATGCTGAACTAGTTCACTAGGTTATTTTTCTGGTAACTAGGATTGATGTTTAACCTGTGCATGTTACTTAAGATGATCTTAAATATGTGTTTGAATATTTGTTGAACATGATTAATTGCTTTAGTGAGATAGATGTTTTCCAGCATATAAGATCTTTGTTTATGCTTATCTCATATATCTTATTACATTGTGATTTATTCATTTGATCTGAATTGTTTTTTAAGATGTATTAGTTTATAATTGGATTGAGATAGCTAGATGAGATTTATCAACAGGATTGGACTAGATAGAATTAGTGATTTATTTGTTAATTCTGTTTGTTCCATATCATACATGTCTTGCTTAATTATTATGTGTATTGTTTCTAAATGAATGCCATGTATTCCCAATACAATGCTTGCTTATTCCTTATGCCATGAATGCATCTCCTACTACTTGCATTAATTATAGAAGAAGCATGCTTAGGATTACAATAGGGAAAAGACCGCTAGTCCCCCTTATATAAGGTTGGAATCATTTTTCTTCTATCCTAGAGACAATTTTTTCAATGGTATCATATTGGAGAAAATGATCAGTCAAAGATAAGAATTAGCATGATAAGGTCGCAGCTGTTGTTATCTCTGTTTATAATAATATCTCTAATCCATCTGGACCCAAACTGATAAGTTGGGTACCAAGAACTGTTAATCCATTGGTGAGTGCAGGACATAACAGGTTAATTGATTCATATGTATTCTTGGTAATTTATACTCAAGACACATGATCAAAGAAAGATCCTGACAATCAAATGTGATTAACAAAAGCTATTCCGTCAGTAATCTTTGGAGATGACAATAAAGGTTTTAACTACGGGACAAGCTATAAAGAAAAAGGGATGTCATCATGGATTCAACAATTCTTATCACTGATAACAATTAATCATTGGAGTCACTGATAACAATTGAAGCAACTTCCTTGCTAGAGAATCAAGGCACAAATCCTCTTATCAGACAGGTCTGCATTAAAGAAATGTCAATTTAATGAAGGATTAGTTTCTTATCTGAAGCAGGAAGATTGAGAAGCTTGCTCTTCTTAGAGTAAGAAAAGTTATAGAAGCTCTCACCCTTGAACATCAACTCAAGGAACTCTTTTGTGAAAAGTGGTTAGTGAGAGGACTGCCTCATCTGAAATTCAGAAGGATGATAAATGTGAGGCATGTCAAGAAGAGAAGTCAAAGACAATATCACATCAAAGTAAAGATGTACCTTAGTGATGATTGATGACTACTCTTAAAACAAAGTTGTTGTTCATGCATTCTCAAGACAAGACATCACAGATGGTGATTGATCATATCAAAGAAGATCAAGCTGGAAGCAACTGTAAAAGAAATGATCTTATGGTCAGATAATGGGACTGAATTCAAGAAGCAGTCTGATTAATATCTGTAGTATCAAGAATATTTTGAGACATATTCAGCACTGGGAGCTCCGTATCATAATGGAGTGGTACAAAGGAAGAACCAGAACTTGATTAAAGCTACAAGGGAAATATCAAGCTAATCAAGACTTTCTAAATACCAAAGGGCTGGAGTAGTCAAAACAGTTTGCAACAAGTAAGATCAAGCCTTGATCGGGATGTATACATGAAGACCACTAATGAGTTAATGGCCTACGGAAGCAAACACTGAATAACCTGAAAGTGTTTGGAGAGAATGTTCTACAGAAACAAACGATAAAATGTTTTCAGTTGTTTGAAGATCTTGGCATTTGTAGCTAAGACTTTTAAGGATATTCTTCATGCCTACTCAGTGGAGTCTACAACCTACATGGCATTTATGGTTGATCAACAGAAGATGATTAAAAGTCTAAGTGTACAGTTCAACAACTCAATGCTCCAAGTTGTTACAGGAGAAATTAATGGTATTGATGATTCATATCCATGAAATGGAATGGCAGTGTATAACACAACTCATTATTCCAATGAAGCCAGTCAGCAAGGGTAAGGATCTTCAGGAAATCCCAGCAACAACTTAGGGGGGAAATAGAAGGATCAACTAGTCAGATATAACACCACATTGAAAATTTAGAGGACACAACAAGAACATATATGCTGAGACAAAGGGTTTAATGTCAAGTCTATTCCCAGAGTCTAGTTCTTAAGTGGTCCAGATGGTGGAGTAATGATTAGCAGGGCTACTGAGTGTGAATGATTATTTCTCTAGTTTTCTATTTGAAGAAGAAACTAAGAAAAGTTACAGAAGCTCTGATAGATCTAGATTGATTGGGTGATTGTAAAGCAAGATGAACTCAATCAGTCAACAAGCAGATTGAAGGGAAGCTGGTATCCAAACCAAATGACAGTATTGTAATTTGTACAAGGATAACCAGAAGTCAAAATGGATGACAATGACATTGTTACGAGGGACAATGCCAAACTGGATGCTAGGTTATTATCTGGAAGTAGTATCTGACAGAAAGCACCAGTGACGAGACTTGAGGATATTACGACATATCAGGCACCTGATGCACATTACACTTGGAATTGGACTCTAGTAGATGTGTACAAGTGCACTCCTGGTTGGTGAGTCAAAAGAGGAAGTCAATGCACCACAGTTCATGGACTTTGCAGTTGCAGATCTATTGGACTCTGTACATCTCTTCTTCACAAGCTCACTTCAAGTTGGTATGAAAAGTGTCTTAGTCAAGAAATCGTCAAGGACATGTGATATAATGATAATGTTATATGTTGGTCTACTAACAATAACGTGTGCAAGATTATTTGCTAAGTAATTGCAGAGTAAGTATGGAGGAGCGTGTTAGAAAGGTTACAATTCTTTTTAGAATTACTTCAAGCAAGCCATTAGAATAATTCTTTTAGGAGCTCAAGCAAGGCAAAAGAACAATTCTTTTAGGAGCACAAGTAAACCAAAAGAATGATGGAAATACAAGTAAATTAAGGATCTTTTGAAGATACAAAATTTGGAAGATTCTGAACATGCCAAGACTACTTACCAACAGAAACCACTAAGCTTGATCAGTACAACTCAGGTATAATGACAAGCTATAGAGGTATGACGATCTCACTCTTTTACTCAAATGCTAATAGACAACATGTAATGTTCTCAAGATGCCAAAGTGCAAGGTTATAAGTAGATCCTAGAGAATCCAATCTTATAGCTATTAACAAGATTATTAGATATCTTAACGGACTACCAACTCTTGGAGTAAAGTACCCTGAAGATATTATGCTTAACATGTTTGGCTATATAGATACAGATTATGCAGGTTGTAAGAAAGACAGGAGAAGCATCTCTGAAGCTGTCAACCTAAGTGACAGAAGAAGCATCTCAAGAAGCTGTCAACTTCATGGAAGAAGATTGATTTCCTGTTATGATGAGAAACAACTTCAAATCCAACAACTCTGTGGAACACTCTATGACAAGTCACCTTCACACCAGGTAGCATCACTTTAGACAGCATGTCAATTTAGTTAAAGAGTTACTGACAGAAACATTTATTAAATCACTTGATAAAGTTAATTTTTCAAGACTGGTTTGTAAGTGTGGGATATCATTCATTGCATATTAGTTGGAAATCCCATCTGTAAGGAATTCTTCATATAAGTTCACAAGTATTAAATCTTCAATATTTAAAGGACTTGTGAATTTATTAGTAATCCAGTACCTCATAGTTAGTGCTACTATCTACATTTGTGGTAGTTAAGTATTATAACATTAAGTTTGAATATTATCTTAATTGATTTAAATTATGACTATAGACAATTCCATTCCATATCAGTCTCATAATATAAATTATATTAAAATAATATGCAACATAGTTATTTGTATCATGTACGAATAATTGTGGTACTTTTAGTATTAGTGATATTATTTAGAATTTTTGTTCTAATTAATCAATGCTTATTTCTAAAATCACTGATATTGAAAGTTGAAGTATTTTCTAAGTCATGTGTATAAAACTCTCAATATTTTATATGCTTAGAAAGTATTTCTAAAATTACTAATTATCCAAAGAGTGATTGCCATGTATATAAGTCATATATCCTATTAGTGCTTACTCAAGGATAATTGTAAATATTTAAGTGCTAGTATCTAACTCATAGATAATTAGTATTTATTTATTTAATATTTATTTTGGGTTGTTTGGATTATGGAATTTGAAGCAATTCAATTATTTTATTTGCTCCATGATTCCAACTAACTTAAAATAAATAAGCAACATGATTGATAATAACTAAATATGTCAACAATTGATATCTAGTATATTGATTGTAACTTATGTGTTATAAGTTAATTATGAGATTTGGTTTTAGTGAATTTAGCAATTCCTATATCTCAAGAATTCACTGAAATCAAAACATGATTGTAGCATGATTAGTTGTATGCTAATTCTTCACTTATATCAGTTAATGATATTTAGTTAAGAGTTTAACTATGAACTAATTGTGAAGTATTAGTATTTTTGACATTACTTAGAACTCCTCTAAGTAATCAATGCTTATCTTCAGTCACTTATACTAATATAGGAAGTGTGGAAATTTTTCTTAAGTACAACTATGGTTTAAATGTTTGATTGCTTTATTAAAAGTAACCATATGTTGTCAAGTTAGAATAATTTTTATACTTATTTGCAAACTCCTAAACACTTTGATAATAGATGCAATACTCAATGGATCAAAGTATATGGAATTTAGAATATTTTTCTAAGATTGCAAATAAGTCAATGTTGGTTACTGTTGCTTTATTTATCGAACCAATATTGTTTGAGATATTATAGCTGTTAGGAGTTAATAATTGTATGATATATGAAATTGAATGTTGATGTCTTTTTGATAGATAATTGGTATTTAATTCATTGATATCTTATTTTAAATTTTAAAATAGGATGTAACATAATTATTGGTATCCAAAGTACTTGACAAGTATCAGTCAATGATATATTGTTAATATTTTGTTACAGATAATTGTGAGATTTTAAGTTCTAGTGAATTTATATTCTTTGTTGTATCTGAAAGATTCACTATAATTTGAAATTAGTAGCGTAGTCAGTCTTATTAAGGATATTTATCAATAAACAATTTTGTTGATAATAATCTTAAAAAGATAGATTATGGAGCTTTTGATATGAATGAGAAATGCTTAGACTTTACCCTAAGTGATCAATGCTTTTACAAAAACTCATTCATAATAAAAGACAAAATCTTTCTGTCTCTCCTTAATACTGCTAGGTCATCATTCTGTGTCTTATCAAATCACTTATCTTTTTAGGCATAAAAACAGACTTGTGCACTCGAATAGTTTTAGGAGAAAATCAAACTTCTTTCTACATTGGTGATTTCTTATTTCATTAAAATCTTTTCGAAATCACTATTGTACATCATTTCTCTTAAAGATTAAATGCATAATTTTCATTCATTATGGATCTTAAGTGCATTTTATCTCTATATTGCCATATGTTTTGTGATGCAGGTTCAGCCTCCAATGGCCTTCTTTCATTTGATAATCATGAGGTTGAAACCCATAACTTCTATCCCAGACTGTAAAGACAAACACAGAAACAGAACCAACCAACACTCTCTTACCAATAAAATGAAGTATGAATGAGCGTGAGGGAGAAAGTGCCTTAGTGCACCTCATAAGGAAGGTTCTGAAGTCAACCCGGCAGCTCTGTCTCCTACAAAGATGAGTAGTGTTTAAACCGAGACAACTGCTAGCCCCCATACATCTTCTCAAAAAGATGTATTTGCTGAAAAGGCACGAAATAGTTACTAGATTCATCCTCTCAATAGGGTGCATCTATTGAAATTTGCCTGTCGGCCAGGGTATCCGATATAGTGTCACCACCTCAAATATAAGCAATTCTTGATGCACAAGGAAAGGTTACACACACAAAGGATGAGTTGACGGAAACAAGAGTTTTGACCATTTTAAGGTCAGATTCGATTGTTCAAGGTTCTTTAATGGACTAATTGCCTTTACAGGTGTTAGGAGAGGATACTGATCCAATAGCCATATGTCAGTGGTCAGTGTCTACCTCCCCAGGACTAATAAACCTGGATGCATCTGTGGATAGTGAATCTGACATAGGTGCAGATCGGCAACTTGTTGACAATGATTCAGATATTACCTGATGAGTCACAAGGAAATGTCTTCACAGACATTAAAAGGGAACTTTGATCTTTATGCTAAATTCTTTGGATCACTGTTTACCTTCCCAGAGTTCAAATCTGGAACCCCAAAAGGGAAACTAGAAACTTGTAGATTATGACTCAGATTCATCTGACAAGTCTAACAAGGATGGGGATTTGCGAACTCCCATTGCATCACATGTGACCTCCTTAAGGATGGCTAAGGTGTTTTTCCTTGCAGGTACAGCTGGATTTTGGAGCTATGAGAGGAGTGATACACTTGTGAGAATGAGTGTAAACATGAGTGGAGAGAAGAGTGAAACACTTGTGAGGTACACGAAACAGATTCACACACTCACAGTGAGGAAGAAAGAGAAACACCATATCCCATTCCCTATCCTTAAACATGGTTCTTGATACTTCGGGTCTCGAATCTGTTTATGATTAGAACCTAACTCTTAGGCACCTAACATTTACAGATTGGATTAGAATACTTCGGGACCTAACAAGTTGGGAGCTAATAATTGGTAACAATTGGTGATCTCATATTTGGGAGGTATAAAGAGTTGGGAAGATTGGTGAACATGATGATCAACAGTGAAGTCATTCTTGCAGCATTTAACGGGACATAATTGATCAGACTTTGACTTGTTATTTCTTTTCCAACCAAGTAAAATATGAGAACTCCTTTAGACGACAACATACATTTCTTCTCGAAGGGGGAGATAAAAGCTTATATAATAGTTTGGAGGATTCTGCAACTAAGAGGGAGAAATAGCAGGCATGAGGAAAAAGGTAAAGCACATGTACACTGCACCACACCATTGTTGTTTGTAACTACAGATCCTATTGTACGGGAGAGGTGGTAAACATAAGGTGATTTCCTAGTGATCAGAACAAGTGATCTAGTTAATCACTATTCTTCACAAGGGGATAAGCTGTTTTCCAAAAGGGGAGTACCATTAGTTCTTATCTGCGGATCCTGTTGTATGGGAGAGGTGGTAGACGAAGGTGATCTCCTTTAAGCATTTGATTCTCATATGGGGAGAAGCAAGAGAGATATGCGCTTCTCAACAGGAAATGTGGTTGTACAAAAGAAGCTGCTGATGATTACTTCAAGACTGAGAAGTATTATCTAGTAGAGATTTGAAGAACCAAGGAAATGAAGATGAAACTACTTGAAGATCAATTCAGTGCTAAAGGAACAAGCATTTTCATTTCAGTTACTCAAGGAATCTGGAAATGCAGTATTTGATCCAGAAAACCAGTCGCATTATTTACAAGTCCTGGTACATTACTTTTTCTAGTTGTTGGGTGAGTTATCCTCTTTATTTAATTTGTTTGTTAAGTTTAACAATCAAATAGGGGGAGATTGTTGGTGAGACTACGCAGCTGTATGAACAGTTACGTGATAACTCAACACCCAACACTAGAACAGGACATGTTAATAATACTACGTCTACACAAGAAATCAGGAAGAATCAAGACAAGGAAAAAACAAAGAATCAGATGATTAGAAGAAGGCCTGAAGTCTGTTTACAGGTCACTGAAAGAAGTTCATTAATATGATCATGCCTTAGTGAAGAACAAAGGTTAAAGACTTTCAGGGTTTCAGAAATATTGAAGATTGAGTATACAAGTGCTACCGGAAGATTTCGGTGTATTGGCATTGATTGAAGATAGACAGTGTTCGAAGCATAAGAATTTGAAGAATTGAAGACAGGGTATAGACAGAGGTTAATAAAGATATTGTCTAAAGTACCAGAAAGGATTCCAGTGAAAGTACAGTTGTTTATTGACATTCAATGTTTGAAGCAATAAAGTTGAGGCAAGCTTAACAATGTAATCAAGGCTATAATACGAAGACCTGAATCGGGGTTAGTCATCTGTGAACCAGACTAGTTATACTAGGCGTCAACAACTCGTGAAAGGAATCTGGGTATTATTTTTAGAAGAATTGTTAAGTTGAGGAACGTACTTGGATTGAACATTTATCTGTTAAAGTACGAGAAGAGGTGCGCTGGATATACAGCTAAACAGCTCAGGGGACTGGCGAAGCTTAATGTTTAATTGGTAAATTAAATAATTTTATAATAAAGGACTTTAATATGAACTTAAATTTATTTATCTTATAAACTTTAAATAAGTTTATTTTATAAATCTAAATTAGTTTATTTATATAAGTTATATTTAAGTTTATTTTATAAATTAATATAATTATAATTTAAACTTAAAGAGAAAACAAAAAGAAAAAGAAAACAAAAAAACAAAAGAAAAAGAAAAAGCAAAAAGAAAAAAAAATAAAAGAAACCAAAAGAGTAAAGTGCACTTTGTGTACTCGCACTTTGGTGAAGACACCACTTGCAATATTACAGTTCAAAAACAACCAACTGAAATACTACATTTCTATTTTCATTACAAATGAATGCAATTCGTTAAATCTTATTAACGCCGTGACCAAAAGTGGAGGGCCTCATCGTCTTTTCCAGATAAACCAATTACGCGGGCTTTTACTAGTACCTTTTTGCCTCCTCTTTTTCCATTTTCTTGCGACATTTACTTAGTTAAAAAATCTATCAAACTGAAGAGAAGGGTGATCCAAAATCTAGCAAGCATGAGTTGGTTAATTCGTCCAAGGGAAGAAAGGGACATTTACTCGCCAAATGAATGCCCCAATTATACAGGTAAGTGTTCGATATCTCCAGTAATTTTAGGGTAAATTAGGGTATCCCCAATCTCTGTAATTTGTATAAAAATAGGGTTCTTGAGATGTAATGTTAGGGTTTGTCATATATGTATGTTAGAGTTTCGATATCTCCAGTTACAAATAAATTTTAGGGTTTGCTGACTTTTAGTGTTTGACGAGTACAAATTAGGGTTTTGGCCTAGTAGTGTTCCCATTCACGTGTATTGAATTGTTTATGTACCCTTTATGTATATGTTTGTGATTTGTTCCCCACTTTCTGTTTTTGTTTGTTATTCTTTTCAGCTGTATATTTGTTTACAATTAAACTGTATTATGGTGGGGTCATCTATGAAAATCCTAGGAATTATGTTGGTGGAGATTTTGTTTATGTAGACGGGTGTAATGTAGACATGATGAGTATAATTGAGTTAAAGTTTATGCTAACAGAATGTGGTCAAGATGGGTGTCATTCATTTAGTTATAAATTTCTAAAAACAAATTGGGTTAATGGTGTATGGACATTAGAATCAGATGCTGATGTTTTAGTCATGTGTGAACTTGTGCCACCTTCAAGGTTGGTGTTTGTTTTTGCTGTTTCCATTGCTTCCAAACCCCTAGCAGTAGTCACGCCTGATGGGAAAGTGTCACAGGATTACAACCCTTCACAGGATCCTAACTTGGAATTTGTGGAGAATGACCACCTCAATTCTGAAGATTCTCTTAGAGAAATGTGTGTGTATGAGGGTCTTTTTGACTATGAAGCAGATGAGAAGGAAAATGCATCGAATGCAGATGTAGAGGAGAATCCAGAGAATGAAGGTGAAGTTGAAGATCATGCAGATGATGAGGAGGTGTTTAGTGATCATACTGACTCAGAGGATGAAGATTTTGTGGTGTGTCAAGATGAGTTGACTAATGATTCATTTCACAGTGACTCCTCCAATGTTGACAGGGTGGTGAAAGGAGGGCAACAAGGTCCACTACACTTGGAGAAGGCAGTCAAGTTGGTGTCTTCACCAATACTAACACTCAACAAGGCACAAATAATCCTCTTGGTGTTCAAGCACTTGGATTCACAACTAAAGACAAGGCCAGTGTTACAAGTTTGAGGAATCTGGAGCTAGCAAGGAAGAAAAGGGAAAGCATGCTTAAGTAGAAACCTGTTTGAAAGTTGTAAAAAACCTAATGATTGTGACTGTTGATCAACCATCTTGAGAAGACAATGCTTGTTTTGATGCTTACTTTTTATTATGGTCTGTATGAATCTTAGTTTGGCTCTTTTGGTATGGATGTAATAAAACCTTTGTAGTCTTGACTCATGGTTATGGTCTATATGAACCTTTTTTTGTTATGGTCAACCTTGGTATGGAACCTTATGTCACAATTTGCAATAAATTGACCTCTTTTGTTTAATTTGAAAGTTAAAATTCTATTACAATACATTGTCAAATGTAGCAATCAAATTCGAAAATAAAAGATCAGATACATTACAGAGAATAACATAGTCATCAGAGTACAATTCGAATACATTAAGACGATAAACATAAAATCTTAAGCATCTTCATGAACATAGCTAAAAGTCAAAACACACCAACAAAAACCTAAAACTTAAGATCTTAAGCATCTTCATCGGACTCGTAATCATCAACCACATTATCAGGCATAACTGAAGCAAGTCCAGTACTCATCATCACAAAGAAGACAATAAACATAGCAACCACCATAAAACCTTGTTTTTGCTTCAAATTAAGAGTCTCAGCTTCATGCCTTTCAATCAACCTGTCCCTCCCGCGACTATTCCTTCAAAGAGCTTGAAAATGCATTTCGTGTAACTCCTCAATAGCCTCAACAACACGAGCTCCAAGGGGTGGATCAATCCAAACAAAGGACGCACAAGATTGCTGCCCACATTCGTGAAAACTCCGACCCGCGTTCACACCAAACCAATGAGTTTTAACCACACTCATTCGATCACAAGCGAGATCCAAAATGTCTTCTGTAGCTGCTATATTTCTGTTTGGGTGGGATGTAATTTGGAAATAAGGTTTTGACTGATGAAGGAGATACATACAGTGAAATGTTTATATGCATATACCCAATCTGACCGTTGAGAATTGAGTTTACTAAAATACCGTCACGGCGTTAATCAGATTTAACGGATTGCATTCATCTGTAACAAAAATAGAAATGTAGTATTTCAGTTGGTTGTTTTTGAACTGTAATATTGCAAGTGGTGTCTTCACCAAAGTGCGAGTACAGAAAGTGCACTTTACTCAAACTAAAAACGTGTACAAAAGTTTTGGTTAAGTAAATAAACCAAAGCTTGTACTAGTATAGTACTAGTCGCCACAGGAAGTAAGCCCCTCCCCTTGTCGCCATAGCAATCTTTACTCCCTCCCTCTCCTGTCGCCACAGAGGTTTTGTTAAGGTTATGTCGCCGAAGAGAAAAACTAGCATCTGCTGTAAACCTGCCGCCACAGAATCCTCAGCCACATATTTTATTGGATAAAGTCTACACAATTTGCAGCCAGAAAGAGGGATCCATTCATTTTTTGGATCATTTTTCTGTTAATCTTCTCTCCTAAGAGAGGAGTGAAAATGGCGGCATTGATTTACAGTGAAGCTCGAGCTTTTTGTTTATCCGTTTAACTTCTCACCGGAGTAACGTTATAATGCCCGATTTAACTCTTGCATATTCATATAGGCATTATAATCGTTACCCGACAATTAAATCCTTAGACAAACAAAAGCTAAATTATTGTATAGGATTTGATTTGTAAATCTTTGTAGTAGCTAGGAACTTTATTTTTCTTAGATTGTAGCCAGTTAATTTATTTACCGGAGTGTAGCAACACCCTCGATGATTTTTATACGAATATATATTTCCCCGAATATCTTATGTTCCTTGTTTTTATCGTTCTAAACACTATTCCTCTCAAGAACACGAAACCACTAACCGAGCACTAAATCTATATCCGCTAAAAATTCGAAAGAATTTTTAATTTAGTGATTATCATATTCAACCCCCCCTTCTACGATAATTCGGGACCTAACAGTAAATAACAATTGGCATCAGAGCAAGCCTTTAACACACAGAAGGTTTAAAGATCTTGAAGATGGTCAATCAATCATGAGTAAGAATGATGTTGGTGTGAAGATTTCAATGTTGGACAAAGAATACTACTCTCTTTGAAAATTGAAAATAAGACTCCACTTGTTGTCTCAAGATGAGAGCTTTGTTAGTTGTATTGAGAATGGTCCTCGTGTTCCTATGAAGACAATCACAGGACTTGTTTCTGCTGATGGAGCTATTGGTGTAGATAGAATTATTGTAAAGAATCCAAATGACGATGCACCATAGGATCTTGTAGCTGATTTCAACTCAATAAAGGCTGATTTTGTCATTTATCTTCTCAGTAAGGTAAGCATTGATGAAGTTTGAATGTGGCATAAGAAGCTGTCTCACTTGAACTTCTCAATAATGAATGATTTGGTCAAAAAGGATTTAGTAAGAGAAATGCCAAAATTGGAATTTTTCAAGGATGGTCTCTTTGGTGCCTATCAACTTGGTAAGCAAAAGATAACCTCTTTTAAAAGCAAGACAATCACCTCAATCAACAAGCCTTTACAACTTCTTCACATGGATCTATTTGGACCAATCAATGTCATGTCCATTTCAAAAAAGAAATATTGTCTTGTGAGTATTGATGATTTCTCAAAATTCACATGGACCTTATTTCTTCATTCAAAGAATGAGGCCAGTGAAATCTTTATTAATCACATTACAAGAGTCAACAATGGTTCAGACCTAGAAGTGAGTAAAATCAGAAGTGACAATAGAATTGAGTTCAAGTATTTAGTCATGAAGGAATTCTGTGAAAAAGGTCTTTATCATGAGTTTTCTAGCACCTAAAAATCCTCAAAAAAATGCAATAATGAAAAGGAAGAACAAAACTCTCATTGAAGCTACAAGGACAATGCTTGGAAAATCAAAATTACCTACCTACTTCTGGGTTGAAGCCATTAATACTGGATGTTATACTTAGAATATCACCTTGATAAATCAACCTCAAGTTATGACTCCCTATCAACTGTTTAAAGGAAAGAAACTAATCTTGTATTTTTTGCATGTCTTTGGGTGTAAATTTTTCGCTGAAAAATCAATGAGAAAACATAGGAAAATTTGAAGCTAAGGAAGATAATTTTTTTTTGATGGATATGCAGCTGGAAAAGCCTACAGAGTCTACGATATGAGAATCAATATTGTTATGGAATCAGTTCATGTGGTTTTTGATGATAAAGAGATTCAATAATTGATAGATCAAGAATATAATGATACTCTTTTATTTGATGATGAATCGGATGACTGGCAAGATGAAACTGATAATGTTCCTAAAAGAATCAACAATGAAACTGTTACTACAAAAGATGTGGAAATAACAGCTGGTCAACAAAATGGAGCAGCCGTTGATCAACTCAACATGACATCCCTTGATCAAAATAAACTATCCATCAATGATTAAAATACTCTATCATGTTAGGTCACACAATACTATAGAAGGGGGTTGAATATAGTGTTTATACAATCAAATTGATTTAGAACACAAGTTTGTAACAGTAATCAAGTTTATTCAATATAATAAGCTCTGTTACAAAGTAGGTTAAACTACACTCTCAATGATGAACAATATTACTAAGAGCTGCCAGGTTACAATGAATAACGTTCTCGTGAATGATAACACATATAGTGTAAATCCTAAGCTGTATTTATATAATACACAGTTACAAGATATCTTCTAATTGATATGGAATATGATTCTGTCTCCTAAAATATATCAATCAGATATTATCTTCTACAAGTCTTCTAGTTGTCTAACTCTTTATGCATATCTTCATTTGTTTTAGTCCAGATCCTCTCCTGTAAATCAGCCGCATTCCTTATATGAAGTACCCGTACTTAAGTCCTGATATAAATCCTGACGGCCTTAAGTTTTGATATAAATTATGACTTCAGTAAGTTTCGATTTCCAGTAAGTCCTGATAAGTCCTGATATTAAGTTCTGAAACTAAACACAACAGATTAGACATGACATCACAAATATATCTAACAATATCCCCCAACTTGTAAATTATGAAAAATATACAAGTTAATAGATTTGATGATGTCAAAAACATTTAAGTACAAATGCAATGAGAGTTTATTTAGACAACTAACTACAACTTACAGTACATGTAGCTTTTACCAATTTTACTGAATAAATTTGAATCCAAAGTGATTCTTGACAAAGTTTGATATCAACTTCTCTTTTGTATTTCTCAGGACTTGAGCTAATGTAGCCTTGACTTGCTTCAATTCTTCATCTTGACTTCCAATCTGGTAGATTGCAGTCCTAAGTGCTGAGATGTGATTTCTTTCCAATCCATCACCAAGTATGATCACTCTTGGATTAGATGAGTCTTCATTATAGCACATACATTTCTCTTTCAGAATAACTTCAAGTTTAGCAGAATTCTTCTTCATTAGAATTTCACTTCCATCATCTTCAACTATCTTTGGAACAAATTATGCAACCCTTGATTCAGAGATTCTAGCTTTATCCCTTATAGTCTTCATGATGAAATTTGACCATCTTCTGGTAATCTCAGACTTTATCTCCAAAAGATAATGAAAGAATTGAAGTTCTTTCAGATATTTGTTCAGCACATCTGATTCTGACATTCTGTATGTTCTTCCATCTTCAAGAAATAGAATCAGCTTTTCTTTGACATTACTCTTATCATGAGCATCTAGTACCACTTGAACAGATATAACCTTGTCAAGGTGTTTCTGTGTAACTTCCTCAAGAGGTTTGTCAGTTAATAAGAATGGATCTTTGGTAATTACTTCAACTCTTGTCTTGATCTTATTTTCTTCATAACCTAATTCAGCTCTTGTTAGTCCCTCAACAATATGACAAGAATTACAGAAGGGGGGTTGAATGGAATTCTTGAAACTTTTTCTTGAAATAATAATGCTCTAACTTGAATACATATATAAGTGTGAATTGATTAGCACAATGCGGAATAGTTACTTAAATGAATCAAAACACAAGTAATTAAAAATAAGAGTCTTTAAAAACTTTCTGGATTTGAATGATTCCACCAGAGATATATATTATAAATCGAGAGAACCTGTGTGCAAAATACTCACAGCTGCTTACAATAATTGAACAACTAAGAATAGAGAAATGCTAAGGATTCTGCTTACAAATATTTCTCTGCTTGTTTTTCAGATTAGATAGTTCCTTAGTTACTACTTCTTGGTTTATATATCACCAAGATTACAAAGTAATGAGACAGGATAAAAAAACAAAACTATCTAGTCTATTATAATGCTACTTCATTACTCTATTCCAGCATCTTTGAATATCTTCATAATAGCATGGAAATGACAATGGTTTTTTGTTCTCGAAAACCCAGTTGAATAGGCTACCACATTCCATTTGCATCCACTCGACGCATGTGACTGTGTTGTCACTGTCAACAGATATTTGAATTCTTTATCCGTCGGGTTATTGATCATCCGTCTAGTTATTAATCATCCATCGGGTTGTTGATCATCCGTCAAATTCATTGTTTGTTCATCCGTCGGGTAGCAATCAGGCACTAGACTTCATTTCACTTATGCAGAATTACAAGACATCATCTATGTATAATTAATCAACCTATTCCGCATATCTAACTAAAGTCAACATGACTTAAGTACTACTACAGATTCTAAACAATGTGTATGCAGAAATGTGCTACAGACTTATTGTTACATAAGCTACTCACTCGATGGATAATAAGTCATCATCCATCGAGACTATATTGAGTCATCCGTCGGGACTTTAAACCTTATCTGTCGAGTGCTACATTATTTCACTAAGTAAAATCTACCAAGATGTTTTGTTCATGAAATCATCAAGTACACAACATATACACAACAATCTCCCCCAATTTATGTCTGCTGGAATTGTAGCCATAAATTAAGAGACACTTGATGATAACAAATCATGTTAAAAATATAACTTTAAAAGAAAGTAGATATTACTGAAAAGTGCTTCAATTAACAAAATGTACAAAGTTTTGCTCACAATCATTTTCAAGATGCTCCTCTAGCCTGCGCAGATTTATCTAGTTCCTTGAAGGTCTGGATCTCTTTCCAAGCTCTCCGTTATTTTCCTCAATCTGATTTTGGAGCTGCCTGTGGAATTCCAGTTCATCAGATTCTGAGAGATTTAGTTTTCCTTGCATTTCCAAAAGAGTCTCATTGCTAGAGATGCTCAATTTGTCTTCTAATCTGAAAAATCTTCTCACTCCTTTGTCATCCATGAACTCCATCAGCCGGTATGGCCTTAGTTGCACTCTTTTCCCTGTGTAGGGGATAATTAGAGTCTTTGGGAGTGCATCTTTGGCTCTAACACTCCTTCGTTCTTCAATCTTCTTCAGTCCCAATCTTCTTGCAGTAATATTGAACCCAAAGTTCTTCTTGAAGGATGAATAAACTTTAATCAGTACAACTTGGCTTTCTTGAAGGATCCTGTGAAGTGGCCACTGAATCTCCTTTCCTCCTTTGTACTTGAACACTAACCTTTCAGGTAGGTTTTTGTATGCATCAATTCCTCTCACTTCATCTAGTTCATCTAGATAGAGGTTTAGATCAGAAAATTATTTGATGTCACACAAGTACATGTAATCTCCGTTACTGACTTTAGATTGAGCTTTGACTAGAGATTTGGATTTGAGAGGTGACAACTTCACTTTCTTGACTGCTCATGACTTTGTTCTCTTTGGCTTTTTAAGGATTGGCAAATAGAAGTCAGGAATTGGTATGTTCTCCCATTCTACTGGTTCATCCTTAGGCACTGTAGGTTCACCATGGATGTTCTTGTAAGGATCCACCACTTTGATATCTTCAAATACCACAGAGGGTTCTAATGCTTGAGTTGTGGTTGGAGTGGATTCCTTGGGAAACTGATTCTCCAATTCCTTATCAACCATGTCCAGTTTCCTTTTAGTTCTTTTAGCCAATTCCTTGATTCTTGGAGATTTCTTCTGTTGTTCAACTTGCTTCTTTGATTCAATAACTTCAGATGGCTGAGAAGGAATTTCTTGTGATGAATTTACAGCATGTAGCTTGGCCAAGATAGCAATTTGCTCTTTCTTTTGTTTAGTCATTTTAGCATCCAGAGCAACTTGCTTCTTTTCCTGCTTCAATCTAGCCTTTTCTTCTCTCTTTGCTTGAGCAAATTGAGGATGTCCAGCCACCACACAAATTTCTTTCCCATTCCTGAAAATTTTAGCAATTCTTCTTTTTGAAGCTGAATCAGCTGGATCTTTGTAGAAAGCAATTGATCTTGACAGAAGATTCTTTTCATCAGGCTTAGGTGTCTCATACACAGTATCCAAAGGGTTCTTCAATGATGATTTTGAGTAGTTTACCCTTGGTTTCAGAATTATT
This sequence comes from Apium graveolens, assembly GCF_009905375.1. NCBI lineage: Eukaryota > Viridiplantae > Streptophyta > Magnoliopsida > Apiales > Apiaceae > Apium > Apium graveolens. The sequence continues at coordinate 208,509,117 of NC_133649.1, read as the reverse complement.
TCAGCCTTTGGAGATTTGATGCAGGATGGTTGTCCTCTTTCCAGATAGTTCATGCTCATCTCATTCACACTAATTTGCTTGACTTGAGAGTAATGGATGGCTGACTTAACTGGCTCCTTGACCAGTTCAAACTTATTCTGTATTGTCTCATCAATTTTATCCCAGTTGACTAAACTCAACTTCTCCTTATCAGCTGCTCTTATGTTGGCTGCTGCTGCATTGATCAGATCAATACTGTCTGTAACTGGTGGCTTTGATAATTGAAGGCACAATTACTTTACTTATATGAATCTGAAGCCTCTCCCCCTCACTTGGTCCTTTCTCCCCCTTTTTGTTATCATCAAGTTGAGTAGAGGAGGAGGTTTGAGCAGCCAACAATTTTTGAAGTAGATATGTCTGTTGGGCTTGATGAAGATGAATGGTTGTTAAAGATGCTTCCATGGCTGACATTCTTGTGTCCAAGGCATCTATCTTGGTTGCAAGATCAGAATTTTTCCTTAATTGCCTCTTGATGTCAAGCATTGTAGCTTCTGGAAGTTTAGAATCTAGCTTGTCTGAAATGGCCTTCTTCATCTCCTCAATATCACCCTTCATGGTGTTTACATCCCTAGCATGCTAGAAGCCCTGTATTTGTTGAAGTTGCAGGGAGGCTAGATGTGCCTGAAGGAGCTTCTTGATACTGGCATTAGTAGTGGCTTGAAGAGCAGTATTTATCTGATTAATTAGTTGGATCAGGGTGGTCTTGAAGTAGCGCTTATCACTGTGCTTTGAGAATGCCCATGATGGCATACCTGATCTTGAACTTGAGCCTGCTTCTCCCCCTATGTCCATTGCCTCATCTTCACTATCCCCACTCCCGTCACCAAAGAAATCAGCTGAACCACCAGTCTCATAGTCCACATCACCAGCTATAGAAGGAAAAGTTGTGATGACATCCTTAGCTCTCATCATAGACTGTGTGGTATGCACCAAATTCAGCATCATTTCTGTATTGTCATTGCCCTGTTCAGCTAGAAGTTGATAAGCTGGAACAGGGTGAGTAAATGCCTCAACATCAAGGGAAGTGGAATCTATAACAGCTTTAGGATGCTGAGATAGTCCTTCCCTGTCTGCATCCTGGATATTCATTGACTCACTAGCAATGACATCCATCCTTATAGCTCCAGTACCTGCATTTCTCTTGTTTTCTCTTTTTTGTTGTATCAGGGTCTCACCCTGGCTCCCCACCCTCACACCCTCACCTTCACCTACTAAGGTGGGACTCCTCTCATTCTCTTTTGCCAATCCTGAAGAAATGGATTGCATAGTTTCACTCATTTCCTCTCCTTTTTCCTGGGAGCAACCCAGACTCTCACTCAAAACACTCTTCTCTCTCAATCCTAAGAGTGACTGTACAACCACTAAATCCTCTGCACTAGAAATAAATGAAGTTTGAAGCTATGCAGAGATACTCGACGAATGAGTGATATCCATCGAGTGAGTGGATTTGCTATCCGACGGATAACTACTGTCAAGCTTATCCGTCAGGATACAATCATGTTAGGTCCCAATGCGTTTGTAGAAGGGGGGTTGAATACAAACGGTACCGAATAATCGAATAAATGCGGAATAAAAAAATGTGAAACAAAATTCAAGTTAAATAAGAATATTATTAAACTTGAAAGGTGTTACAACAACTGTATCGATTACAAGGAATTAATCTCAAATTAATTATCACAAATTTAGAATAAATTCGACATGAACTTTTTCTATTTTTGTAATAATTAGAATAAAATGCTAAACGCGATTTGATATTAAGTTCTAGGGATTTTGATCTGCTAGATTGTTACATAAGAACAAGATAAAGATTTCTAGTTGATTGGATTTAACTTTACAATCTAGAAATTGATCTTGAAGTTTTGCAGAGAAGATGAAATATTGTTCAGCTTCTTTTTCTTTTGTTCTCGGGTTCTGTATTGTTGATTGAATAATTTATTGAATGAACTGCCTCTGCTTCTTTTAATCAATCAACTGAATAGAATTGAACTGACAAGACAATCCTGAGCTCAGCAAGACAATCGGTAGGACTATCCTTAAAACTAGCAAGACAATCAGAATGAACTAGCAAGACTTTCGGTATGACAATCAATTGTCATACCGATTGTCATAGTAGTTCAAACAGATTGTTTTTGCTGAAAATAAATAGATTTAAATCCTATAAAAATTCTGGTAAGACGATCCTTTTGAATTAGCATGACTTTCGGTATGACTATTGATTGTCATACCGATTGTCATACTAATACAATCAGTTGCCTTGTTGAATTAAAACAGATTTTTAAACCAATTTAAATTCTGAAAATTCTTAACATTAATTCAGAATTAATTAATCAATTAATTTAATTAATCAAATAAATTAATCTTTTGCAGATATAATTTATTTTCTTAATTAAATTATATGACTTAATTAATTAATAGAGAATTAATACTAATCTTGAGCAGCATCTATTCTTCTGTATATCTTCTAAAAATCACTGAAATATATGAATCAATTCCACCACTTCAATGTTGACACTCGATGTACTGTCTGGTTCATGAGTGACTAACTTCCGTGACGTTTCTTCATGTCTTGACTTTGACACTTTGATTTTCTTCAGATTAAATCCTTGTAATTAATGATACTCTGACGAGATCTCTGTCACTTGATTAAATCCACGATCTTGATTTTATATCACTGAGGCTTGATCAATTTCTTGAACTTCTTCCAGTGAATTAACTCCTCAAGTCTGTAGATGAACCTTGTTTCTGAATCCTCTGACAGATGTTACTTTGCGAGATCTCTCTGACGGTCGATCCACTATTTACTTATTACATTCTTATTTGAGTTGAGTTGAATCCTCGAATATACAAATAGGCTATGACATATGACTTACAATCTCCCCCTATTTGTTTGTTAGACAATAACACACAAATACCTAGAGGATAACTCAACTAACAAATAAGAAAAAGATATAAAAAGAAATACAAAGTAAATAGTAGAAAAGTTCTGGACTAGATTTAACATTTTCTAGATTCCAAGTAGATGTTCCTCTAGACTGAACATATCTTCAAGTAGTTCCATCTTCATTTGTACAACCACATTTCCTGTTGAGATGCCCATATCTCTCTTGCTTCTTCCCCTATGAGAATCAAATGATTAAAGAAGATCACCTTCGTTTACCACCTCTCTCGTACAATAGGATCCGTAGTTACAAACAACAATGGTGTGGTATGGTGTAGTGTACATATGATCTTTTTCTTCCTCCCTGCTATTTCTCCCCCTTGGTTGAGGAATCCTCCAAACTATTACTTAAGCTTTTATCTCCCCCTTAAAGAAGGAATGTATGCCGTCGTCTGAAGGAGTTCTCATATTTCACTTGGTTGGAAAAGAAATAACAAGAAGTTTCTCTTTCTTCCTCACTGTGAGTGTGTGATTCTGTTTAGTGTACCTCACATGTGTTTCACTCTTCTCTCCACTCGTGTTTACACTCATTCTCACAAGTGTATCACTCTTCTCTCATAGCTCCATAATCCAGCTGTACCTGCAAGGAAAATCACCTTAGCCATCCTTAAGGAGGTCACAGGTGGTGCAATGGGAGTTCGCAAATCCCCATGTTAAACTCGTCAGATGAATCTGAGTCATAATCTACAAGTTGCTAGTTTCCCTTTTAGGGTTCCAGATTTGAATTCTGGGAAGGTAAACAATGATCCAACGAATTTAGCATAAAGATCAAAGTTCCCTTCTAATGTCTGTGAAGACATTTCCTTCTGACTCATCAGGTAATATCTGAATCATTGTCAACAAGTTGGCGATCTGCGCCTATGTCAGATCCACTATCCGCAGATGCATCCAGGGGATTTAAGCCTGGGGAGGTAGACACTGACCACTGACATATGGCTTTTGGATCAGTATCCTCTCCTAACACCTGTAAAGGCAATTGGTCCACTAACGAACCTTGAACAATCGAATCTGACTTTAAAATGGTCGAAACTCTTGTTTCCGTCAACTCATCCTTTATGTGTGTAACCTCTCCTTGTGCATCAAGAATTGTTTATGTTTGAAGTGGTGACACTACATCGGATGCCTTGGCCGACAGGCAAAATTCAATAGACGCACCCTGTTGAGAGAATGAATCTAGTAACTGTTTTTGTGCCTTTTCAGCCATTACATCTTTTTGAGAAGATGTATGGGGGCTAGCAGTTGTCTCGGTTTAAATACTACTCATCTTTGTAGGAGACAGAGCTACTGGGTTGACTACAGAACCTTCCTTATGTGGTGCACTAAGGCATTATCTCCCTCACGCTTATTCATACTACATTTAGTGGTAAGAGAGTGTTGGTTGGTTCTGTTTTTGTGTTTGTCTTTACAGTCTGGGATAGACGTTGGGGGTTTTCAACCTCATGACTGTCAATGAAAGAAAGTCATTGGAGACTGAACCTGTAACACATAATATATGGCACTATAGAGATAAAATGTATTTAAGATTTATAATGAATGAAGATTATACATTTAATCTTTTGAGAGTAATGATGTACAATAGTGATTTCAAAGGATTTTACATGAAATAAGAAATCACTAATGTAGAAAGAAGTTTGATTTTATTTTTTAATATGAATGAGTTTTTGATAAAACATTGATCACTTAGGGTAAAGTCTAAGTAATTCTCATTCATGTCAAAAGCTTACAAATATCTGCAACATAATGTTAACAACATATCATTGACCGATACTTGTCAAGTACTTTAGATACTAATTGTTATGTTGCATAACATTTAAAATAAAATAAAAATAAAATAAAAAAATAATACAATACAAATAATAATAATAATAAAAACAAATATCAATGAATTAAATACCAAATATCTATCAACAAGATATCAACATTCAATTTCATATATCATACAATATTTATAATTACAGAAAATACAAATAAAAACTTATATAAATATAGCAAAAATATAGAAACTATTTCCAAGTTCAATGATAACATTACCAGCTTGCAAACAGCCATATCCCTCGGATAAACCTTTGCTGTTATCTCCAAAGGTAACCAGGGGGCCAGCTTTCTCAATCCACATTTGATAGCAGGGCTCTATCTCCGGTCATATGTTTTGGTGATCCACTGTCAAGAATCCACACTCCCGGTTTCACCTGTTTTAATGCCCTGCAACACAAATGGATTAACCCTTCTTCGGAACCCAAACTTGGTTGGGCCCGGCATACTTGTAGAATTGTCCTTTGTCAGGCAAAACAACATTTTTAATTTTAATTGTCTCAACTTTCTCAATGACTGAACATTTGACCTTGTAAACAGCCTTAACAAATTTCTGTTTAAGCTTAGGCATAAATGCCTCCTTTCTAACCTTAGAAGGACTAGCAGTCTTAGACCTATCATGCTTCTTGTTATTCACATGCTGACGAGGAGTAGTCTTATCATTAGAAACATGCTTACCATTAAAATAAGCATACATCATATTAAAAGCACAAGACATACAATTAGAAACACCACATGCTTTATGAGAGTGATTAACATCAGGCAATTTATGCATGGTAGACATGGTATTTTTGTTATCCAACTCATGTGTGTCTGAGTTAGTCTCAGTTGCTTTTACAACTTTGACTGGAACTTTCGACACACTCGACTTGGAAACAACCTTCTCATTAGCAAGATCTTCAGCACGTATTTCTTCTTGAATAATAGAAGAGGTCGCATCAAATGGTTCAGCAATTGATGCTTTATAGAGGGGTTCATCAACACCCTTAAGCACATGTGGTACTTCCCTCTCTTTAGCACAAACATGAGGATTAATTAATCAATTTAAATTCTGAAAATTTAAATTCTGAAAATTCTTAATATTAATTCAGAATTAATTAATCAATTAATTTAATTAATCAAATAAATTAATCTTTTGCAGATATAATTTATTTTCTTAAATAAATTATATGACTTAATTAATTAATAGAGAATTAATACTAATCTTGAGCAGCATCTATTCTTCTGTATATCTTCTAAAAATCACTGAAATATATGAATCAATTCCACCACTTCAATGTTGACACTCGATGTACTGTCTGGTTCATGAGTGACTAACTTCCGTGACGTTTCTTCATGTCTTGACTTTGACACTTTGATTTTCTTCAGATTAAATCCTTGTAATTAATGATACTCTGACGAGATCTCTGTCACTTGATTAAATCCACGATCTTGATTTTATATCACTGAGGCTTGATCAATTTCTTGAACTTCTTCCAGTGAATTAACTCCTCAAGTCTGTAGATGAACCTTGTTTCTGAATCATCTAACAGATGTTACTTTGCGAGATCTCTCTGACGGTAGATCCACTATTTACTTATTACATTCTTATTTGAGTTGAGTTGAATCCTCGAATATACAAATAGGCTATGACATATGACTTACAAATCACTACTCGACGGATGAGAAATATCCGTCGAGAGAGTAGAAATGAATGAGCTGGGAATAGAAACTATTGTTGACTCTGTGCTGATTGAAGATATTTTGGGCACAGATGATACAACAGTTCCTGAAAGAATTGGAAAGTGAACCAAGAAATCATCTAAAAGATGATGCTCACTTGCAATAGATTTTGGCTTCCCCAACAGAGTTAAAGAAGGGGAATCAGGAATTGATGTGTTTATCATATCCACATCCAGAGAATTTGTTGGTGAGTTTGGTGTTTGAGGTGCTTGTATGATTAGAGATTTTGGTTGTGACTCCACATTTATTGGAGCCACATCAAACTGAATTTGTGAAGGTGCAGTGACTGTGTCTGTTGTACCAGTTCGGACTGTGTGTGTACCCTGTGCATCCCCAAGGGTTTTTGATTTCTTCTTTCTAGTATAAGTTTGGGGTGAGTTTGTGTCCCTAACCCTCTTGGCCTGTGCTCTTGCTTGAGAGCTTTGTTCAATAACTACATCCTTTTGGGAGGATGCAGCTAGAAATGAGCTTTTATCCTTTTTAAGTATTGCAGTTTGTTGGGAAATTGCAGTATGGCTAGGCTGGGATCCACTCAACTCTCCAACCTTATTCTTGGGGTTTCTTTTATGTTCACCCCTTCCCTCACCTATCTTGCCCTCCTTCACACTCCCCCCTTTGGTTTTAGTGGATTTTTCAACTGGCATCTTTTGGGAGATACCAGAGGGGGCTTTCTTTGATTTGGGTTTGAAAATTTTTGCAGTTTTGGTAGCTTGGGTAGGCAGCTGTTGGGTTATTGACACAGTTGCCATAGCCACACTAGAATTCAAAGAAATTGTTGAGGTTGGAATAGTTGTAGGGATAGATGAACTTACCTCACTTACCTGAGGTGCTTACATTACAGGAAAATAGAACAATGGCACATCCTTGTGATGATTGGCCCTGTTCAAATTTGCAATGAGCCTTCTCTCTTGAACTCAATAATCTAGTTTGTTGTTAGGGTTCTCAAGCACAATCTCTTCACAGAGGTGGTTAGCTAGCATCATAAAGAATCTAGCATAATACACATTTTTACCTCTTTTATTTAACTCTCCTAATTTAAAGCCTAACTCAAACAAGACAAGGTCACTGAAATTATAGAATTTATCTGTAACTAGCATGTATAGCATATTAAGCATTGAGATATTGACTGAATCAAAATTACTAACTTTACCTGAAAAGATCCTTTGTCACAACATCACACATAACACTCCATTCTTTCCTAAGACCCATTCTCCTAATGTCACTTAACTTAGAACTAGAAAGAGCATAGTTCAAAGAATTAAGCATATTGATTATATCAGTGTCAGTGTGTGGTGAGGTCAAAGTGTTATCAGGAATCTTGAAGCATGCTTTTATAACATCACTATTAATACAGAACTCTTTACCTTTAATGGTGAGTGTGATTGTCTTATCTGTTGAGTTGTAGGTCGCAGTGGTCCACATCTCTTCAACAACTTCACAGAAGATTATGGGTGATTCTAGCATGGCATAGCTGAGCTTGCAATTCTTCATAAAGTCCATCATCTTGTGATAGTCACCAGATTGCTGAATACCCTTGTTAACCAGTGCAGTGAAATTGTTCTTCTCATAAATGAACCCAGTTTGAGACATAATCTTTACAACAGGTGCCATTGTTAGAGAATAAGAGCTTAAAGAGAAAGAGAGTAGGTGTTTTGAGAGAGAATGAAATTAGAACAGTTGAATTGAGAATTATAAAAGAAAAGAGATTGAAATGAAATAAGCTTTTATACTATCTCAAAAATAACTGTTAAAAATAATAAAGTAAAATAAAGTAACCAATAGAAATTGCCTAAAATAGCCGTTTAAAAATAAACTGTAAAAATTCCACCCATTATCCGTCGTGTTATGCTTACAAACTGTAAGTATACTCTATGGATAATGTACAGGGAATTAACGGCTAAGATTAAGACAATTCGACGGATGAGGATAAACGGATATCCGTCGAGTCATAAAATATTCCAGAACAATAATTGATTTTTATTAGCAAATAGTATACCGACGGATGATCAAACTCGATGAATAAAGATCATCCGTCGAGATGTAAATTTTGACTTAGCCAAAATTTCATCCTTGACTAAGAAATTAATTAAATTTCTGGCTGCATTTTAACTTGCAAATTAACTAATATAGATTTAAGAATAATTAAGCATACCTAACTCACTTACCAACCTTGAAAGGGTGGATTCATCCAGTGGCTTGGTAAAGATATCTGCAAGCTGCTTCTCACTTGGAACAAAATGTAGCTCCACAGTACCATTCATTACATGTTCCCTTATGAAGTGGTACTTCATATCTATGTGCTTTGTCCTTGAATGTTGTACTGGATTTTCAGTGATGGCTATTGCACTTGTGTTATCACAGAAAATAGGAATCCTCTCAACTTGCAAACCATAGTCTAGCAATTGATTTTTCATCCATAATATATGTGCACAGCAACTACCAGCAGCAATATATTCAGCTTCAGCTGTAGAAGTGGAAACTGAATTTTGCTTTTTACTGAACCAGGACACAAGCTTGTTTCCTAGAAATTGACAGGTTCCTGTTCTACTCTTTCTATCAATTCTACAACCTGCATAATCTACATCTGAATAACCAGTTAGATCAAAACCAGAATCTCTAGGGTACCAAATGCCAATTTTTGGTGTTCCCTTGAGATATCTGAAAATTCTCTTAATAGCTATTAAGTGAGATTCTCTAGGATCAGCCTGAAATCTAGCACATAAACATGTAGCAAACATTATATCTGGCCTACTAGCTATTAAGTACAGAAGTGAGCCAACCATGCCTCTATAACTTGAAATATCCACAGATTTTCAGTAGTGTTTAATTCAAGCTTAGTTGCAGTGGCCATGGGAGTTTTAGCAGATGTGCAATCCACTAGATCAAACTTCTTTAAAAGATCAAAAATGTATTTAGTTTGACTAATGAATATTCCATCACTAACTTGCTTAACTTTTAAACCAAGAAAGTAAGTCAGTTCTCCCATCATACTCATTTCATACTTACATTGCATCAGTTTGGCAAACTTTTTGCAAAGTTTCTCTGTAGAGCCAAAAATAATATCATCTACATAAATTTGAACAAGTATACTAGAGCTATTAAAATTTCTGAAAAACAAAGTTTTATCTACAATACCTCTTGTGAAGTGATTTTCCAAAAGGAACTTTGATAAAGTGTCATACCAGGCTCTAGGTGCTTGCTTCAGTCCATAAACTGCTTTCAAAATATAGTAGACATGTTCTGGAAAATTTGGATCTTCAAAACCAGGAGGTTGACTGACATAGACTTCCTCCTCCAAATCTCCATTCAGAAAGGCACTTTTGACATCCATTTGATAGACCTTGAAATTGGCATGGGCTGCATAGGCTAAGAAGATTCTGATGGCTTCAAGTCTTGCAAAAGGAGCAAATGTTTCATTAAAATCTATTCCTTCTTGTTGACAATAGCCCTTAGCAACCAATCTTGCTTTGTTCCTGATTACTATGCCATTTTCATCCATCTTGTTTCTGAATATCCATTTGGTGTCTATTGAATTCTTTCCTTTAGGCTTGGGTACCAGCTTCCATACATTATTCCTTTCAAATTGGTTTAGCTCCTCCTGCATAGCTAAAATCCAATCAGGATCCAACAAAGCTTCTTCTACCTTCTTTGGTTCTTCCTTGGAAAGAAAGCTGTTGTATAGACATTCTTCTTGAGTTGCTCTTCTGGTTTGAACTCTAGAAGAAACATCACCAATTATTAGCTCAAAGGGGTGATCTTTTGTCCATTTTCTTTGTTGAGGTAGATTAGCTCTAGATGAAGAGGCCTCATTGTTGTCTTGATGTGTGATTGAGTTTTGATTGTTAGAAACTCCCCCTGAGTTTGTGGATCTTTGATTTGAGAAAGGGGAACTTTCTATAGGTGATCTATCTTGATTTCCAGCTTCTCTTGATAACCCAACGGATGGTGAGTTTTGACTACTGATGGATGAGGCTGGTTGTCTCCCGACGGATAACGCAGATTGCCTCCCGACGGATGAAGCATTATGCAACTCGACAAATGTTGAGTTTTGTGCTTCATTTGAAGTAGACTTTTCTGCATTATCCTTAGATACTGTTTCTTGATCACTTTCATCATCACTATCATCACTAACCATCTCCACGTTATCAAATTTGAGGCTCTCATGGTGATCTCCATCTTGCAGTCCTTCAATCTTTTTATCATCAAACACAACATGTATAGATTCCACAACAATGTTGGTTCTTAGATTGTAGACTCTATATGCTTTACCAACAGCATATCCAACAAAAATTCCTTCATCTACTTTAGCATCAAACTTCCCATTTTGATCAGTTTGATTTCTCAGAATATAGCACTTGCAGCCAAAGACATGAAGAAAATTTAGAGTTGGCTTCTTGTTCTTGAATAATTGATAGGGATTCGTGCATCTTTCTTGATTAACTAGAGAAATATTCTGAGTGTAGCATGTAGTATTAACGGCTTCAGCCCAGAAATATGTTGGCAGTTTAGATTCTTCAAGCATTGTTCTTGCAGCTTCAATAAGTGATCTGTTCTTCCTTTCCACTACTCCATTATGTTGTGGAGTTCTTGCTGCTGAAAACACATGCAGAATTCCATTTTCCTCACAAAATGCTCTCATGATAGAATTCTTGAACTCAGTTCCATTGTCACTCCTGATTCTTCTAACCTTGAAATCAGGATGATAATTGACTTGCCTTATGTGATTGATGATGATTTCACTAGCCTCATCTTTAGACTTTAGGAAATATGTCCAAGAGAACTTTGAGAAATCATCTACAATTACTAGGCAAAATCTTTTCCTTGAGATAGACAACACATTGACTGGTCCAAACAAATCCATGTGTAGCAGTTGCAAAGGTTCTTCAATTGTTGAATCAAGTTTCTTCCTGAATGATGCTTTAATCTGCTTCCCTTTTTGGCAGGCATCACACAGTCCATCCTTAGAAAACTCCACTAGAGGAATGCCTCTAACCAGTTCTTTCTTTACTAGCTCATTCATGGTCTTGAAGTTTAAATAAGATAGCTTCTTGTGCCATAGACAACTTTCATCCTGACTTGCTTTACTGAGAAGACAAGTAACAGATTCTGCATTAGATGAGTTGAAATCATCTAGGTACACATTTCCTTTTCTCACACCAGTGAGAACCACTTTGTTGCTTCTTTTATTAGTCACAACACAGGCTTCTGAGTTGAAGGTTACTGAATTGCCTTTATCACCAAGCTGGCTGATTCTCAACAAATTGAGTTTGAGACCATCCACTAAGGCAACCTCCTCAATGATGACATTGTCCTTTGAAATCAAGCCATATCCCACAGTATAACCCTTGCTGTCATCTCCAGAAGTAATACTTGGGCCAGCTCTTTCCTTAAACTCTGTGAGCAGGGTAGAATTACCAGTCATGTGTCTTGAACAACCACTATCCAAGTACCAAAGATTCTTTCTTTTTCCCTGCACACATCAAAATCAAATCAAGTTGATTTTGGTACCCAAGTTTCCTTGGGTCCTGCCTTGTTAGCTTTCTTTTTCTATTTCTTAGGCTTTATCTTATTTGACTTGGGGATATTAGATTCATCCTTGGTCATTTGAGTTGGGCCTTTGAAACCATTCATTGCAATAGAATTATCGTGCATATTATTATTAACAGGGAATGGCATGCTATTAGTAAATATGTTATTCCAGTATGGCATGCTAAATGGAATTTGTGGCATACTAAATGCAGCATAATAAGGATTAGGTACAAATGGCATGTTAGCAAACTGTGCATTCACATTCTGTGTAGACATAGCATTCATAGGCATGGGATTCATGTTTGGAAAGTGAGGTGGCACAGACATGGAAGTAGGCATGGCAGATTTGCAATTAACAGACAGATGATTTACACTACCACACTTGACACAGATTTTTCTAGGAGCATATTTATCAGGTGTAGTTATTGTGTTTGTTAATCCCTACTTTACCATTTCTATTATTTTTTTTAGTCTCTGTTTTTACCTCTATCTTTTCAAGTCTGTCACTAAATTGTTTGACAGTCATGTGACCAACATTAGCCTTTTTCCCTTTCTTAACTTGACTCGATTCTCTTGAAACAAAGTTCTTAGAAACAAACTCATACTTCTCATTCAGCTTAACAAGTTTGGCTTTACTGATAGGCTTGCTCACAGCCGACGGATGAGGATTTTCATCATTCGACGGATAACCCTTTTTATTATCCGATGGATGATACTCATCATCCGTCGAGTCTACTTCTGTCAGCACTCTATCTACCACATTCGGTTCTAGTTTCTCTTTGTTCTTTTTCCAGGCTGCATCACAGAAAGACTCAATTCTTTGAACTTTGGTGATTTAAGCATGGACATCCCTGGATGTTTTCCATGCCTTAATCACCTCTTATTCATGCTCGAGCTGCTTCTTTAAAATTTCTTCTTTCTTCAAGGACTCGGTTAATTCCTCCTTGGCAATCTTACACTCAATTCTTAATTTTTCAACTCAATGAACTCAGATTCAAGCACATTATTTCTCTCACTCAAAAACAAATTGTTTTCTTTGATTTTAGCATTTTCTTTAGTAAGAGACTTAAGTGTAACACACAAATGATATAACTCTGTAGAAATATCATTTATGGCATCATTACACTCAGCTTTAGATAAATATGCAAGGTTTGTAGTAATTACCTGATTACTTGAAGAACTTGTTTCTGTCTCATCAGACTTGGCCATTAGGGCTAGATTAACATAGCTGACATCTTCATCTTCATCCAGAACATCTGCTGCCTAGTCATTTTCTTGTGTTATGAAAGCCCTTTCCTTTTGTTTGAGCAGTTCAAAGTATTTTTGCTTATAATCCACAGGCTCAAACTTTTTCTTACTGGAATCTGACTTCCTACACTCACTGGAAAAATGCCCTGCCAAGCCACATTTGAAACATTTAAATTTTGATTTATCCACCATGTTTCTATTTGGCTTGGCTGCTCCAAAGTTCTTTTTGAACTTGAGCTTGGAAAATCTCCTGGAAAGAAATGCTAGGTGTTCATCAATGTCCTCCATGTCATCTTGGCTCAAAGAATCTTTATTTTCAGCTACAAGCCCCTTGCCCTTACTTTCACAGACCCTTGAAGTTGACTCAACAGCTTCCATCTTCACTTTCTTCTCTTTTTCCAACTCAACAACTAGTGCAATGGATCCTCCTTTCTTCTTTCCTCTCTCCATCCTCTCATCTTGCTCTATTTCAAGCTCATAAGTTTTCAGGATGCCATACAGTCTCTCCAAAGTAAACTCCTTATAATCTTGTGAGTTTCTTAATGAGACTGTCATTGGTTTCCATTCCTTTGGAAGAGATCTAAGGAATTTTAGATTGGAGTCTTTTGTCTGATAGACCCTTCCATGTAACTTTAGAGCATTTAGTAGTTTTTGAAACCTACTAAAAAAGTCAGTGAGAGACTCACTGTTACAACCGGCATTTCCGTGTAATATTAATTGTAAAATTTGGTGTAATAATAAAGCCGAATGCCAATATATTCAACTATTGTATGCTTGTGTGAATGAGAATATCTGCGTCTTAAATTTTCGATATGTGGTATATGATTTTTCAAATCAAAAGTTTAATTAATTCTTTCATTTTTGATTTATAAGGAATATCTTAAACCTTGAATAAATATCTTTTTAAAAAGTTATTTATTCACAAAATTCAAAAGTAGTTTTATAAAATTTCTAAATATCCAAGTTATTTTATGGTATAAATTTTATAATTTGTGAACTTGTGTTTTATTTTATAAAATTAAATCTTTATAAGTATTAATTGTCATAATTAGCAAATTACATAGTTATCTTTGCATGCAAATCCTTTCTATTCAATCCAAAAGGGCTAAAGAGTCAATAACCACCCCACCAACTCTTATTTTCTAGCCAAATACCTTCTTTACCCTTGCATGCAAATTGAACCAAGTGCAAGTGGAAGGGTAATCATGTCAATTCCTATTTCCACTCACATTTGTCAATATAAAAACCATAAAACAAGTAAAGACATGATCATTTCACACATCACTCACCACCACACTCATTCTTCTCTCCCTCCTCTCTCTCTCTCACTTTCGGCTACTCCCTCCTTCACTCTCGGCTTTTAGCCGAAACCACCCTCTCCCCATTTTTCTTCATTTCTCAACCAAGCTTCCACCCTCTATACAAGTAAATGTTACTTCCCATACCATGATCACTCATATTTCAAAGAGTTTTGAGTAGAAAGTTTAAGTTTTAAGGTTGCATGTAAAGGTTTTAGTTGAAACTCAAAGTACAACCTTGATTCTTGTGAGTTTAGGGTTGTTTTTGAGAGGACTACAAGGAATGGAGAAGTGCCAAGTCTTGAGAAGGAAACTCTTGATGATTAAATGGCCATTCCCTTCCATTTCATTTGGCCATGACCATAGGGGAGCCGAATGAATGGTCCTTAAGACTATTCTTGTTGCTTTGTTCAATTTTTGCATGTTTATATGATAATGGCTTGAATTTTTTTGGTGAAAATTTGATGAAACTCCTTGCATGCTAGGTGATCATCTATATATAGCTTATTATAGGCTTGCATGTCAATTTCATGGTAATATATAATTAGAAAACATGTTGCTTTGATTGGTAAAACTCGAAGACATGCATGCATGTAAATTTCTCTTGGAATGTTGGAAGATTTTGATCATTTGGAAAGATTTTGTTAGTAAGCTTTAATTTCAGTAGGAATAAGGTGTTAATATTGATTAATGCTCCTGATGCATGGTAATAATTCGTGGTTATCTTTTATAAAAATGTATATCTTGTTGTTTCAAAAACTTGATAATTTGTGAGTTGTGAAGTGTAGTTTCTTTTATTTTGCCATAATTGCACCTTAGGTAAGGATGATCTCCACCAAAGTTATTTTGAGAATAATGGAGTTAGTTCAGTAGATCACCATGATTAAGTCTTGGTTTGGGTATTGGGTTGTTGGTAGTTGAGTTTGTCAAGTCAAAACCTTGGAGAAATGAGAGTTATAATTTCTGCAGAAAATCAGTTTAGTACCCTGAGGTTTACAGTGAGTTTTGACCATGTCATTGATGTGTACTTTGAGGCCCAAGCCACCAGAAGTTATTATTGGGAGTATATAACAGGTTTTAGGTGTTGGTTGGAGGTTTGCATGTCATTTGGTTAGGTGCACAAGTAGAATAACAAAATCTGTCCAGCAGGGGACAGTTTTGTTGCAACTTAGAAATAGGGAGATTTGACCATGTCATGGGTAGGCCCCCATTAGTCCCTGTTGGGCCTTAGTTATAGGGAGTGTCAGGGAAGTTTTTCCAACCATAGTTCATAGGATATGAGTTAGAACCATGTGTCACAAGTTAATTCAAGTCAGGGCGTTTTCTGCCCAGAAAAACAGGGGAACCTTGGACTTTTAGCTTAGGCCCAAGAAGGCCCAAGCCAGGCCCTTGAGCCACATCAAGTTTGGGAGATGCCTTTAGGTCAGGAGAGTCTTGTGTAAAAGTTTTGAAGGAAAAATTGTAGTTTAAGAGTGTCTAATGCACTCAAGAAACCATAGTTGTCATTCTGAAATTTGCCCCAGTGAGCACTTTCACTTATCACATAGTTTTAGAACACTTAGGAGTGAGATTTAGGTTGACCACCATAGTTGTAAGATAGTATAAGGTCAGTAGAGCAAAAGGCACAAGTGAGGGTCAATAGGTTTTGGATAATTTAGTAAAGGCACATCGAGTTAGGAAGCCAAAATTTGAAGACTTTGTCTAGTTTAGCGACCAAGTGACTTAAGTTATGAGTCGAGATCATCCAAGCCTAGTGTTGCATTATGGTGTATATGGTGTTATTTGGTATTAATATATGATATGTGATTATGTGGCTATGTGTGTACAATTGTAATTTAAAAGTGAATATAAAATTAAGTGCATATAGGCCTAAGTGCCATCCGTGTTTAATTTCGGGTTGTAAATAGGTTAAGTTGGTGAGAATATATTATAATGAGGATTATTATTATTTATGTAGGATCTCGAGATGAGGGAAAACTTGCCATAAAGGTCGAGTGAAGCTCCAGTTGCTCCTACCAGTCAGACCAGACCAGCCTTTCTCAAGGCAAGTGATTAAACTTGACCTTTGTATTTACTGCTAATGGTTCATACATTACTACAACTATCCTGTGTCATTTGATATATTAAATCAAGCGTATCTTATGTTTATCTTTGAATTATATAGAGATGCCATGAACCCTCGAGTACGTATTGCAAGTAGTTCAAAAGTCTTTTCATGATAGTTGAATGCCATGATAAAATAAAGAGTTGTTATAATACTTGATTGATCCTCTTGATTAACATGCTAATGATTCCTAAGTATTAATATCTCATCCTGATACTTGAACCCCTATAGAACCTTACCTTGAACTCTGATAGTCAGATACTTACCAACGTGATTCCTCATTGATTGATACCCTCTTTCTTATCCTAAAGCTTGACAATTCTAATATATATCCTGAGCTAAAGATCATGTCTGCATACCTTAACACCCTTAGTATTCATGAAGCTTACATTCTTGATGATCCAACACTTGAACCTTGATGAGAAACCATTGCTTAAAGCCCAATTTGGCATTACCCTTTTTAATATCCAATAGCCTCACTAAATCCCCTTGTCTAAATCTTTGATATATGAAAACCATTCAGTTACTTTAATAGAGTATAGTTTTGTGAATCATGGTCCTGAGATTTAGTACCATATTTCCCGTGTTTCGAGTTGATCTATAATCCCTTGATAAAAATGTTTACTGTAAAAAGAGAATTTGTTATAATTCGGCATCAGTTTTTGAAATAAATAAAATATGGGTTTTCAGTCCTAAAGGGGGATAAATGTTTTCTTTGAATGGTGGATCTGGACTGAGACGCGAGTCTTTTCCACACTTATATTAGGCTTAAAAGTTGCCTAGGGATTCCCATTAATGTTTTAGAACCCAGCGAGGTTCGGGATTACTTCGCGGCTGATCACCAGCTGTAATCCGTAGCGTCATGAAATGATTTTGATTAAGACATGATTTTGAAATTGTTTTGATACAAGCAAAAATGATGCCATCACCCATAGTTTTATCCCTCGTTATCATTGGTTATGTCTTTCCATTGTCATTCTTTAATGTATATCTTGATTTATGTTTTATATCATACTGTTAGCACTTGTTGAGCATTTGGCTCACTCCTTGCTTTACCCTGATATTACAGCTAGCAGCTATGGTTAGATTCAAGCAGACTGCCCGTAAGACCTGTGATGCTGATGCTTATGTTCGAGCTCAGGTAGAAAAAGTGATAGTAGTTTGTGTGAGGACTCGGTATTTAAAATCAGATGTAGTAGTTGGTAGTGTTGGGCTGTTCCAAACCCTAAACTGTAAGATCTTGGATTTGGTTATGTTATTTCTTTTAAAATGTTGTAATAGCTATATTTAATCTGCTGTTTAAGTTGGGGTGTGACAGGTTTTGGTATCAGAGCTACGGTTTAGAGTCCCTGGACAGCCCAAATAGGTTATAGGATATGTGTGTAGGTTATAGATAATATGCAAGAGAGTAGGTTAAGTAAATTTATTATTAATACTCCTCTTATTGGTTGTCAGCAAAGGGCGCATTCCTCGTCATCCTCTGGGTCGGACGACACTATTGCTTTCACTGTGTATGCTGAGTTGAGGTGCGAGTTCGACATGCTTCAGGGCAAGTACGACCGACTGATAGACCGACTGAAGAACGTGTACCCGGACAGCCGAAACTACGAAGTGAAGCCCAAGGAACAGATGACTGCGAGACTTGAGACCTTGGTTCAGTACGTCAACACTAAGCTTGAGGAGATGCCAGCGCACCGGGACCGCACCAGCCGGTATGTCATTCAGATGGTGGCGGATGAGCTCCAGAGCATTGTGAAGACGCTTCGAGAGGAAAAGACTACCAAGCCCCATTCAGATGGAGTGGAGCCTTAGTTCTTTCCATTTACCTTTCATGTTATTGTACAATCAGACTCTGTGGAATCCCCAGTTGTTTCCGTTATTTCCTTTAAATAAGCCTGTTATTCCTAGAATCAGACTTTGTCCTAATCCTATGTATTGTGACCTTTAAAAATTTCAATAATTATGTTCTATTGTTCCATTTGCTCTCAACTATTATTTTACATTTTTATATGCATCACCATATCTGCTTAATTTGGAAACTTGACCCCATATGTAAATAAGAATGCCATGCGATACCCTCGAATCATTTTATCATTCATATCTGTTTTGACAAAACTCTTATTTCAGGATCATGCCTCCCAAAAAGAAGAACCCAACAACCACATCCACCACAGACCCAAACATTCTTCGACTACTGGAAACTTTGCAACAGCAAACCAATGCTATAGCTCAACAACAACTAACTCTTCAACAACGAATTGAAAACCAAGATAACCGTGAACCACCCCAACCACCTGAACCACCAGTACCACCTAGACAAATTGTCACTTTCAAGGCTTTTCAGAATGTGAATCCACCTGCATTTCATGATACCACTGATCCAGCGATAGCTAACACATGGATCAAGGAGATGGAAAGGGCTTTTTAGTTGGTGCAGTTAGGAGATGATCAGAAGACGCAATATGCTACTTACTTCTTGAAGGGAGAAGTCATCTATTGGTGGGAATCAGTAAAAGCTATGGAAGTCACTCAGCAGGTTTCTTGGGAGAGATTTAAGAAGTTATTTCTGGACAAGTATTACCCTAAGTACATGCAGAATCAGATGGAGCTTAAATTTTTGGAGCTGAAGCAAGGGAACATGATTGTACTGGAGTATGAGAAGAAGTTTACTGAGTTGTTAAGGTTTGTGACAAAGTATACCATCACTGAGGAGGAAAAAGCAAAGAAATTTCAGCAAGGATTGGAGCCTTGGATCAGAGATAGAGTGGCTATGTTTGAGCTTAAAACTTACGCGGGAGTAGTAGAGAAAGATGCTCTGATTGAGAATAATGGGACGCAGTCAAGGAAGGAAAGGGATAACAAGAAGAGGAAGGTTCCATTTTATGGAGAAAAGTCTGAAGCAGGAAGTTCACAAGATCGGAATGTAAAGAGGATTGGTTTCCATAAGGGCGGAAATTTTCAAAAGAAAGGAAATTTGGGCAAAAGGCAAGAATCGAAGGGGAACAATCAGGCAAGCCAAGGGCAAGTTAGAGAAAATAGGTTCCAGAGACCGGAATGCAAGCACTGTGGAAGAAGGCACCCCGGAGTGTGTAATAAGTTGAGCATGACATGTTATAGGTGCAATCAGAAGGGACATTTGGCAAATGAGTGCAAGATACCGAAGCCAGGAGTTACATGTTACAAGTGTGGGAGAACTGGATACATAGCTAGGGAGTGCAAGGCAACCGGACCAGTCAAAGCTCTGATGAATGTGGCAAGTACCAGTGCAAGCGTGCCAGCTGAGGTATTGGCATTACCTCCACCACCTACACTAACCCTGCAAGCAACAGCAAGGACATTTGATCTGAAGACGAAGGATGTTGTTCAGAATTCTGAGGTGATAGCAGGAACACTCTTATTCAATAATGTCAAAGCTAAAGTATTGATTGATTCAGGATCAACAAGATCTTTCATATCAGAAACTTTTGTTGATAAGCTCCAATGTGATAAAATGATTATGAGTGAGGTAGTAAATGTGGTAATTGCGAACCAAGAGAAGATTCCTGTGAATCAATTTTGTCCAACGTGTGAGATTGATATTTTGGGGTATAGGTTTTCAGCCGACTTGATACTCTTCAAGTTGGGAGAGTTTGATATAATTTTAGGAATGGATTGGTTAGGAGAGAATAATGCTCAGATTAATTGTAAGACCAAGAAAGTGTATTTAAAGACGAAGAGTGGAGAGAAGGTAGTATTTAAGGGGCAGAGGCAAGAGCAACTATTCCTTATAATTGTTCAGGCTAAGAAGCTACTAAGAAAAGGTTGTGAGTCGTTCCTAGCTTATGTAGTGGATTCAGAAAAAGGCAGCCCTAATATAGAAGATATCCCTGTAATTAACGAGTTCCCAGATGTGTGTCCAGACAAACTACGAGGCTTACCACCAGATCGACAAATCGAGTTCGAGATCAACCTTATTCCAGGAACAGAACCAGTTTCAAAGGCCCCATATAGGATGGAACCAGCAGAAATAAAAGAGTTGGCGAGCCAGCTACAAGAATTGTTGGATAAGGGAGTGATACGACCAAGTACGTCGCCATGGGGAGCACCTGTTCTGTTTGTAAAGAAGAAAGATGGGAGTATGCGATTATGCATAGACTATCGGGAGTTGAATAAGGTAACGATCAAGAACCGCTACCCGCTACCAAGAATAGATGACCTTTTTGACCAGTTGAAGGGAGCAAAATGCTTTTCAAAGATTGATTTGAGATCGGGATACCATCAATTAAAGATCAAAGAAGAAGATATTCCCAAGACCGCATTCAGGACCAGATATGGGCATTATGAATTCTTAGTAATGCCGTTTGGACTTACCAACGCTCCGGCCGTATTTATGGATTTGATGAATCGGGTATTTAAGAAGTATTTGGACAAATTGGTCGTGGTATTTATTGATGACATCCTTATTTATTCTAAGTCGGAAGAAGAACATAAGCAGCACCTCTGGATAGCATTGGAAATACTTCGTCAAGAGAAGTTGTATGCCAAGTTTACCAAATGTGAGTTCTGGTTAAAGGAAGTTCAATTTTTGGGGCATGTCATTGGAAATAAAGGAGTTAAAGTGGATCCGACAAAGATTGAGGCAGTTATGAGTTGGGAGAGGTCAAAGACTCCTACGGAAGTGCGAAGTTTTCTAGGGTTGGCAGGATAATATAGAAGGTTCGTCAAGGATTTTTCGAAAATTGCCACGCAATTGACCAAGTTAACCAGAAAGAATCAGAAGTTCGAATGGAGTGCAGAATGTGAGGATAGCTTTTAAGAGTTGAAACAGAGATTGGTAACCGCTCTGGTGTTAGTGCTACCAGATGATCAAGAGAACTTTGTAATATTCAGCAACGCTTCACATAAGGGTTTGGGTTGTGTGTTGATGCAACACATTAAAGTGATCGCATATGCGTCAAGACAGTTGAAACCGCATGAGTTAAAGTACCCGACGCATGACTTGGAACTAGCCGCCATAGTGTTCGCACTTAAGATTTGGAGACATTACCTCTACGGAGAGAAGTGTGAAATCTATACAGATCACAAGAGTTTAAAGTACATTTTCACTCAGAAGAAGCTCAATATGAGGCAGAGGAGATGGATGGAATTGATCAAGGACTATGACTGCTCGATAAATTACCATCCTGGAAAGGTGAATATTGTGGCCTATGCTCTGAGTAGGAAGGAGAGACTAAATATGATGATAACATCAAAAGAGTTATCTGAAGAAATTGAGAGATTTGAACTGGAACTTTGTGCTTACGGAAAAGTTGAGAAAGTTTGTCGTGCAATGACCTTTCAGCCAACACTAGTGGAAAAGATAAAGAAGTGTCAAGAAGAAGTAATGGAGAAAGAGAAGAATCAGTTATCTGGAGAGGAGATTAATACTCAAAGGGATGAGCAAGGGATACTAAGGTTTTCTTCCAGAATTTGGATTCCTCATGTACCTGAATTAAAGAATGAGATCCTCCATGAAGCCCACAATTCGAAATTTTCAATCCACCCGGGAAGTACCAAGATGTATCGAGACTTAAAAAAGAACTTTTGGTGGCCAAATATGAAGCGAGACGTGGCAGAATGGGTTGTGAAGTGTTATACTTGTCAGAAAGTGAAGGTAGAACATCAACGACCAAGCGGATTAATTCAGCCCCTGAAGATTCCAGAATAGAAATGGGAAAATATCGCTATGGACTTTATAGTAGGACTACCGCGAACGAAATCCGGGCATGACGCAATATGGGTTATAATTGATCGTCTTACGAAGTCAGCGCATTTCCTTCCAATTAATGAGAAGTCGTCACTGGACAAGTTGGTTCATCTGTATGTGCGCGAAATCGTACTAAGGTATGGAGTACCTATATCAATAGTTTCAGACAGAGATCCCCGATTTAACTCAAGATTTTGGAAGCAATTTCAGGAATGTCTGGGCACAAAGTTGAATATGAGCACGGCGTACCACCCGCAGACTGATGGCCAGAGTGAAAGGACAATCCAAACAATTGAAGACATGTTACGCAGTTGTGCAATCGATTTTGCAGGAAGTTGGGACGACCATTTGCCGTTGATTGAATTCTCTTACAACAACAACTATCATTCCAGTATCGGCATGCCACCATACGAAGCTTTGTACGGGCGAAAATGTAGATCACTAACAAGTTGGGATGAAGTAGGGGAAGGAAGAATTCTCGGCTCGGAATTGGTACAACAGTTGCATGATTCAGTCAAGTTAATTCAGAAAAGGTTGCTTGTTGCTCAAGATAGACAGAGGAAGTATGCGGATCCAGCGCGTAAGGACGTTCGATTCCAAATTGGTGAAGCTGTTTTGTTGAAGGTGTCACCTAGAAAAGGGTTGATGAGATTTGGCAAGAAAGGGAATTTAGCACCTAGATATATAGGTCCTTTTGAAATATTGAGTCAAGTGGGAAAGGTGGCCTACGAGTTGGCCTTACCACCTCAGTATCAGCATGTGCATAATGTGTTCCATGTGTCGTTGCTTAAGAAGTATAATCCTGACGCTAGCCATATAATAGAATATGAACCTGTAGAAATTCAGGTAGACCTGTCATTTATGGAGCAACCGGTTAAAATACTCGACTGGCAAGAGAAAAGACTTAGAAATAAGTCAGTAAAGTTAGTAAAAGTGCTTTGGAGGAACCCTAAGGTCGAAGAATCGACTTGGGAGTTAGAGTCTGATATGCGTTCCTGGTATCCTCATCTGTTCTCTTAGATTCTGGGGATAGAATCCCTTAAGGGGGAGAGGACGTTACAACCGGCATTTCCGTGTAATATTAATTGTAAAATTTAGTGTAATTATAAAGCTGAATGCCAATATATTCAACTATTGTATGCTTGTCTGAATGAGAATATCTGCGTCTTAAATTTTCGATATGTGGTATATGATTTTTCAAATCAAAAGTTTAATTAATTCTTTCATTTTTGATTTATAAGGAATATCTTAAACCTTGAATAAATATCTTTTTAAAAAGTTATTTGTTCACAAAATTCAAAAGTAGTTTTATAAAATTTCTAAAAATCCAAGTTATTTTATGGTATAAATTTTGTAATTTTTGAACTTGTGTTTTATTTTATAAAATTAAATCTTTATAAGTATTAATTGTCATAATTAGCAAATTACATAGTTATCGTTGCATGGAAATCCTTTCTATTCAATCCAAAAGGGCTAAAGAGTCAATAACCACCCCACTAACTCTTATTTTCTAGCCAAATACCTTCTTTACCCTTGCATGCAAATTGAACCAAGTGCAAGTGGAAGGGTAATCATGTCAATTCCTATTTCCACTCACATTTGTCAACACAAAAACCATAAAACAAGTAAAGACATGATCATTTCACACATCACTCACCACCACACTCATTCTTCTCTCTCTCTCACTCTCGGCTACTCCCTCCTTCACTCTCGGCTTTTAGCCGAAACCACCCCCTCCCCATTTTTCTTCATTTCTCAACCAAGCTTCCACCCTCTATACAATTAAATGTTACTTCCCATATCATGATCACTCATATTTTAAAGAGTTTTGAGTAGAAAGTTTAAGTTTTAAGGTTGCATGTAAAGGTTTTAGTTGAAACTCAAAGTACAACCTTGATTCTTGTGAGTTTAGGGTTGTTTTTGAGAGGACTACAAGGAATGGAGAAGTGCCAAGTCTTGAAAAGGAAACTGTTGATGATTAAATGGCCATTCCCTTCCATTTCATTCGGGCATGACCATAGGGGAGCCGAATGAATGGTCCTTAAGACTATTCTTGTTGCTTTGTTCAATTTTTGCAAGTTTATGTGATAATGGCTGGAATTTTTTTGGTGAAAATTTGATGAAACTCCTTGTATGCTAAGTGATCATCTAGATATAGCTTATTATAGGCTTGCATGTCAATTTCATGGTAATATATAATTAGAA
Organism: Apium graveolens; assembly: GCF_009905375.1. Classification (NCBI taxonomy): domain Eukaryota; kingdom Viridiplantae; phylum Streptophyta; class Magnoliopsida; order Apiales; family Apiaceae; genus Apium; species Apium graveolens. The sequence goes on along the minus strand of NC_133649.1, from coordinate 208,484,497 downwards.
AACATGTTGCTTTGATTGGTAAAACTCGAAGACATGCATGCATGTAAATTTCTCTTGGAATGTTGGAAGATTTTGATCATTTGGAAAGATTTTGTTAGTAAGCTTTAATTTCAATAGGAATAAGGTGTTAATATTGATTAATGCTCCTTGATGCATGGTAATAATTCATTGTTATCTTTTGTAAAAATGTATATCTTGTTGTTTTAAAAACTTGATGATTTATGAGTTGTGAAGTGTAGTTTCTTTTGTTTTACCATAATTGAACCTTAGGTAAGGATGATCTCCACCAAAGTTATTTTAAGAATAAGGGAGTTAGTTCAGTAGATCACCATGATTAAGTCTTGGTTTGGGTATTGGGTTGTTGGTAGTTGAGTTTGTCAAGTCAAAACCTTGGAGAAATGAGAGTTATAATTTCTGCAGAAAATCAGTTTAGTACCCTGAGGTTTAGAGTGAGTTTTGACCATGTCATTGATGTGCACTTTGAGGCCCAAGCCACCAGAAGTTAGTATTGGGAGTATATAAAAGGTTTTAGGTGTTGGTTGGAGGTTTGCATGTCATTTGGTTAGGTGCACAAGTAGAATAACAAAATCTGTCCAGCAGGGGACAGTTTTGTTGCAACTTAGAAATAGGGAGATTTGACCATGTCATGGGTAGGCCCCCATTAGGCCCTGTTGGGCCTTAGTTAGAGGGAGTGTCAGGGAAGTTTTTCCAACCATAGTTAATAGGATATGAGTTAGAACCATGTGTCACAAGTTAATTCAAGTCAGGGCGTTTTCTGCCCAGAAAAACAGGGGAACCTTGGACTTTTAGCTTAGGCCCAAGAAGGCCCAAGCCAGGCCCTTGAGCCACATCAAGTTTCCGAGATGCCCTTAGGTCAGGAGAGTCTTGTGTAAAAGTTTTGAAGGAAAACTTGTAGTTTAAGAGTGTCTAATGCACTCAAGAAACCATAGTTGTCATTCTGAAATTTGCACCAGTGAGCACTTTCACTTATCACATAGTTTTAGAACACTTAGGAGTGAGATTTAGGTTGACCACCATAGTTGAAAGATATTATAAGGTCAGTAGAGCAAAAGGCACAAGTGAGGGTCAATAGGTTTTGGATAGTTTAGTAAAGGCACATCGAGTTAGGAAGCCAAAATTTGAAGACTTTGTCTAGTTTAGCGACCAAGTGACTTAAGTTGTGAGTAGAGATCATCCAAGCCTAGTATTGCATTATGGTGTATATGGTGTTATTTGGTATTAATATATGATATGTGATTATGTGGCTATGTGTGTACAATTGTAATTTAAAAGTGAATATAAAATTAAGTGCATATTGGCCTAAGTGTCATCCGTGTTTAATTTCGGGTTGTAAATAGGTTAAGTTGGTGAGAATATATTATAATGAGGATTATTATTATTTATGTAGGATCTCGAGACGAGGGAAAACTTGCCATAAAGGTCAAGTGAAGCTCCAGTTGCTCCTACCAGTCAGACCAGACCAGCCTTTCTCAAGGCAAGTGATTCAACTTGACCTTCGTATTTACTGCTAATGGTTCATACATTGCTACAACTATCCTGTGTCATTTGATATATTAAATCAAGCGTATCTTATGTTTATCTTTGAATTATATAGAGATGCCATGAACCCTCGAGTACGTATTGCAAGTAGTTCAAAAGTCTTTTCATGATAGTTGAATGTCATGATAAAATAAAGAGTTGTTATAATACTTGATTGATCCTCTTGATTAACATGCTAATGATTCCTAAGTATTAATATCTCATTTTGATACTTGAACCCCTATAGAACCTTACCTTGAACTCTGATAGTCAGATACTTACCAACGTGATTCCTCATTGATTGATACCCTCTTTCTTATCCTAAAGCTTGACAATTCTGATATATATATCCTGAGCTAAAGATCATTTCTGCATACCTTAACACCCTTAGTATTCATGAAGCTTACATTCTTGATGATCCAGCACTTGAATCTTGATGAGAAACCATTGCTTAAAGCCCAATTTGGCATTACCCTTTTTAATATCCAATAGCCTAACTAAATCCCCTTGTCTAAATCTTTGATATATGAAAACCATTCAGTTACTTTAATAGAGTATAGTTTTGTGAATCATGGCCCTGAGATTTAGTACCATATTTCCCGTGTTTCGAGTTGATCTATAATCCCTTGATAAAAATATTTACTGTAAAAAGAGATTTTGTTATAATTCGGCATCAGTTTTTGAAATAAATAAAATGTGGGTTTTCAGTCCCAAAGGGGGATAAATGTTTTCTTTGAATGGTGGATCTGGACTGAGACGCGAGTCCTTTCCACACTTATATTAGGCTTAAAAGTTGCCTAGGGATTCCCATTAATGTTTTTGAACCCAGCGAGGTTCGAGATTACTTCGCGGCTGATCACCGGCTGTAATCCGTAGCGTCATAAAATGATTTTGATTAAGACATGATTTTGAAATTGTTTTGATACAAGCAAAAATGATGCCATCACCCATAGTTTTATCCCTCGTTATCATTGGTTATGTCTTTCCATTGTCATTCTTTAATGCATATCTCGATTTATGTTTTATATCGTACTGTTAGTACTTGTTGAGCATTTGGCTCACTCCTTGCTTTACCCTGATATTACAGCTAGCAGCTATGGTTAGATTCAAGCAGACTGCTCGTAAGACCTGTGATGCTGATGCTCATGTTCGAGCTCAGGTAGAATAAGTGATAGTAGTTTGTGTGAGGACTCGGTATTTAAAATCAGATGTAGTAGTTGGTAGTGTTGGGCTGTTCTAAACCCTAAACTGTAAGATCTTGGATTTGGTTATGTTATTTCTTTTAAAATGTTGTAATAGCTATATTTAATCTGTTGTTTAAGTTGGGGTGTGACACTCACTTTCTTCATTATGAAAATGCTCATATTACTGAATCAGGAGCTGCATCTTGTTTTCTCTAACTCGCTTAGTGCCATCACAGATGATCTGTATTGTATCTCAAACATCCTTGGAAGTTTTGCAGTTTATAATGTTGTCAAACATATCTCTATCAACTCCATTAAACATGATATTCATGGCCTTTTTATCCTTCCTGACTTGTTCAATGTCAGGATCAGACAATTCATGCCTTGGCTTGGGGACTGATGGCTCGTTTCCTGTTGCAGCTCTCATTGGAACGTGAGGGCCTCTTTCTATGCAGTCAACATAGGCCTCATCTTGAGAAAGCAAATGAAGATGCATCTTTACCTTCCAATGAAGGTAATTATCTTTACACAGAAAAGGGATCTTGACTCCAACATCCTTCTTGTTCATCTTGTTGTATTGTTTTGATCTTTAAACTCTTTGTAAGTTAAGAGCTTGCTCTGATACCAATTGTTAGTCCCTTAACAATATGACAAGAATTACAGAAGGGGGGTTGAATGGAATTCTTGAAACTTTTTCTTGAAATAATAATGTTCTAACTCGAATACATATATAAGTGTGAATTGATTAGCACAATGCGGAATAGTTACTTAAATGAATCAAAACACAAGTAATTAAAAACAAGAGTCTTTAAAAACTTTCTGGTGGATTTGAATGATTCCACCAGAAATATATACTATATATTGAGAGAACCCTGTGTGCAAAATGCTCACAACTGCTTACAACAATTAAACAACTAAGAACAGAGAAATGCTAAGGATTCTGCTTACAAATGTTTCTCTACTTGTTTTTCAGATTAGATAGTTCCTTAGTTGCTACTTCTTGGTTTATATATCACCTAGATTACAAAGTAATGAGACAGGATAATTAAACAAAACTATCTAGTCTATTATAATGCTACTTCACTACTCTATTCCAGCATTTTTGAATATCTTCATAATAGCATGGAAATGGCAATGCTTCTTTGTTCTCGAAAACCCAGTTGAATAGGCTACCACATTCCATTTGCATCCACTCGATGCATGTGACTGTGTTGTCACTGTCAACAGATATTTGAATTCTTTATCCGTCCGGTTATTGATCATCCATCGAGTTATTGATCATCCGTCGGGGTGTTGATCATCCGTCAAATTCATTATTTGTTCATCCGTCGGGTAGCAATCAGGTACTAGACTTCATTTCACTTATGCAGAATTACAAGACATCATATATGTACAATTAACCAACCTATTCTGCATATCTAACTAAAGTCAACATGACTTAAGTACTACTACAGATTCTAAACAATGTGTATGCAGAAATGTGCTATAGACTTATTGTTACATAAGCTACTCACTCGATGGATAATAAGTCATCATCCGTCGGGACTATATTGAGTCATCCGTCGGGACTTTAAACCTTATCCGTCAAGTGCTACATTATTTCACTAAGTAAAATCTACCAAGATGTTTTGTTCATGAAATCATCAAGTACACAACATATACACAAAATATACACAACAGCTCTGTCTCTTGCTTCTCTGGCTTTCAATCCAACAGTCATGAAATTAGATAGGAGTTGACTGATGGTTTAACATTTTTCCATAGGAGTTTCTTCTTATCAATAACTGTCATCTTGCCCAAATCAACTTGAGCTCTGTCAGAGGTTGATATCTTGATGACTTGTTCAGGATTTGCAGATTCTTCTGTAGCTTGGTGTTCTTCACTATGAACAACTTGAGCTATGTCAGAGGTTGTCTTAGATTCTTCTGTTATCTTCTTTCTTTTCAGAGTTTCAGCAGTTTCATCTTCTGTAGCTGTATCATCAAAAACTTGAACCATTTTGCACACAGGTTTCATCAAGATTTGAGTAATCTTCATCTCCTGTTTCTCTATTGGTTCATCAATCTTTCCTTTCCCTTTTGCCTTGGGATCAATTTTAACTTATGATCTTGTCTTGGGCTTTGAAGCCTCAGAAGTTAACTTTTCCTTGATCACAATGCCTTTTCCCTTAGGCCTTGGAGGTTTCTTTGCATTAGAAGCTTTAGACTTAGGATTTGTCTTCTCAGCTGCAAATCTAGCTTCTTCCTCCTTTAGAGTCTCTAAATCCATTCCGGGATTATCCTTGAGAAACAATCTTCTAGCAATTTCTTCATCAAGTGTCTGAATCTTCGGATCTTTATAGTAGACAGTAGTCTCCCTTCCCTTAAGTTTCAGAGTTTGTAAAAACTTCTGAGAGTCTTGACTTCTAGACTGAATCAGAATATCAGGCTTTGTCATCAGACTTTAATCACCAGAACTTGCTTTCAGAACTTAAGCATTCACAGCTTCAGAACTTGTATTCTTCTATGTAGAAAATTTCTAGAATCAGAAATTAGTTTCTTTGAAGAAACTTTGCTGCTTTGCTTTCCTTGACCTTGACCCTTGCTAGGGTTTCCCTGGTCATCTTCTTTATCATCCTTCTTCTTCAGTGTTTGAATAGTAGAGCATTTGGACTTAACTACCTTCTCCCCCTTTTTGGCATCATCTGATAGGAGTAGAGAGAGAAAAAGTTCCATTGAAGATTGGATCTCATTCAATTGAGTCTGTTGAGCAGCTTGATTTTGTAGGACCTCATCCAGTTGGGCCTGCTGCTCTTCTTGAACTTTCTCAATAGCTTCCACTTTCTCTTGAATAGGCCTGATAAACCTCTTCTTTTCTAGCTTGATCTCCATATCCATCTTATCAGCTGTTTCTTGAAGTTTATTACCCTTTTCATGAGTTATGGAGTGTAGACCTTGAAGATTTTTGGTACTGAGAGCTGTGACTTTAAGTTGTGCATTAAAATCAGAATTTGTCAGCAACTCATCAGCTTTTGCAATATGAAGTCAGAACTTGAGTGAATCTCATCATCTTCTGACAGTACCAAAGTGTGTGTCACTGAAGGTGATTCTGGTACAACTTCGTCTGTTTCCACATCCGGAATTAGTGTGGTAGGAACTTCAGCATTTAGTAAAGAAACAGGTGGAGTTGTCTCATTTGCTGGTGCTTCCAGATACAAGACAGTTGGTATGTTCAGCCTGTAAATATCAATTTCAGGACTTAATCCTTAATCTTAAACTGTAACAGTTTCTTTGATTGGAGAGACATGAGGTATGATCACTGTATCTTGAACAGTGTCTTCAGCTTGAGGTAGAGGTGGCAAAGCTTCAATCACTATTGGTTCTGATGAGATCAGAGATTCCTGATCCCCCTTCCTCAGCTTCTTCATATTGAGCTTGTATAATTTTCACACCTACTCTCTTCTTCTTTGATCTTCTGGATGATGGGGGAGTTGCTTGAGTAGCATCAGAACTTGAAGTTCTTTTCCTTTTTAAAATTACAGAACCATCAGCTTCAGTCTGTTTCTGAGGAGTTACCTTTTTCTGAAAATTTTCCTTTTCAGCTTCTACCTCCTTCTGAAAAATTACATTTTCAGCTTCTATTTCTACAGGTTCTGATGTGGGAACCTGTGCCTGCTCACCTTCATCTGATTCATCTCTCAGAATCAGCCTTCTCTTTCTCCATGGTGGAGATTGAGGAACATATTTTGCTCTTGAAGGTTTAGGTCTAGATGTTGTGGTAGATTTTACAACTGGCACCTTTTGGGAAGTACCGGAGGTTGGTTGATAGTAGGTTCTGATAGTAGGATGTGGTTGAGTATAGGAAAGCTGTGTTGGTGGAGGTTGAGAGGGTGCAACTTCAGGAAATTTGGGTGTGTATGTGTTGGGATCAGAGTTTACTAAGAACTTTTTTACAGATAGAGGCTTTTGAAGAGGTCTTAGTATTTCTTTCTTGTTATCAGCAGCTAACAAGTCAGTGAAAGCCCTTTTATGAAGTTTAAAAGGTTGAATTGACTCACTAAAGTTTTGGGGCTTATCATAACTATAAAAACTGTAAATAAGTTGACAGAATCTAGCAAAGTAAACATTATTTGTGTCCTCTTTCATCCTATCCCCAATAAAACCCAAAATAGTAGTAGCATAATCAAAATGAGTTTTATTAAGAAGTGCATACCCTATTTGCTAACTCAAAATTGGAATAGCATCAAAGTTTGAACATTTGTTGGCAAAAGCTCTGGTGATGCAGTCGAAAAAGAAACTCCACTCCCTTCTGATGTGGGGCCTTTTTAGTTGTCCCACCTTGGACAAACTTTTCTCATAGCCAAGATTGGCCATCATACCCTGTAGCAGTGGATCTTCAATCTGAGCATTGAAAGTATAATTCTCTGGCAAATGCAGAGCTTGTGGAACAGTAGATAGAGTAACTAGGTGCTCATCTTCCCCAGTTATGAAAATGATGCTTGGAGACCCATTTTCACCACCATCATCATAAACTCCAGTCCTCCAAAACTCCAGTATATGTGTTCCTGAGAGTGATTGTGGTTGGGTTAAAGCATACCCAATCTCACTTTGAGCAAGAAAGTCTTGGATAAAGTGAAGATCTGATGAAGCATCATCCTTGGTGAGAATAGCCATGTAGTTGTTGGGGACGAACTTGGCTCCATTAAAGATGATGTCCTTGGGTGCCATTTCTGTAAGAAATTAAGTGAAAAGTTGTGTGTACGAAAGGTGTTTGATAAAATGCCTGTGAAAAATAGCTTCAGAGAATAATAGAGAGTGAGAGAGAATAAGAGAGATTAGAAAAGAAAAGAGTAAGAGTAGGTAAAAGATTGTAAAATCTTTTAACTCTAGTATTTATACTCTCCACGTGACAACAGCTATATTTGTGAAGCAGAACAGTCTTTTGACACCTGGCAGCATGTAATCAGTCAAAACGTTATTATTGGGCACGGTAAATGTGCAGTAATAATTGTGCACATGCAGTTATCAAAGCAAACACGTTTCCCATCAACCAAATGATTATCACTGTATTTATCTCACCTAATTATTTTCTGACAAAATATAACCGTTACAGTAAATACTAAAAATAAGTCAAGTAATTAAATAATGCCACGTAAGCATCAGAGTTTCCATCAGGATTTGTATCAGAACTTGACTATTATCAGAATTTAACGGTCATCAGAATATGGCTTCTGTACTCAAAAAGTGAATGACTATTTCTGTGATTCTTCACATAAATACTGACTAGTTTCTTCAGGGTTTAATCATCAGAACTTTCATCAGAACTTGTCCTCAGAATTTATACAAATAATGCTTAACTGTTTATCTGAAACAACTTAATCACCACAGTAATTTTCATTATTCATATGGAGTGATTGTGTGTGTATGTGCACATGATCAGATAAAGATTAAAGTCTGATAAACTTCAGTATATCTTAAAAATAAGGCATAATTAAGAAAAGTGCTTAAAACATGTCTTTAATTTTGAAGTCTACTATAGAATAAATTTATGCAAGTATCCACCTCAACTGTTTGTGCTCATTTTATGCATCTTTTGAAAAAAAATTGACAGTGGCTTCTCAGTGTAAATGAGTTACAACTGCTATTAGAATTTATGCTGTAATCAGAATATTTCTCCAGTAATCAGAGTATGTGAAAAGTCACCAAGAAAAATTTGCTTCTCTAATGCATATTACTTAATACCAGCAATGCACTTGGGTCTTCCATGTCACATATTTACTCTAGATCTCAAAGGAGTACCTGATTTCAATTTTCCTTTTCTTTTATTTTCTTTAGATAAGTGAGGTTTATAAAGTATGTAGTTCATCCTTAAGATTTACTGACATCAGAATTTGACAGATAAGAAGCAATAATCTAGTTTGTGACTTAGTAATAAGAAACAAGGAGTAAATTTGACTAAGATCAAAATCAGAGTTTGCTTGTGTTATGGATTTCCACATAAATAACTAATTCAAACATGGGATACACAATTTGTTAAAGACTACTAAGTCAGCATCTAACAAATAATCCTCATTGGAGTGAATAGTCACAGAATATTCAAAACACTTTCAGAGTTTATAGAATCACATCAGATAATAATCAGTATTTAATATGTTACAATTTAAGCATAGATTTCATGAAGATAAGACAATCTGTAAACACTGATCATAAAGTCTGATGCATGAGAATAAACACTAAGCATATTTTGAGAAAGAACCTGAAACCATTCCAAGTTCATTTACCAGTCTTGTAAAAGTAGCTTCACATGGTAGTTTTGTGAAGATATCTGCTAGTTGTTGATCTGTTGGAATAAAATGCAATTCCACTGTACCTTCCATCACATGTTTCCTTATGAAATGGTACCTAATGCTAATGTGTTTTGTCATTGAGTGTTGAACTGGATTACCTGTCATAGCAATAGCACTTTGATTATCACTGTAAATGGGTATTTTAGAAAATTCTAACCTATAGTCCAGTAACTGATTCTTTATCCAAAGAATTTGTGCATAACAGCTTCCTGCAACAATATATTCTGCTTCTGCAGTTGATGTGGAAATTGATTTATGTTTCTTGCTAAACCAAGAAACTAGCCTGCCTCCAAGAAATTGGCAGCTTCCACTAGTGCTTATCCTGTCTATTTTGCATCCTGCAAAATCTGCATTTGAGTAACCTATTAGTTTAAAGTCTGATTCCCTAGGATACCACAATCCTTGATCAGTTGTACCCTTAAGGTACTTGAAAATTCTTTTCACAACTATTAGATGAGGTTTTCTTGGATCAGCCTCTGTAGTTAGTAATATCTACTGATGCTCCAGTATCTTTATCTAACTTGGTGTCAGTGGCTATGGGAGTGGATGCAGTTGAACTGTCTTGTATTCCAAATTTCTTGAGTAAATTTCTGTTGTACTTGGATTGATTTATGAAAGTACCTTCTTCAATTTGCTTGACTTGAAGTCCCAGAAAATAGCTCAACTCTCCCATCATACTCATTTGATATCTTGACTGAATTAACTTGGAAAATCTTTCACAAAGTTTTGTATTTGTAGAGCCAAAGATGATATAATCAACATATATATATACCAAAAGTAAGTCATTTCCATGATTGAGGTAGAATAAGGTCTTGTCAATTGTGCCTCTGTGAAATCCACTTTCCAGAAGGAATTGAGTCAGAGTCTCATACAATGCTCTAGGATCTTGCTTTAAGGCCATAAAGTGCTTTATCAAGCCTGTAGACGTGATTTAAAAATTTTGGATCTACGAAGCCTGAAGGTTGTTCAACATATACCCCTTCTTCCAATTCTTCATTGAGAAAAGCACTTTTCACATCCATTTGAAAGACTTTGAACTTTTTGTAAGAAGCATAAGCCAAAAATATTCTTATGGCTTCCAATCTAGCAACTGGAGCAAATGTTTCATCATAGTCAATACCCTCCTGTTGAGAGTAACCTTTAGCAACCAGCCTTGCTTTGTTTCTTGCAATTATGCCATCACTATCAGTTTTATTTCTGAACACCCATTTTGTACCAACAATGGATCTGTCCTTATTTCTTGGCACTAGGATCCAGACTTTATTTCTTTCAAATTCATTTAACTCTTCCTACATTGCTTGCACCCAATCAGCATCTTGAAGAGCTTCTTCCAATTTCTTTGGTTCAGTCTGAGATAGAAAAGAATGATAGAGACATTCATTTATTGTTGTTGTTCTATTTCTGACACCTGCTTCAGGATCTCTAATTATTAAGTCAGGTGTATGTGATTTAGTCCACTTCCTTGCAGATGGAAGTTGATCTCTAGAACTGGATCCTCCTCCATGATCCATGTTGTCTCTATCAACATTTTCTAATGCTCCCCCTGAAGTTATGCTCTCTGAAATTTCAGAATTTGAGTTGGATCCTTCAGAAATTGAAGAATCAGATTTTTCAGAATTATCAGAATTTGGCTCATCAGAACTTGATGAATCAGAACTTGAAGAGCTAGTGACTGGTTCTGATGCTTCTTGAGAGTCTTGAGATGTGGTATGATCATCAGCTTGCTCCCCTTGAACATGTGCATTTTCCTTTGGAGCAGTTACCACAGTTTCAATGACATCAGAATTTAACCCGTCAGAACTTACATGATCAGGACTTAGGTCATCAGAATTTACAGAATCAGAATTTACATCTTCATTTTCAAATCTCAGCTGATCATCATCATTAAAATCTTCAAGTCCAGTAATCTTTTTATCATCAAAAGATACATTGATAGATTCCGTGGCAACCCTTGTTCTTAAATTATAGACTCTGAAGACTTTTGTGGAAAGTGGATATCCAACAAAAATTCCTTCATCAGCTTTTAGATCAAATTTTGACAGCTGTTCTGGATGAGTCTTAAGAACAAAACACTTGCATCCAAATACATGAAAGTATTTCATATTTGGCTTCTTTTTCTTCACCATCTCATATGGTGTTTTTCCATGCTTGTTTATGAGTGTAGCATTCTGTGTAAAACAAGCAGTCTGCACAGCTTCAGCCCAAAAATAGGTTGGTAGGTTTGCTTCATCAAGCATAGTTCGTGCAGCTTCAATAAGAGTCTTGTTCTTTCTTTCTACAACTCCATTCTGGCATGGAGTTCCAGGTGCAGAAAATTCCTGCTTTATTCCATGCTCTTTGCAGAACTCTTCCATGACTGAAATCTTGAACTCAGTGCCATTATCAGTTATTATTATTTTAACAGAATTTTTGACTAACTTATCCAGCTGTCTGACATGATTAGTTAGAGTAGATACAGTTTCATTCTTCTTGTGCAAGAAATACACCCAAGTGTGTCTTGTGAACTCATCCACTATAACCATAGTATATTTCTTCTTTGCAATGAACATGACATTTAATGGACCAAATAGATCAACATGCAGTAAGTGATAAGGCTCAAGAATTGAGGATTCAGTTTTGCTCTTGAATGAAGATTTTCTTTGTTTTGCCTTTTGACATGAGTCACAAAGTCCATCAGGAGCAAATACTGATTTTTGTAGTCCTCTCACAAGATCTTTCTTTACTAGCTCATTTATGTTGTTGAAATTTAAATGAGAGAGTCTTTTGTGCCAATTCCAGCTTTCTTCAATTGATGCTCTGCTTAACAGACAGATTACAGAACCATCGGAATTTGTTGAAAGTCTGGCTTCATATATGTTACAATGTCTGTAACCTTTCAGAACCACTTTTCCTGTAGAATTACTTACAACTTCACAGTGTTCTTCAAAGAAATCCACATGATAACCTTTGTCACAGATTTGACTCACACTTAGCAAATTGTGTTTAAGTCCTGAGACAAGAGCTACTAATTCAATTATGACATTCCCAAGATTGATATTTCCATATCCCAGAGTCTTTCCCATGTTGCCATCTCCATGAGAAACTCCTGGGCCAGCTTTCTCCACAAAGTCTGATAGCAGGGCTTTATTTCCAGTCATATGTCCTGAACATCCACTGTCCAGAACTAGGATGTTTTTCCTGTTGCCCTGCAATCACAAAGACCACTATTGGTTAGTTTTAAGGACCCAGACGTGCTTGGATCCTTTTATAACACCCCCAAATCCGGGGTCGGGGATCCGGGTTGTCACGAGTTCCATTTCCCTTAAAAACACCCAATCTTAATAAATAATCAACTACTCTGTACTGTGACCCCACAATAAACACACACACCACAAGTTATAGTCTCAGAGATGAATATTCAAAAATAATCACAAGTCGTTTTATTCCACAATTATATGCCAATACACCTTAAACAGGTTTCTGAATAAATTTACATTTCTTTGCCATTATTACAATTCATAAATATACATAATCTGATACATCAAAAGTTGAAAGCCTAGCCTATTGGTAGTTCCTACCTCAGCTATGGCGGCATCAGTGCTTCTAGAAAACTGCGGAACGTCTCCTAACCTCTTGCGAATCGGGAGCTTGGTCCGGTTCATCTTGTCTATCTGATGTTGTGTGATGAAAGAAGAAAGCAAGGGTGAGCAGCAAGCCCACCAAAATAAAACGTATAATGATTAATAGTATATGAGCCTTCTCTTAGTACTCATGAAAGTCTTGGTCAAAAGAAATGAACCAAGTCGATATCTTAATGCGATGAAGTCGCAAAATATTCAGTATATATATATACATATATACTTTTCAAAATATTGGAAGTCCTCTTCCATGCATAATACACACAGAGTTCCAGTGTATAACTGTATAAAAATATCGTTGCAAGGTGATCTCATATATCTAACCTTGTCTCAACGTTTTTCTGAAAATCTTTGTCATGCATAAGATAATCATTAACTAGATATAAGTTTAAAAGATGAAGTTACAAGATACTCCAATATACTTATATCTTTTCCAAATACTACTTGAACTACCACCATTCAAGTCATAATTAGTTTCCAAAGTTCATCACATAGATGAGACTACAAGACCAGATTTGAATAGATTAAATCTTTAAAATATCATCAAAATAAAATGAAGTTACGAGATACTTCATTTGATGCAAACATCATTTTGAAAACTTGACCCTGCCAACACTCAACAATCGCCCAACCGTAGCCTTTCTATCGAAGTGCTCTGGGTAGTGTTGCAGAAATATCCAATTGGATGATGAACTCATTACGGGAGTTTGCCGCGCCAGGAAGACCACTTACGATGATCAGTCGTAGTAGTGCAACCCCACCATTTTCTACATGTAGAGGAGAACCTGTCGGATTTACTTGTCAACCGAACACTGAACTCCTAAGGAATGGACCGCCTTAGCGGAACTTCCAGGCCATTTGGGCCAATATAATAAGGCTGGGCCGGCGCTACTCGGCCACTTACGCCACTCCTAGTTCAGATGAAATCCATGACTCTGAAACGTAAAGCTCGTCCCCACTTTCCCCAAGTAGAAACTTGTTGATACGGCTTCACCAAGAAGTAGTATCTAGTTGGAAAGGAGAACTCACCGATATTTCCCAGGCGATGCCTGTTAATGGATTAACTTGTTCCAAGAATTTTACTTCCCGAGTGTTGGGTAAGTAATCGATTCATTTAACAAAACAGCAACCTTGTTACGAATATAAAACACATCACAGAGTCGGATCCCTCAGGTTTTGAGCGAGTATTTAAATCCCCTTCGAAAGGAGGATCTTAAATATAAAAATGAGTTTTGGGATCCGCTCTAACTTTTAAAAATCATTTTGAAGACTCGCAAAACATTTTTAAGAATGTTTGGAGTGATGCTGATTTTATAAAATAAATCAATCCCAATATATTAGAAAATATCTGAATATTATTATTTAAATAATATTTCCATAAAGAATAATCTTTATAAAAATAATTGAAGTAGAAGTTTTGAAACTTATACTTGAAATGAATATTAAATATCCAAAGATATACCTATACGAAAGTACTATCTTTATTTGAATAATCAAAAGTGAGTTTGATTATCGACACCTTATTCTTTAATAAAATAAAGAATATATCTCAGCAAATAATCGGAGTCATAGATCCTCAAATGAATATTCAAATAATATTCAATAAATAAAATAAGCTGAGTCATAAGCCCTCGAATGAATACTCGAAATAATATTCATTAAATAATAAGCTGAGTCATAATACCTCGAATGAATATTATAAATAATATTCATTAAATAAAATAAAGGAGTCATACATCCTCAAATGAATATCCAAGTAATATTCAATAAATAATATAAAGGAGTCATAAGTCCTCGAATGAATATTCAAGATAATATTCATTAATAAAATAAAGTTATCGAATAAACCTTATTCGATTAATAGTTTTGAAAACTATAACCATATATATATATAACTATTTATATATATATAATCTACTCAGGATCCTCGACTCCCGGTTTTAGAAAATATTTTCACCTTTGGGTCCCTATACTAAGGGTATATGCAAATTACCGCTATCCTCTAGCATAGGTATTATCAACAGAATCAACAGATATATATGGAAAGAATACGAAGCAGGCATGCATATATATTCCATATCAGCATGCTTCAATATATCGCAAAATTTGCTAATTAACCAACATGCATCTATCACAAGATAATGCATATACATATATACATCACAACAACAGTATAACGGGTAGAAAACTTGCCTGAGCGACTGGGGGTTACGAATGGCTCGGGACGAGTCTGGTAACCTATAAACAACAAGTAAGTTGGAATTAAACCAAAGTCACTTGTAAATCTATACTCTAACCAACTCAGACTCTAACGCTCGTTTTGCGCTTACTGATTCTCTTAAGTCACTCGAGTACCCTCGGCTCCACCATTTTTAATAATTAAACCTTTACGAGTTTTAAGGCGATTCCTTCGCGAGTGTCTTACCAACTGCCTAACACACTTACCATAAATGTTTCATACATTAATTAACCCTTTTTGGTCTTTAACCTATGTTTCAAAGTAAGGTGAGGGGAAAAGTTTCGTTCGCGAAATGCCGTTACTTGAAACGGTCGTTTCTCCTAAACCGTGCATCGGAATCGAACGAACTACATATCAAAACGAAGCTCGTAATATGAACTATCTAAACATGGCAATGGTCAAAATCTAGCAGGGGGTTCTCGGGTCCTAATGTTATGCACAAAAACAGTCTAAAGAAAATCGGACGTTACGACGGCTATGTTTACGCGTTTTCCCAATTTTAAACCATTCAAAACCAACCACAAATCAACCCCAAATCAATCATACAACCAATATCCCTCCAAACCACATCATAAAAGCCCCAACAAATCCAAATTAACCATTTATACTTATTCCCCACATGAACTAAAAGCTTTACTTAGGTTCTTTAACTAATTACCAAGATTTACAACTCCAACAATGCAACAAAACCAACTAATCTCTACAAACTCAACCAAACTTCAACCAATCAAGCATCATGCTTCACATATGCTATATCAAACACATTCAATCCTAATTACTCAAAACTAAAGCTAGGGTTTGTAGTTTATACCTTCCTTGGAGAGTGGAGAATCAAGAGAATGGCTTGGAATCACCCTTAAAGTCCTTATCCAAGCTTAATCTAAACAAAACTTCAAGAACACAAATTTTATTTCTTGAAAAACACTATTCACCATCTTCTTCCATGATTTATAGAAAATGATTGGCTTGGAATTAGAAGCTTAAACTTATAGGAAGTATGTAACTATCCATGGGGAAGCTTAGATAATTACCTTGCTAAATAGTAAGTGGTGGAGCTTGGATCTTCATTTTTTAAGAAATGGGCCGAGAGCATGAAGAAGAAGAAGAGAGATTTTTGTGTTTTGCCTTGTTTTGCTTTTGGTTGGTTGATTTTTGTTGTTTGATTTAGTCAATTACCTTGTTGCCCTTGAATTTGTGTGGTTCTCTTTCAACCACACCTCCTTCCTTCCCATGTCATGCCTACATCACTTTGTGATGTCATCACCCCTCCTTTGTCCTCTTTCTATTGGTTGGATGACATCATCCCCACTAATCCCTTTGATTAGCTTTTAATTGTTTGCCTAATGACCGCTGATCTGTTATACGGTTCGCTTAACTTTCGTTTTCGTTTATCGTTTGAGGGATCATACCCGGGATCTTATTACTTAGGTTCCCTTAACCTATCTCAATACATTATATTCCTTTTTATGATCCTCTCTTATAATCCTTTAATTTAAATCCTTTTTATCCTGTTACCTTATACTCAATTCTTTCCGTATCTATTGGATTTCCGGGAAAAATCAAAGTGTTCGGAATTGGATTCTGACGATCTTTACATACACTTATATACCACATAGAGTACTAATAATATCCCATAAGATCAATAACAGAACCCCTACATAGCGTGGCATGAAAATTTTTCTCATTCAGCAAAAACACTATTCATAAGGGTTTCAAAATTTCCCAAAAATTGGGGTTATTACACCTTTGGCCTTTTTAAGTTTGTTAGCATTTGCATCAGATTTAGTTTTAGAGTTTATGCTAACATGCTTTTTATCAGACTTTATATTAGACTTTGCATCAGAATTTACACTAGAAGGAATTACACTAACTTTCTTTAAAGAAGGTTTTATTTGATAATAATCATAGTACAAACTATGATATTCCTTACAAGTATAAATAGAATGCCATAAACTACCACAATGAAAACAAGGATTTTGTGGTTTAAACCTAACAGACTGACTCTTAACTCCTGATCTAGGAGGTAAAGAGTTTATATCTTTATTTTTCCTGCAAAAAGAAGCAAGATGGTTAGAGTTTCCATAATTATAGCATTTCTTTCTAGGAGCATTAGGAACAGGCATATAATTATTGCTTTTATTCACACCTTCCTTTCCATTCCTATTTTTCCTAGCTTCCTTTACCTTGTTCACTTTTCTAATCTCTTTCAGTTTATACTTAAGCTGTTTCTTTGTCATTAAATCAACATTTACCACAGTAGGTTTATCTTGTCTTAGTTTGTCAAATGTTAATTTATCCTTAACTTCCTTTTCAGATTTTGACTTGTCAGAATTTGACTTGTCAGAATTTGACACAAACTTGACAGGATTAACTTTAGGCTTTTCAGCTTTCTTGGTAAAGTTTGGTTTAGATGACACAGTTTCCTTTTCTTCTTTAACATGTAGATAACCTAGTCCTTCTTTCCAATTTCCATTTTCTAAGATTTTTTGAGTTGTTCTTCCAAAGTTAGTCCAAGTTTTGTTTATCTCCTTTTCCTTTTCCAGTTCAGATTTAAGAGATTTATTCAATTTTAGCAGTTCATCTTTAACATAAAAAGCCTCATCTCTTTCTTTCTGAGTTTGATGAAATATAACTAACTCTTTTTCTAAGTAGTTATTTATGTTTCTAAGAGCAAGACTTTCAGATTTTAATCCTTCAATTTCTAAAGTCTGATCTCTAAAACTAATGAACATGGTTTTAAGATATAATCTTAGCTCAGAAATATCATCAGTATGAGAAGCAAGAGTTGAATGAGGTACCTTCAATTCAGCAGTTTCAGAACTGCTATCAGCATTTGTCATCAAAGCATAGTTCACCTCTTCTTCAGAATCTGAAGTGTCTGCCCAGTTTTTCTTCTTTGTGATAAGTGCCTTACCTTTATCACCTTTTCCTTTCTTGCAGTCAGGAGAGATGTGGCCTCTTTTACCACAATTGTAGCATTTGACATTTGAGTTGTCTCCTCTGTCAGACTTTCCTCCTTTGCCTTCTGACTTTTTGAACCCTTTCTTTTCAGAACTTCCACATTTCCTAGAAAACTTCTTGCCCTTTCTGAATTTCTTGTAGGCTATCTTTGTGATACCCTTCACCATAAGAGCACACAGTTGCATCATCTCTGCATCAACATCCACTTCAGATAAATTTTCAGATTCTGAATCATTCTGAATCATCATCATCAGAATATTATGACTCTGAATCAGACTGTATGATGAGAGCCTTTCCTTTGCCCCACTTTGAGATAACCACATTAGGAGATTCCTCCTCAGCTTTAAGTGCAGCTTGTCTTTGACTTTCTTCCATGCCTTTTGCTCCTTTAATCCATCTCAAGTTCATGAGTCTTGAGCATACCATAAATTTCATCAAGAGTAGTTTCAGTAAGGTCATAGTTGTCTCTTATAATAGTAGATTCAAATCCCAATTTTCAGGAAGATCTAAAAGGAATCTTAGATTTGAATCTTTAAGATCATATTCCTTGTCCACCAGTGAATCATTCAAGATTTTGGCAAACCTGTCATATAAATCAGTTAATGACCCATCAGCTTTTGAGTCAAAGTGCTCATACTCTTGTGTGAGTATAGTCTTCCTGTTCTTTTTTATGGCTTTAGTTCCCTGGCATCTTGTCTCCAAAACATCCCATATTTCCTTTGCAGTCTTGCATCCAATTACCCTGTTTGACATGACATCGTCAATTGTACTATGAAGTAGATGCCTTACCCTTGCATCCTTGGCAATAGATGAGATGTCTTCAGGTGTGTAATCACATTTCTCCTTTGGTATCATCTTTGCTGGTTGATCAGCAACTGCAACAGAGAGCTTGGTAGGCTTATATGGTCCATCATTAATTCTATCAAGGTATTATGGATCTGTGGCTTCCAGAAACATAGCCATCTTTACCATCCATATAGGATACTCAGATGCTCTCAGTATGGGAACCCTAATGCTCTCATATCGACTGTGTGTTTGATTATTTTGAGTATCTTGAGTTTTGGTGGGCTTAGGTGGAGTTTGTGTTTCATCAGACATGATTGTAAACTGGATCTCACTGTTTGTATATCAACAGAGAGGCTCTGATACCACTTATTAGGTCACACAACACTATAGATAGGGGTGGAATATAGTGTTTATACAATCAAATCGATTTAGAACACAAGTATGTAATAGTAATCAAGTTTATTCAATATAATAAGCTCTGTTACAAAGTAGGTTAAACTACTCTCTCAGTGATGAACAATATCACTAAGAGCTGCTAGGTTACAATGAATAAAGTTCTCGTGAATGATAACACATATAGTGTAAAACCTAAGCTGTGTTTATATAGTACACAATTACAAGATATATTCTAATTGATATGGAATATGATTCTGTCTCCTAAAATATATCAATCAGATATTATCTTCTACATGTCTTCTAGCTGTCCAACTCTTCATGCATATCTTCTTTTGTTTTAGTCCAGATCCTCACCTGTAAATAAGCCGCATTCCTTATTCGAAGTACCCGTACTTAAGTCCTGATATAAATCCTGACGGCCTTAAGTTCTGATATAAGTTCTGACTTCAGTAAGTTCTGATTTCCAGTAAGTCCTAATAAGTCCTGATATTAAGTTCTGAAACTAAACACAACAGATTAGACATGACATCACAAATATATCTAACATATCAGTTGATAGAGAACCAGGAACTTCATCAATTTCTAATATAGTCGAAGCCTCAAACTCAGGATGAGTTTCAAGAAACATGACTTTAAATTCTATGCAACTAAATGAAGAAAATGAAGTCACATCATCTAGATCAAATTTTCCTTCACAAAGAAAATGGACAAGAAGTCATCCATTTGATCTAATCATAGGAGATGCATCTGCTAGAGTTAAAACTAGAAGAGCAACTCAAGAGGAATCTCTATACATCAACTTTCTTTCCAAAGAAGAACCTAAAAGAAATGATGAAGCTCTACTAGATTCAGATTGGATTTTATCTATGCAAGAAGAGCTAAACCAATTTGAAAGAAATAAAGTATATAAGCTGGTACCTAGGCCAAAAAATAGATCAGACATTAGAACCAAATGGGTATTCAGAACTAAGATGGATGAGAATGACATAGTCACAAGAAACAAAGCTAGATTGGTTGTTAAAGGTTACTCGTAATAAGGAGGGATTGACTTTGACGAAACCTTTTCTCATATGGTAAGATTAAATACAGTTAGGATTTTTTAGCCTATGCAGCTCATGCAAATTTCAAAGTCTATCAAATGGACGTAAATATTGCTTTTCTAAATAGAGTACTTGATGAAGAAGTGTATGCATGTCAACCACCTGGATTTGAAGATTCAAAATTCCCAGAGTATGTATATCTTCTTTTAAAAGCACTATATGGCTTGAAGCAAGCACCTAGAGCCTGGTATGGCATTCTATCTCAGTTCTTACTTGAAAATTATTTCACTAAAGGTGTAGTAGATAAGAATCTCTTTTATAGAAATGTCAATGGCTTTAGTATACTTGTTCAAATTTATGTGAACGATATAATTTTTGGATCTACCGATGAGAAGTTTTACAAAAAGTATGCCAAACTAATGCAAAGTAAGTATGAAATGAGCATGATGGGTAAATTAACCTATTTTTCTTAGCTTACAAGTAGACAAGTAAAAGAAGGAATATTATAAGTTAACTAAAATATATAAATGATCTTTTGAAGATATTTGACTTATCATATTGTTCTTATGCTAAAACACCCTTGAAAACTACTAGTAAGCTTGAAATAAATGCTTCTGAAAAGAAAGTGGGAATTATTAGCTATAGAGGTATGATTGGCTCTCTTTTATACTTAACAACTAGTAGACCAGATATAATATTTGCCATCTGTTTATGTGCTAGGTTTCTATATAATCCTAGAGAGCCTCACTTATTAGCTATAAAGATATTATTCAGATATCTCAAAGGTCCAAATCTTGGAATTTTGTATTCTAGAAAATCTATTTTTCTCTAATTGGTTATTCAGATGCAGACTATACAAGTTGCAAAATTGACAGGAAAAACATGAGTGGTAGCTATCAACTTCTAGGAAACAAGCTAGTTTCATGGTTTAGCAAGAAGTAGAATTCAGTATCAACCTCTAGAGCTAAGGTTGAATACTGGAAGTTGTTGTGCAAAGATTTAATGGATGAGAAATCAATTATTTGATTATGGATTAAACTTGAAGAAAATTCTAATTTCGGTGAAAACACCAGTGATATTGCTATAACTGAAAATCCAGTTTAGCATTCAAGGACCAAGCATATTGATATAAAGTATCACTTTATTAGGGAGCATGTGCTGAATGGTACTGTGAAACTTCATTTTGTTCCACGTGAAATCAGTTATTAGATATCTTTACCAAGCCACTTGATGAGTCAACATTTCACAAGATTAGTAAGTGAGCTAGGTTTGTTTAATTTCTCGTAACTCATATAAGATATTTGTTAAAGTTAAATCAGTAGCTAAGTGTTCAATTATGACTCTTATCTAAAATTTGTCTCAGAATAAGATATTTAAAATTTGATTAGGTCAATTTAACTATATCAACTGTGACGCCCTCAATCCCGGGGTTAGGAAATGAGAACCCACGCACCATTAAACTAAAATAACAACAGCAGATATAATAAACCCTGATTAAATAATAACAGGATCTAAACATGATTAAGTTTGAGACATGATTACAACTACCAACCAGAATAAATATATTACAACCCAAAATATATTTAAGTTCAAATGCATTCGATTCTGACATCGAACTGACAGATAACCTATTGTATCTGAACCAACTTGGACAGCCCTTCCAACTAACACGCTTTTCACACACACAACAGCTACCTGCTCTGGTATCTGGAAACCTACAACATGATAGGGACCGCCAGGAACACTCTTTCGCGCGGTGCGCCTAAGTCTGGCCATCTTCTTTCTTAACTACTAAGGTTAGATTAAAGCAACATAAATGAGAACATAAGCTCATCAAGTAACTATATAAACAATTCTATAATGCAACAATAATTATCAATATCATAGGCATTCTACTTTCATTTCTAGGTGGCAGTTTATTGGCTAAATAAATGTATGAAAAAGGTTTCGGGCTTTCAGAATTTAAGGCCAAGATTGGGAGAAAGCCGACATTCATCACAAATCATTAGTAGGATTCTGAAAGAGTTTCTCAATTAAAAAAACCTATTATTCAAGCTTCGAGATTTCAGTAACTAAATAAAGTGATAGGGTTCACAAGTTTCACACCTTATCAAAGATACAAATCATTTCATTTAACAGTATCAAACTGCTCCAAAGATTATATTCATTTTCTCACTTATATAAAATAAAAGAACCCTTGATTGCAATATCCATCTAATAAATATAATACAGGTGATCAGCCCGTACCAACCTCCATCTGGTCGTTAAGGTACCTATGGCATTGTTTCAACCTTATAATGGACTAGCCCCGGGCCTCTTTAGTGACTGGACTAGTCCCACTAGTCTCTTATGTCTCTATCCAATCCATCAGGAATTTGTTTGGAAAACCCTTGTATTGGAAGTAGGAAAAGTTGACTACGTTCATTTTATCATTACCAAGAATATGAAATCAATCGGAATCATTCAAGTCGAAAAACATTCTTAAGTTCAATTCAAAAATTCAAGGAAAGTGAACGAATCAAAGGTAAACAGGGATCAATACTAAAGATCTTGATCAAATGATAAACATGGTAACCTAGTTTGGGATCAGAATAGTTCTAAAGATCAATAAAAATCAAGGTATACGGGTTATCGAAGAATCCAGGTTAATCAAAACATTACATAAGGGGTTCATAAAGGCTCTCTTAGGTTCAAAAGGTAAGAAGGTAACAGAGTAAGGTAATAAATGTTAGGATCAACAAGGTCATTATAAAGGATCAACAGGGGTTGGCAACAAGTTGTTGCAAAGAACATTATCAGGGTTTCTCAGAAATCAATAACAGGCTTATCAATTTTTAAAGAATCACTACTTTATCATGGCATTGGCAATGTCCTCTCTATAATTAAATCATAATAGAAGGAAGAGTTACTTTCCTCAAATAGCTTTCCTGCTTGACGGTATACGAGCTACCGCCACCTAAGATATCCTTCCCTTTACTAGCCTGAATGTCTCTGTAACCGAATCTAAAATCCAAAACAGAATCCCTAATTAGCAACTTACTCAACACTTGATGTTTTCCAGAACGCCTAACGAATACCCCAATTCGCGATAACACTTAACTTGTATACTCGATTATAATCACAATATACTCTCATAACACATAGTATAATATACTTTTATGCCAAAAGATCTATACTTTAGCAAATAATCGCAATTCGTATAACTCGACAACAAAACAACTTATTCCTTTCTTTTTAATCCAAAAATGTGAACCAAAAATACATAGTAAAAATAAGTAATTCTTTAATAACCCAACATACAACCACTTAACCTTACATGCATATTTCTAAATTTACATCTGAACCTTATTACGACTTAAACTCAATGAACAATTTCATAACATCCATTTATATCACAAAATTTGAATCAAGCAAGCCATCCACACTTATCAAAATCAAATTACAAACACCAAGTTATCAAAATTAAGAATCTTATCAATTAATCAAGTAAGTTGATCCATTTCTTTCTTATAAACCAAAGCATCATTCGGCCCTAATCTATCCAAAACAACATGCAACTCCCAAAATTAACATGCAAAGTTAATTTAACAAATCGAACTTAGCTTAAATCAAATTCTAACAAGAAACAACTCTTAAACCATTTTATTTTGAATAAAAACCAAAACCAAACTCGAACTCGAACTTAAACAAAACTTATCATGCATGCATTATTTTTATTCTTTATATCCTAATCCATTCTTATCCTAACCCAACTATCAATATTCAACAATTCTTCCAAGTTTATCAACATATTTTCGAACTAAATTCGTTAAAAACCAAGAACAATATTCGAGCTTCAAAAATCTACACATGCAAATATCAAAATCGAGTTTAAGGACCTTTAGAGCTCAGTTAATACATCATAGCTCACCACCGGTCACCAGAGTTCATCACCGGTGGCGGCAAGGGTTCGGGGTTGCCAAAACTCGGCCCCCAACTCGAAACCTCACTGATTTATCAAAAAAAACTCACAACAAATTGATATGCAAACACTCAACATCGTTTTTCTACAAGAATTCAACCAAAAACCAAATTAAAACAAGAACCGAGAGCTTCCTTTTCCAATCGATACCTGACACACACACACATATGCAAACATGTATGTTTATATAAGATATAGGGAACTCAACTCATGAACTAAAATAGAGTTTAAGGAAGGAATTGGAGAGAGTGTGCGGGAGAGAGAGATTACCGAAAGAGAGAGAGAGAGAGATTACCGAAAGAGAGAGAGAGAGAGAGAGAGAGAGAGAGAGAGAGAGAGAGAGAGAGAGAGAGAGAGAGAGAGAGAGAGAGAGAGAGAGAGAAAGAGAGGAAAAGAGAGTTCGAGAGAGAGAGAAAAGAGACGGTGAAGAGAAAGAAAGAAAAGGGGGAAGAGGAGGGAGTATAAATAGAACATTTTAGGGGTAATTTAGTAAATAACAAAATCCCATCTTTCCTCTATTTTTGATTTATAAACTAATTTAAATAATGTAATTTCTCTCCACATTATTCACAACTAACTTAGCTTTCATTTTTATAAAAAAAACTAGCTATTCTCTTATATTTTTGAATAAATTATTGCATAAATAGATTATTTAATATGGATTTTACAAATAAATCCAAATAATAGAAGTAAACTTCATAAAATCATTTTAAAATATCAAAACATCAAAATAAATCCAACTTCTATTTTTAAAAAGTCCATTGGACTATTTTAAAGACAATAAAACAAATCTCGCACCTCGATCACATTTCTATAATTTTATAAAAATGTTTAAAGATAAATAAAATCCTTATAAATCCTTTTATAAATATTTAAAGTTCCACAAATCTCAAATTTGAACATGCACACATTAATCAACATACAAATACACAATATCATCAAATATATTTCATATTCACGTTCTTAAACACTTTTAATCCCTTTTTATTAGGGGTTCCGGTCAACTTGGTGGCCCGACGACACAGCTTAATTCCTGAGCTGACTCATCAAACTGGAACGAGTTACGTTATGTTATTAGTTACTATTATACAACAATGACAATTAACCATAAAATCATTTAACCTTTTATTTATTCATGTAAATTCACAATTATAGCACAAAACTATACTTTATTCACTTAATCACGTCGCGAAATTCCACGTCGCTACAATCTACCCCCTTAAAAGGATTCTCTCCTCAGAATCTAGTCTAAACAAACAGATGAGGATACTTCTCTCGCATTTCACTTTCTAATTCCCAAGTTGATTCCTTTATCTTAGGATATCTCCACAAAACTTTAACTAAAGGCACCACTTTATTTCTAAGCGCTTTCTCCTTTTGGTATAAAATTCGAACAGGTTGTTCCACGTAAGATAGATCTTGCCGAATTTCCACTGATTCCAGTTTGATTACATAACTAGCATCTATATTATACTTCTTTAGAAGAGAGAAGTGAAACACGTTATGAAGATGTTCCATTTGCGGAGGTAACGCTAACTCGTATGCCACTTTTCCAACTTTCTTTAATACTTTGAATGGCCCAATATATCTGGGACTCAGCTTTTCTTTTTTCCCGAAACTAGATAAACCTTTCTATGGAGATATCTTCAGCAACACTTTGTCTCCGGGTTCGAATAGCACATCCTTTCGATTTTGGTCTGCATACTTTCTTTGTCGAAGTTGAGTAGTAATTAACCTTTTTCGAATCATTTCCACTTTATCTTTCATTTGTTGCACTACTTCTGGACCAATTAACTTGCGCTCCCAACCTCATCCTAATACGTAGGAGATCTATATTTCCTTCCATACAATGGCTCATACGGTGGCATGCCAATACTTGCGCGATAACTGTTATTGTAGGAAAATTCAACCAATGGCAAATGATCGTCCCAATTTCTTTTGAAATCCAACGCACAAGTTCTCGGCATATCATCAATCGTTTTAATAGTTCCATCATTCTGCGGATGATACGCCGTACTCATTTTCAACTTAGTTCCCAGATGATCATGAAATTTTCTCCAAAATCTTGAGTTGAATCTCGGATCTCTATCGGATATGATAGACTCTGGTACTCTATGATGCATTACGATTTCATCCAACTATATTTTGACCAACTTTTCCAATGAGAATCTTTTGTTGATAGGTAAGAAAAGCGCTGACTTTGTCAGTCGATCGGCTATTATTGTTGGTGAGACTGCGTAGCTGTATGAACAGTTATGTGATAACTCAACACGATAACAACACTAGAATAGGACAGGTTAATAATACTATCTCTACATAAGAAATCAGGAAGAATGAGGACAAGGCAAATACAAAGAATCAGAAGATTATAAGAGGCCTGAAGTCTGTTTACAAGTCACTGAAAGAAGTTCATTAATATGTTCATGCCTCAGTGAAGAATAAAGGTTAAAGACTTTCATGGTTTCAGAAATGATGAAGATTCAGTATATAAGTGCTACCAGAAGATTTCAGTGTATTGGCATTTATTGAAGATAGACAGTGTATGAAGCATAGGAATTTGAAGAATTGAAGACATGATATAGACAGAGGTTAAAGAAGACAATTATAGTCTTGAAGCTATACTCAATGACAGGAGTTCATTTATATGTTCAAGCGTCGGTGAAGAACAGTGAATGAAGTATTCAAGATTGTAGTAGCAATGAAGACGTTGTCTACGGTACCAGAAATGATTCCAGTGAAAGTACATTTGTTTATTGATAGTCAGTGTATGAAGCAATAAAGTTGAGGCAAGCTTAACAATGTAATCAAGTCTAAATACGAAGACATGATGTAACACCCCCAGATCCGGGGTCGGGGATCCGGGTCGTCACGGTCTTTCTTTCCACAATATCACTTCACTTAATTAATAACAACTAACCTTATGCTGTGACCCCACACTAACACACACCACAACCCGTTATAGTCTCAGAGATGAAATTTAAATAAGTACAAGTCTTTGAATCCACAATTTAAAAGTTATTACAACCCAAAATGATTTCTTGATAAATTTACAGTTAATTGCCATTATCTGCCACAAGTTATAATTATACATAATTGATTCTCAAAAGTAGATGGTCTGATCTACAATAGATCTACCTCTGCAGCTATAGCAGCTACAACATCAACGGGAAGACGCGGGACGCCTCCCACGCGCTTGCGCTGGGTCTGCTGGAGTCTGGCCATCTTTCCTAACTGTTGTTGTGTGATGAAGAAATAAAGCAAGGGTGAGCAGCAAGCCCACCAAAATAATATGTATAATGATTTACAATATATGAGCCTACTCATAATACTCATGAAAGTCTTGGTCAAAAGAAATGAACCAAGTTTGATATCTTAATGCGATGAAGTCGCAAAATATTCAGTATATATACATATATACTTTTCAAAATATTGGAAGTCCTCTTCCATGCGTAATATACACAAAGTCCCAGTGTATAACTGTATAAAAAATATCGTTGCAAGGTGATCTCATATATCTAACCTTGTTTCAACGTTTTTCTAAAAATCTTTGTCATTCCTAAGACAATTATTAATTAGATATAAGTTTAAAAGATGAGGTTACCAAATACCCCAATATACTTATATCTTTCCCAATACTACTTGAACTACCACCGTTCAAGTTATAATCAGTTTCAAAAGTTCATCACATAGATGAGACTACAAGACAAGATTTGAATAGATTCAATCTTTGAAATATTATTGAATGAAAAAGTTATGAGATACTTTATTTAGTTCCGATATATATATATCCACATATATATATCTCTAAAACATTTCCTGGAACCTCTGTTATGTAAAGTATGAACAGAGTTGCAATATCCAATGAATTTGGAAGGAAAAGAAAACCTTTGGCATAAACCAGATATCTTGCTGATCAGGCAAAGATACCCATAAGTAACCTTTTCTACTAGTAGATGGACGAATTCCCCACTGGTCATCACCCTGGTCATAATTAGGACCTTATGCTGGACTGCCACTCAGCCACTTATGCATTTGATGGACTCCCACTGAGCCACTTACACTATCATGGACGCCCACTGAGCCCATGTTGCTTATGCCGACTCAATAGATGGACTTACTTCCCGAACGTTGGGTAAGTAATCAATTCATTTACCAAAACTGCAACCTTGTTGCGAATATAAAATACACCACAGAGCCGGATTCCCCAGGTTTTGAACGAGTATTTAAATCCCCTTTAAAAGGAAGATCTTAAATATAAAAATGAGTTTTGGGATCCGCTCTAACTTTTAAAAATCATTTTGAAGACTCGAAAACACTTTAAAGAGTGTTTGGAGTAAAGCTGATTTAATGAAGTAAATCAGTCCCCAAAATATTTAGAAAATGACTGAATATTATTATTTAAATAATATTCCCATAAGAATAATCTTTATAAAAATAATTGAAGTAGAAGTATTAAAACTTATACTTGAAACGAGTATTAAATAACCAAAGATATACTTATATGAAAGTATTATCTTTATTTGAATAATCGAAAATAAGTTTGATTATTAACACCTTATTCTTTAATAAAATAAAGAATATATTTCAGCAAATAATCGGAGTCATAGATCCTCAAATGAATATTCAAATAATATTCATTAAATAATATAAACCGAGTCATAAGCCTTCGAATGAATATTCAAATAATATTCAATAAATAATATAAAAGAGTCATAAGCCCTCGAATGAATATTCAAATAATATTCAGATAAATAAATAAAAGGAGTCATACGCCTTCGAATAATATTCAAAATAATATTCATTAATAAAGTAAAAGGAGTCATAAGTCCTCGAATGAATATTCAAAATAATATTCAATAATAAAATAAAGTTAAAGTTATCGAATAAACCTTATTCGATTAATAGTTTTAAAAACTATATCCATATATATATATATAAATAAATATATATATATATATATATAATATACTCGGGAACATCGACTCCCGGTTTAGAAATATGTTCACCTTTTATCCCCTATACTAAGGGTATACGCAACTACTTGCTTATTTCTAGCATAGGTATTATGCAACTATAAGCATTGAAATCAACAGATAGATAACCAGATTATGAAACAGACATGCATATATACCATATTAGCATGCTCCAATATATCGCAAAATTTGCTAATAACAATCATGCAATATCACAAGATAATGCATATACATATATTTACATCACAGCAACAGTATAACGGGTAGAAAACTTGCCTGAGCGACTGGGGTTACGAATGGCTCGGGACGAGTCTGGTAACCTATAAACAACAAGTAAGTTGGAATTAAACCAAAGTCACTTGTAAATCTATACTTTAACTAACTTAGACTCTAACGCTTGTTTTGCGCTCACTGATTCGCTTAAGTCACTCGGGTACCCTCGGCTCCACCATTTTTAATAATTTAACCTTTACGAGTTTTAAAGCGATTCCTTCGCGAATGTCTTACCAACTGCCTAACACACTTACCATAAATGTTTCATACATTAATTAACCCTTTTTGGTCTTTAACCTACATTTCAAAGTAAGGCGAGGGAAAAAGTTTCGTTCGCGAAACGCCGTTACTTGAAACGGTCGTTTCTCCTAAACCGTGCATCGGAATCGAACGAACTACATATCAAAACGAAGCTCGTAACATGAGCTATCTAAACATGGCAGTGGTCATAATCTAGCAGGGGGTCCTCGGGTCCTAATGTTATGCACAAAACAGTCTAAAGAAAATCGGACGTTACGACGACTATGTTTACGCGATTACCAATATTTATACCACTCCAATTCTTTACCAATTCACTACAAACCACCCAACCATCATCAATACCTCAAACACAACTTATATCAAGGCAAAGTCAGTCCATAATCTCAAGGTTTTCCAACTTATTCAACCACAAACATGATCTACTAACCATAACTTAAGATTCATTAACCATTAACCAAGATTCATATCCAAAATCACCACAAATCCAACCAAACTATCTAACATACATGGATCTTGCTATACATACATGGATATTTCTCTATATACATTAATCCATCCATGAACTCATCAAAACTCAAAGTTCAAACTATAAGTTAAAGGTGAAAGTTGTTTATACCTCCTTGAAGCTTCCTAACACAACCCAAGAGCTTTGAATGCCTAAAAGAACCTTGATCCTTGCTTGTATAACCTTAATCTTTCATAAAAATTCAAGAAAACTAAAGTTATTTCTTGAAGGTTACTATTCACCATCTTCTTCCTTGATTTATTGGAAGAGATTGTGAAGGAATTAGGAGCTTAAACTTATAGCATAACCATATCTATGTACAAGGAAGCTTAGATAATTACCTTGTGATTTAACAATGCTTGGAACTTGATTTTTGAAATTCTTGCCCTTGAAAAAGATGAAAAGCCGAGAGCAAGATGATGAGAATGAAATGATTTTGTGTTTTTTGATTTGTTTGGCTTGGTTGCTTGGTTTTTGTGCTTGCTTTAGTCAATTACCTTCTTGCCCTTGAATTTGTGTGGTTCTCATTCAACCACACCTCCTTCCTTCCCATGTCATGCTTATATCATCCTCATGATGTCATTCTCCCTTCCTTGTCCTCTTCTCATTGGTTGGGTGACATCACTTCCTCTAATCCCTTTGCTTAACTTCCTAATTGTTTGCCTAATGACCGCTAATCTGTTATACGGTTCGCTTAACTTTCGTTTTCGTTTATCGTTTGAGGGATCATACCCGGGATCTTATTACTTAGGTTCCCTTAACCTTTCTCAATATATTATATTCCTTTTATGATCCTCTCCTATAATCCTTTAATTTAAATCCTTTTTATCCTGTTACCTTATACTCAATTCTCTCCGTATCTAGTGGATTTCCGGGAAAAATCAAAGTGTTCGGATTTGGATTCTGACGATCTTTACATACACTTATATCCCATATAAAGTACTAATAAAATCTCAGAATATCAATAACAGAACCCCTACATAGCGTGGCATGAAAAGTTTTCTCGTTCAGCAAAAACACTATTCATAAGGGTTTCAAAATTTCTCAAAAATTGGGGTTATTACAGTCTCCCCTCCTTAAAAGGATTCCGTCCCGGAATCAGATAGAAAACAAATGGGGATACTCTCTTAGCATTGCACTTTCTAACTCTCGAGTAAATTTTCCCACATTGTGGTTCTACCACCAAACTCTGCCTAGTTTGATAATCCTTCTCCTAAGCACTTGTTCCTTTTCACTCTATAACCCTTCCTGGTTGCTCCATATAGGTTACGTCGGGTTGCATATCTATGCGCTCATATGCCTCTATTTATCTGGCATCTGAATTTCACTTCCTTAACATTGATACGTGAAACACGTTACGACCTGCTACATGTTCGGGGTTAGGGCTAGCTCATATGCTAACTTCCCAAACGTCTTAATATATCCAAGGGTCCAACAAATTGTAGACTTAGCTTTCCTTTCTTTCCGAACCTCATCAATCCTTTCCAAGGGATACCTATAACATTACTAGGTCCCCTATTTCATACTCTTTATCCTTTCGTGTCATGTCCATCTTGGGCTACTACCAGCCGTCCTCTGATTAGATCTATCATATCCTTGGTCCTTTGGACTACTGCGGGTCCGAGCATCTTGCGCTCTACAACTTCATCCTAACATAAGGGAGATCGACATTGTCTTCCCTCAATGATCTCATAAGGCGACATCTCGATAATGGCATATGATCTATTGTCGTAAGATAACTTAATCCGTGTTAAGTGATCATTCCAAATTCTTTCAAGTCTATTGCACAGACTCTCATTATAGCTTTTATCATTAGAGCTTCTGCTTCTCAATACCCATTCTTTTCCAGTTCGTAATCGCTACTACCTTCCGTTCCTAATATTATACTGGTTATACTTTTGCTCGTTAGCGTTCTATAACCTTTTAATAACCACGTCAACCTTAGTATCACGAATGTGTTCCCATTCCGCATACTACCACCACTTTATTACTCCTTTTTCAGTTGTTTCTATTTTCCAAAATTTGATCAATCAAATAGAAGTAAAGGAATTTGTTGAGAGATCACTATGATCATGAACACTTGTTATATCGCATAGTTAGTACAGAAGGTGGCCAGCCTTTAGTACTTGACAAGCAATTAAACAACATGTGGTATCTTACTAGGCTTCTATCACAAAGATAGATAGTCATTCGGCAATACCTCCCCTTCTGGAAGGGTTGTTCTTCTCAGCTTACATGAAATGAAAAGAAGAGAAAAGAACAAATTGAAGAGAATTGTATATATGAAAAAAAAATATACTGCCACAAAATATCTGGCTTGGAACCTACCTCTGAACTATAGAGGTTGGTCATAGGAGAACAAAACATATACGTATTTATATCAGCATCGAGCATTATAGCCTCGCATTTTGCATGCTTAAATATTTTCGCTATCCCGTCCATCATTCTATGGACCCACACTCTTCCTCGAGCTTATACATAATCACCTTTGAAACTCCCTTGACATCGAAAATCGAATCTGGGATCTCATTCTATACATCATCGTTACTAGAATTCTATGCTTGCACCGCATCCTTCCTCGTATAATAATACGACTCTCTATTGATAAGAAAGAATAATTATTCACTAGGTAGATACTCTACTTAATTAGTCTATCAATGATAACTTATACACTACCACGACCCGATTAGTGGTACTCAATCTCAACACCCATTCCAATACAACTCTCACGGTTGTAATCAGCTCATTACTCGCAGAATCATTGCTGCCTTACTATGGTCCACTACTGACCCACTGTAGTCATTCATTTTCCATGAAGTCTTAATAGCTAACCATACGGAGTCTATCCATGTCGTATCAAATCCTTCTAAGGAGGTAACATAATCACCATTCCTGATTCATGAAGAACACTCCTGATCCTGACATACATACATGACATGAAGCATATAAAATTGCAGAAGAGTTTCAATCAAAGCACCGATAGCAGGTTAATACCATTCTTAATCATATGCCTTCAATAGAAGACTTAACTCAAAGGTTTGTTTGGTCCTTTTTGAAACATGGTCCTGGCTTATCTCAAGATAGGACCTTCTAAGATAGATAGCCCGTTCATGGCGATTACACAAATTAAACCTTTACCAACTACTATTACGGTTGGGTATTGCACAGTCATCAGAAGGAATGTCAATCTTCCAAACCATAATACAACCTTCACAGCTTTAACCATCATCACTGTATTCCTCTCGCACGAGCGCCTATAATTATCCTCTTACCTTTAAAGTGTCGGCCACCTCTTTGGCCTTTCCTGATAGTAAAATTTCCTTACAGTCAATGTCATTTTAACCACCTCCAAATAAATTTTCTACCTTATTTCCGATCACTGCTTGAGTGAAAATGCTTTCCTTAAAATCTGATGAGTAAAAAAAAAATCACCATTTTTCCATAAGTTATTGCCTCAGTCTTTAGAGGTTAATCACTGTCGCGACTGACTCTCGATCGTACTTAGAACATCTTTTATCTTAAGTCCTAATTGCCCTGAACAATTTCGACTATTACTGGTTCGATCCATACTTTCTCGTGGTTTAACACGTGCCCCACTTGGCAACATTATAATTACGTCATATTTCCTTTATCCACATTTCTATTCTTGAGAATTTTGAATATTTCCTTTCTCCTTGTAAAACCTCTAGGGTTATCCTTGAATCGTTCCTCCTATATTCCTTAGATACAGGGCATATCAAAATACCATTTACTACTACTATAACCATTGTCTATATATTTCTGAAAAATTTCTCCACTGATCCTTAAAGGTTATTATTACCTTAATGCTTTCCAATTCATACTGTCAAAACTCATACTATCCCTATCAAGGGTGAAATGCCAACCTTTATGCATTCCCCTAGGATTCGTTTTAAGTTACCGATGTTCTATCCTTAATTCCACCTTTAAAAAGGTACAAGCATCCTTCCATGGATAAATAAAGTCATATATCCCTGATATGGGTATCTTATTCAATCATTCCCACCTCGATAGTAAATGCCTAATTTCACAATAACATTTGTATACAAAATGAGGTTAATCAAAATGGCCTCCAAAAGATAACAACGGTTATCCGCTTTTCTTGCCTAATCTGGTAACGATAACATGGATGTTCTGGAAGATATTGGTCGTGTTCAACGTGAACTTCTTCTTAATAATTCCTTATTTACTTTTGTTGTTTATCTCAACAGTCACCTCAATGTTGGGATATCTTTCATATCTGGCGTCTCCCTTTCTGGGTATCATGCCACCGGTCTTACACTTCACCTTCTTGAAGGTCACTTCCTTCATCCAATTTTCTTAATTTCTTACTTTCTTATCCCCTTAGTCTATCCGCGTCTCATTATTTATCCTTCGAATTATCTCAAGGTTTCCTCGAATCCTCCCAACTTACAGGGGATAAACTATATGCATCTCTTATGCCTTCAACCGTCAACTTTAACTCATGGTGAATCACCCTCATCCTGACGATCATATACTTTTCTATTTCTATTGCTATGACTCTTTAGGGTTTCCTCATACCCAACTCCCTTATCATTCCTCAAACTCTATTGCCTTTATATTCCTTTCCACTTCAGTTCCTTTTTATTTTCCTTTCTCTTATCATTATTTCATGAACCAACACAACATAAGCATTGATTTCAAATATCCTGTCATTCTGGATTCGCGTCTCCAGAACGAATCTTAACAACTTTTACAGCTTAGATTCATAATTCATCATACTCGTCTGCCTTTGTTCTGGCTCTAAAGCTTTTACACTATTCCATAACCTTGGGAATTACGATCCCGAAAACAATTGGCTGAACTTTAATCAGTTCACCAGCGGGTGGCCTCTCTCTTAGGAGGGTAAGTGACAAAAATAGTCTTTCGTGATTCGTCAATCATTTAGAATCTCAAATGATTCCTGTATTTCCTTTAGCCAGGCTCTTGCCTCGACTGGGTCAGCTTGTTCCTTGGAACTCTGAGAGCTTAGCGACTTAAAGGTCCTGAAAGAATTTCTCACCGCATTGTTTCCTCAGGGTGGTGGTTGGGGATAATAGTCTAAGTTCTGTCTAGACTGGTCCATAAATTGTCGTATAGGAGTACCATCTCGGGTCTCCTTTCCTTACTCGACTTTCTGTTTCCTTAGTATGAAATGTTTCAACCTTCTCCCATAATCGGGGTTATCTTATACATTAAAAACCTTGTTTTCCACTCTATTATGTTATGGGTTATTTCTTTCTTGATGGCAACCTCCCTGACTATCACATTCAGGGTTTGCCCTAAATCTTATTCCTCAAACTATGGCTCTCATCTAAGTTCTCATCCTTAAGCTCTTGAACTTTTGGAACCCAATTTCTGTAGGAACACCTCATTATTCCCTTATCATCTTTCTCGGTATTAATCTCATATTTATTTGTTGGCTCTCTGCCTTCATTCATCACCTTTACTGGCACAATATGTTCTTTTCCAATAATTCGGGCTGTATTGCTATCTCAAACAGCTTTTCGGTACCGGCTCCGGTTACCTTCACTACTATTTCCATTTTCTCAAATCTCTTATAAACTCTCCAAAAGACATTATCATCTTGAGTCTCTCCTTTTTACTAAGGGCATCAGCCACCATATAGGCTTTCCCCGAATGATAAAGAATCTCCCAATCATAATTCTTGATTAGCTCTAACCGCCTCCTCTGGCGTATGTTGAGCTCTTTCTACGTAAAAATGTACTAGAGCTCCTATGGTTTGTGTAAATCTTGCACTTCTCTCCATACAAGTAGTGCCTCCAATCTTTAGGGTAAAACTATTGTAACGAGCCTAAGCTCATGGGCGGGGATATCGAATTTCATATTACCTTAATTGTCTTGACGCAGACGCGATTATCTTGCTGCGCTAAGAAGCACCCTAATTCCTTATGCGAAGCGTCACTTACAAATCACAAAATCTCCTTTTTCCATCCGGCAACGCCAACATAGGGGCCGTCACCAACCTTTGCTTCAGTTCTTAAAAGCTGTTCTCGCATTTCTCTGTCTATTCGAACTTCTCAGTCTTACGAGTAAGCCGCGTTAAAGGGGCTACTATCTTTACAACTTGAACGAACCTCCAGTAGTGACCGGCCAATCCTACCTCTGGTAGTCGACCTAACCATGGTCATCAATTCATCAGTGGTCCTTTATCCAATCTTATCAGGATCCTCCATGGGATCCTCCTCAACAACTATCCCTTCTAGGACAACATCCTCAACCGCTACATCCTCAATATCAACATCATCCGGTCCTGCATTAGGACACTCTATCGGATCCATAATCCGATCTCCAATTAGTAATAAAACATCATCGCGCTGCTGCTCCTCAACCTCAGGGTTCGGAGTCCCGCTACCATATACGATAACGAACTACGCTCCTATCACGATATTTATAAGGGTTCCCATAAGGGTTTTAACTGTCAGTGCTACATTAGGTAGCCCGACTATGAACTTGGCAAGAGTTCTTATTATCTTAGTGAACTATTATCTTAACGTCCCATCCTCTCTGAGATTTATAACGCTTGGCTCTGATACCATTTCTGTAACACCCCCAGATCCGGGGTCGGGGATCCGGGTCGTCACGGTCTTTCTTTCCACAATATCACTTCACTTAATTAATAACAACTAACCTTATGCTGTGACCCCACACTAACACACACCACAACCCGTTATAGTCTCAGAGATGAAATTTAAATAAGTACAAGTCTTTGAATCCACAATTTAAAAGTTATTACAACCCAAAATGATTTCTTGATAAATTTACAGTTAATTGCCATTATCTGCCACAAGTTATAATTATACATAATTGATTCTCAAAAGTAGATGGTCTGATCTACAATAGATCTACCTCTGCAGCTATAGCAGCTACAACATCAACGGGAAGACGCGGGACGCCTCCCACGCGCTTGCGCTGGGTCTGCTGGAGTCTGGCCATCTTTCCTAACTGTTGTTGTGTGATGAAGAAATAAAGCAAGGGTGAGCAGCAAGCCCACCAAAATAATATGTATAATGATTTACAATATATGAGCCTACTCATAATACTCATGAAAGTCTTGGTCAAAAGAAATGAACCAAGTTTGATATCTTAATGCGATGAAGTCGCAAAATATTCAGTAAATATACATATATACTTTTCAAAATATTGGAAGTCCTCTTCCATGCGTAATATACACAAAGTCCCAGTGTATAACTGTATAAAAAATATCGTTGCAAGGTGATCTCATATATCTAACCTTGTTTCAACGTTTTTCTAAAAATCTTTGTCATTCCTAAGACAATTATTAATTAGATATAAGTTTAAAAGATGAGGTTACCAAATACCCCAATATACTTATATCTTTCCCAATACTACTTGAACTACCACCGTTCAAGTTATAATCAGTTTCAAAAGTTCATCACATAGATGAGACTACAAGACAAGATTTGAATAGATTCAATCTTTGAAATATTATTGAATGAAAAAGTTATGAGATACTTTATTTAGTTCCGATATATATATATCCACATATATATATCTCTAAAACATTTCCTGGAACCTCTGTTATGTAAAGTATGAACAGAGTTGCAATATCCAATGAATTTGGAAGGAAAAGAAAACCTTTGGCATAAACCAGATATCTTGCTGATCAGGCAAAGATACCCATAAGTAACCTTTTCTACTAGTAGATGGACGAATTCCCCACTGGTCATCACCCTGGTCATAATTAGGACCTTATGCTGGACTGCCACTCAGCCACTTATGCATTTGATGGACTCCCACTGAGCCACTTACACTATCATGGACGCCCACTGAGCCCATGTTGCTTATGCCGACTCAATAGATGGACTTACTTCCCGAACGTTGGGTAAGTAATCAATT
Organism: Apium graveolens; assembly: GCF_009905375.1. Taxonomy (NCBI): domain Eukaryota; kingdom Viridiplantae; phylum Streptophyta; class Magnoliopsida; order Apiales; family Apiaceae; genus Apium; species Apium graveolens. The sequence goes on along the minus strand of NC_133649.1, from coordinate 208,446,538 downwards.
CATTTACCAAAACTGCAACCTTGTTGCGAATATAAAATACACCACAGAGCCGGATTCCCCAGGTTTTGAACGAGTATTTAAATCCCCTTTAAAAGGAAGATCTTAAATATAAAAATGAGTTTTGGGATCCGCTCTAACTTTTAAAAATCATTTTGAAGACTCGAAAACACTTTAAAGAGTGTTTGGAGTAAAGCTGATTTAATGAAGTAAATCAGTCCCCAAAATATTTAGAAAATGACTGAATATTATTATTTAAATAATATTCCCATAAGAATAATCTTTATAAAAATAATTGAAGTAGAAGTATTAAAACTTATACTTGAAACGAGTATTAAATAACCAAAGATATACTTATATGAAAGTATTATCTTTATTTGAATAATCGAAAATAAGTTTGATTATTAACACCTTATTCTTTAATAAAATAAAGAATATATTTCAGCAAATAATCGGAGTCATAGATCCTCAAATGAATATTCAAATAATATTCATTAAATAATATAAACCGAGTCATAAGCCTTCGAATGAATATTCAAATAATATTCAATAAATAATATAAAAGAGTCATAAGCCCTCGAATGAATATTCAAATAATATTCAGATAAATAAATAAAAGGAGTCATACGCCTTCGAATAATATTCAAAATAATATTCATTAATAAAGTAAAAGGAGTCATAAGTCCTCGAATGAATATTCAAAATAATATTCAATAATAAAATAAAGTTAAAGTTATCGAATAAACCTTATTCGATTAATAGTTTTAAAAACTATATCCATATATATATATATAAATAAATAATATATATATATATATAATATACTCGGGAACATCGACTCCCGGTTTAGAAATATGTTCACCTTTTATCCCCTATACTAAGGGTATACGCAACTACTTGCTTATTTCTAGCATAGGTATTATGCAACTATAAGCATTGAAATCAACAGATAGATAACCAGATTATGAAACAGACATGCATATATACCATATTAGCATGCTCCAATATATCGCAAAATTTGCTAATAACAATCATGCAATATCACAAGATAATGCATATACATATATTTACATCACAGCAACAGTATAACGGGTAGAAAACTTGCCTGAGCGACTGGGGTTACGAATGGCTCGGGACGAGTCTGGTAACCTATAAACAACAAGTAAGTTGGAATTAAACCAAAGTCACTTGTAAATCTATACTTTAACTAACTTAGACTCTAACGCTTGTTTTGCGCTCACTGATTCGCTTAAGTCACTCGGGTACCCTCGGCTCCACCATTTTTAATAATTTAACCTTTACGAGTTTTAAAGCGATTCCTTCGCGAATGTCTTACCAACTGCCTAACACACTTACCATAAATGTTTCATACATTAATTAACCCTTTTTGGTCTTTAACCTACATTTCAAAGTAAGGCGAGGGAAAAAGTTTCGTTCGCGAAACGCCGTTACTTGAAACGGTCGTTTCTCCTAAACCGTGCATCGGAATCGAACGAACTACATATCAAAACGAAGCTCGTAACATGAGCTATCTAAACATGGCAGTGGTCATAATCTAGCAGGGGGTCCTCGGGTCCTAATGTTATGCACAAAACAGTCTAAAGAAAATCGGACGTTACGACGACTATGTTTACGCGATTACCAATATTTATACCACTCCAATTCTTTACCAATTCACTACAAACCACCCAACCATCATCAATACCTCAAACACAACTTATATCAAGGCAAAGTCAGTCCATAATCTCAAGGTTTTCCAAATTATTCAACCACAAACATGATCTACTAACCATAACTTAAGATTCATTAACCATTAACCAAGATTCATATCCAAAATCACCACAAATCCAACCAAACTATCTAACATACATGGATCTTGCTATACATACATGGATATTTCTCTATATACATTAATCCATCCATGAACTCATCAAAACTCAAAGTTCAAACTATAAGTTAAAGGTGAAAGTTGTTTATACCTCCTTGAAGCTTCCTAACACAACCCAAGAGCTTTGAATGCCTAAAAGAACCTTGATCCTTGCTTGTATAACCTTAATCTTTCATAAAAATTCAAGAAAACTAAAGTTATTTCTTGAAGGTTACTATTCACCATCTTCTTCCTTGATTTATTGGAAGAGATTGTGAAGGAATTAGGAGCTTAAACTTATAGCATAACCATATCTATGTACAAGGAAGCTTAGATAATTACCTTGTGATTTAACAATGCTTGGAACTTGATTTTTGAAATTCTTGCCCTTGAAAAAGATGAAAAGCCGAGAGCAAGATGATGAGAATGAAATGATTTTGTGTTTTTGATTTGTTTGGCTTTGTTGCTTGGTTTTTGTGCTTGATTTAGTCAATTACCTTCTTGCCCTTGAATTTGTGTGGTTCTCATTCAACCACACCTCCTTCCTTCCCATGTCATGCTTATATCATCCTCATGATGTCATTCTCCCTTCCTTGTCCTCTTCTCATTGGTTGGGTGACATCACTTCCTCTAATCCCTTTGCTTAACTTCCTAATTGTTTGCCTAATGACCGCTAATCTGTTATACGGTTCGCTTAACTTTCGTTTTCGTTTATCGTTTGAGGGATCATACCCGGGATCTTATTACTTAGGTTCCCTTAACCTTCTCAATATATTATATTCCTTTTATGATCCTCTCCTATAATCCTTTAATTTAAATCCTTTTTATCCTGTTACCTTATACTCAATTCTCTCCGTATCTAGTGGATTTCCGGGAAAAATCAAAGTGTTCGGATTTGGATTCTGACGATCTTTACATACACTTATATCCCATATAAAGTACTAATAAAATCTCAGAATATCAATAACAGAACCCCTACATAGCGTGGCATGAAAAGTTTTCTCGTTCAGCAAAAACACTATTCATAAGGGTTTCAAAATTTCTCAAAAATTGGGGTTATTACAGTCTCCCCTCCTTAAAAGGATTCCGTCCCGGAATCAGATAGAAAACAAATGGGGATACTCTCTTAGCATTGCACTTTCTAACTCTCGAGTAAATTTTCCCACATTGTGGTTCTACCACCAAACTCTGCCTAGTTTGATAATCCTTCTCCTAAGCACTTGTTCCTTTTCACTCTATAACCCTTCCTGGTTGCTCCATATAGGTTACGTCGGGTTGCATATCTATGCGCTCATATGCCTCTATTTATCTGGCATCTGAATTTCACTTCCTTAACATTGATACGTGAAACACGTTACGACCTGCTACATGTTCGGGGTTAGGGCTAGCTCATATGCTAACTTCCCAAACGTCTTAATATATCCAAGGGTCCAACAAATTGTAGACTTAGCTTTCCTTTCTTTCCGAACCTCATCAATCCTTTCCAAGGGATACCTATAACATTACTAGGTCCCCTATTTCATACTCTTTATCCTTTCGTGTCATGTCCATCTTGGGCTACTACCAGCCGTCCTCTGATTAGATCTATCATATCCTTGGTCCTTTGGACTACTGCGGGTCCGAGCATCTTGCGCTCTACAACTTCATCCTAACATAAGGGAGATCGACATTGTCTTCCCTCAATGATCTCATAAGGCGACATCTCGATAATGGCATATGATCTATTGTCGTAAGATAACTTAATCCGTGTTAAGTGATCATTCCAAATTCTTTCAAGTCTATTGCACAGACTCTCATTATAGCTTTTATCATTAGAGCTTCTGCTTCTCAATACCCATTCTTTTCCAGTTCGTAATCGCTACTACCTTCCGTTCCTAATATTATACTGGTTATACTTTTGCTCGTTAGCGTTCTATAACCTTTTAATAACCACGTCAACCTTAGTATCACGAATGTGTTCCCATTCCGCATACTACCACCACTTTATTACTCCTTTTTCAGTTGTTTCTATTTTCCAAAATTTGATCAATCAAATAGAAGTAAAGGAATTTGTTGAGAGATCACTATGATCATGAACACTTGTTATATCGCATAGTTAGTACAGAAGGTGGCCAGCCTTTAGTACTTGACAAGCAATTAAACAACATGTGGTATCTTACTAGGCTTCTATCACAAAGATAGATAGTCATTCGGCAATACCTCCCCTTCTGGAAGGGTTGTTCTTCTCAGCTTACATGAAATGAAAAGAAGAGAAAAGAACAAATTGAAGAGAATTGTATATATGAAAAAAAAATATACTGCCACAAAATATCTGGCTTGGAACCTACCTCTGAACTATAGAGGTTGGTCATAGGAGAACAAAACATATACGTATTTATATCAGCATCGAGCATTATAGCCTCGCATTTTGCATGCTTAAATATTTTCGCTATCCCGTCCATCATTCTATGGACCCACACTCTTCCTCGAGCTTATACATAATCACCTTTGAAACTCCCTTGACATCGAAAATCGAATCTGGGATCTCATTCTATACATCATCGTTACTAGAATTCTATGCTTGCACCGCATCCTTCCTCGTATAATAATACGACTCTCTATTGATAAGAAAGAATAATTATTCACTAGGTAGATACTCTACTTAATTAGTCTATCAATGATAACTTATACACTACCACGACCCGATTAGTGGTACTCAATCTCAACACCCATTCCAATACAACTCTCACGGTTGTAATCAGCTCATTACTCGCAGAATCATTGCTGCCTTACTATGGTCCACTACTGACCCACTGTAGTCATTCATTTTCCATGAAGTCTTAATAGCTAACCATACGGAGTCTATCCATGTCGTATCAAATCCTTCTAAGGAGGTAACATAATCACCATTCCTGATTCATGAAGAACACTCCTGATCCTGACATACATACATGACATGAAGCATATAAAATTGCAGAAGAGTTTCAATCAAAGCACCGATAGCAGGTTAATACCATTCTTAATCATATGCCTTCAATAGAAGACTTAACTCAAAGGTTTGTTTGGTCCTTTTTGAAACATGGTCCTGGCTTATCTCAAGATAGGACCTTCTAAGATAGATAGCCCGTTCATGGCGATTACACAAATTAAACCTTTACCAACTACTATTACGGTTGGGTATTGCACAGTCATCAGAAGGAATGTCAATCTTCCAAACCATAATACAACCTTCACAGCTTTAACCATCATCACTGTATTCCTCTCGCACGAGCGCCTATAATTATCCTCTTACCTTTAAAGTGTCGGCCACCTCTTTGGCCTTTCCTGATAGTAAAATTTCCTTACAGTCAATGTCATTTTAACCACCTCCAAATAAATTTTCTACCTTATTTCCGATCACTGCTTGAGTGAAAATGCTTTCCTTAAAATCTGATGAGTAAAAAAAAATCACCATTTTTCCATAAGTTATTGCCTCAGTCTTTAGAGGTTAATCACTGTCGCGACTGACTCTCGATCGTACTTAGAACATCTTTTATCTTAAGTCCTAATTGCCCTGAACAATTTCGACTATTACTGGTTCGATCCATACTTTCTCGTGGTTTAACACGTGCCCCACTTGGCAACATTATAATTACGTCATATTTCCTTTATCCACATTTCTATTCTTGAGAATTTTGAATATTTCCTTTCTCCTTGTAAAACCTCTAGGGTTATCCTTGAATCGTTCCTCCTATATTCCTTAGATACAGGGCATATCAAAATACCATTTACTACTACTATAACCATTGTCTATATATTTCTGAAAAATTTCTCCACTGATCCTTAAAGGTTATTATTACCTTAATGCTTTCCAATTCATACTGTCAAAACTCATACTATCCCTATCAAGGGTGAAATGCCAACCTTTATGCATTCCCCTAGGATTCGTTTTAAGTTACCGATGTTCTATCCTTAATTCCACCTTTAAAAAGGTACAAGCATCCTTCCATGGATAAATAAAGTCATATATCCCTGATATGGGTATCTTATTCAATCATTCCCACCTCGATAGTAAATGCCTAATTTCACAATAACATTTGTATACAAAATGAGGTTAATCAAAATGGCCTCCAAAAGATAACAACGGTTATCCGCTTTTCTTGCCTAATCTGGTAACGATAACATGGATGTTCTGGAAGATATTGGTCGTGTTCAACGTGAACTTCTTCTTAATAATTCCTTATTTACTTTTGTTGTTTATCTCAACAGTCACCTCAATGTTGGGATATCTTTCATATCTGGCGTCTCCCTTTCTGGGTATCATGCCACCGGTCTTACACTTCACCTTCTTGAAGGTCACTTCCTTCATCCAATTTTCTTAATTTCTTACTTTCTTATCCCCTTAGTCTATCCGCGTCTCATTATTATCCTTCGAATTATCTCAAGGTTTCCTCGAATCCTCCCAACTTACAGGGGATAAACTATATGCATCTCTTATGCCTTCAACCGTCAACTTTAACTCATGGTGAATCACCCTCATCCTGACGATCATATACTTTTCTATTTCTATTGCTATGACTCTTTAGGGTTTCCTCATACCCAACTCCCTTATCATTCCTCAAACTCTATTGCCTTTATATTCCTTTCCACTTCAGTTCCTTTTTATTTTCCTTTCTCTTATCATTATTTCATGAACCAACACAACATAAGCATTGATTTCAAATATCCTGTCATTCTGGATTCGCGTCTCCAGAACGAATCTTAACAACTTTTACAGCTTAGATTCATAATTCATCATACTCGTCTGCCTTTGTTCTGGCTCTAAAGCTTTTACACTATTCCATAACCTTGGGAATTACGATCCCGAAAACAATTGGCTGAACTTTAATCAGTTCACCAGCGGGTGGCCTCTCTCTTAGGAGGGTAAGTGACAAAAATAGTCTTTCGTGATTCGTCAATCATTTAGAATCTCAAATGATTCCTGTATTTCCTTTAGCCAGGCTCTTGCCTCGACTGGGTCAGCTTGTTCCTTGGAACTCTGAGAGCTTAGCGACTTAAAGGTCCTGAAAGAATTTCTCACCGCATTGTTTCCTCAGGGTGGTGGTTGGGGATAATAGTCTAAGTTCTGTCTAGACTGGTCCATAAATTGTCGTATAGGAGTACCATCTCGGGTCTCCTTTCCTTACTCGACTTTCTGTTTCCTTAGTATGAAATGTTTCAACCTTCTCCCATAATCGGGGTTATCTTATACATTAAAAACCTTGTTTTCCACTCTATTATGTTATGGGTTATTTCTTTCTTGATGGCAACCTCCCTGACTATCACATTCAGGGTTTGCCCTAAATCTTATTCCTCAAACTATGGCTCTCATCTAAGTTCTCATCCTTAAGCTCTTGAACTTTTGGAACCCAATTTCTGTAGGAACACCTCATTATTCCCTTATCATCTTTCTCGGTATTAATCTCATATTTATTTGTTGGCTCTCTGCCTTCATTCATCACCTTTACTGGCACAATATGTTCTTTTCCAATAATTCGGGCTGTATTGCTATCTCAAACAGCTTTTCGGTACCGGCTCCGGTTACCTTCACTACTATTTCCATTTTCTCAAAATCTCTTATAAACTCTCCAAAAGACATTATCATCTTGAGTCTCTCCTTTTTACTAAGGGCATCAGCCACCATATAGGCTTTCCCCGAATGATAAAGAATCTCCCAATCATAATTCTTGATTAGCTCTAACCGCCTCCTCTGGCGTATGTTGAGCTCTTTCTACGTAAAAATGTACTAGAGCTCCTATGGTTTGTGTAAATCTTGCACTTCTCTCCATACAAGTAGTGCCTCCAATCTTTAGGGTAAAACTATTGTAACGAGCCTAAGCTCATGGGCGGGGATATCGAATTTCATATTACCTTAATTGTCTTGACGCAGACGCGATTATCTTGCTGCGCTAAGAAGCACCCTAATTCCTTATGCGAAGCGTCACTTACAAATCACAAAATCTCCTTTTTCCATCCGGCAACGCCAACATAGGGGCCGTCACCAACCTTTGCTTCAGTTCTTAAAAGCTGTTCTCGCATTTCTCTGTCTATTCGAACTTCTCAGTCTTACGAGTAAGCCGCGTTAAAGGGGCTACTATCTTTACAACTTGAACGAACCTCCAGTAGTGACCGGCCAATCCTACCTCTGGTAGTCGACCTAACCATGGTCATCAATTCATCAGTGGTCCTTTATCCAATCTTATCAGGATCCTCCATGGGATCCTCCTCAACAACTATCCCTTCTAGGACAACATCCTCAACCGCTACATCCTCAATATCAACATCATCCGGTCCTGCATTAGGACACTCTATCGGATCCATAATCCGATCTCCAATTAGTAATAAAACATCATCGCGCTGCTGCTCCTCAACCTCAGGGTTCGGAGTCCCGCTACCATATACGATAACGAACTACGCTCCTATCACGATATTTATAAGGGTTCCCATAAGGGTTTTAACTGTCAGTGCTACATTAGGTAGCCCGACTATGAACTTGGCAAGAGTTCTTATTATCTTAGTGAACTTATTATCTTAACGTCCCATCCTCTCTGAGATTTATAACGCTTGGCTCTGATACCATTTCTGTAACACCCCCAGATCCGGGGTCGGGGATCCGGGTCGTCACGGTCTTTCTTTCCACAATATCACTTCACTTAATTAATAACAACTAACCTTATGCTGTGACCCCACACTAACACACACCACAACCCGTTATAGTCTCAGAGATGAAATTTAAATAAGTACAAGTCTTTGAATCCACAATTTAAAAGTTATTACAACCCAAAATGATTTCTTGATAAATTTACAGTTAATTGCCATTATCTGCCACAAGTTATAATTATACATAATTGATTCTCAAAAGTAGATGGTCTGATCTACAATAGATCTACCTCTGCAGCTATAGCAGCTACAACATCAACGGGAAGACGCGGGACGCCTCCCACGCGCTTGCGCTGGGTCTGCTGGAGTCTGGCCATCTTTCCTAACTGTTGTTGTGTGATGAAGAAATAAAGCAAGGGTGAGCAGCAAGCCCACCAAAATAATATGTATAATGATTTACAATATATGAGCCTACTCATAATACTCATGAAAGTCTTGGTCAAAAGAAATGAACCAAGTTTGATATCTTAATGCGATGAAGTCGCAAAATATTCAGTAATATACATATATACTTTTCAAAATATTGGAAGTCCTCTTCCATGCGTAATATACACAAAGTCCCAGTGTATAACTGTATAAAAAATATCGTTGCAAGGTGATCTCATATATCTAACCTTGTTTCAACGTTTTTCTAAAAATCTTTGTCATTCCTAAGACAATTATTAATTAGATATAAGTTTAAAAGATGAGGTTACCAAATACCCCAATATACTTATATCTTTCCCAATACTACTTGAACTACCACCGTTCAAGTTATAATCAGTTTCAAAAGTTCATCACATAGATGAGACTACAAGACAAGATTTGAATAGATTCAATCTTTGAAATATTATTGAATGAAAAAGTTATGAGATACTTTATTTAGTTCCGATATATATATATCCACATATATATATCTCTAAAACATTTCCTGGAACCTCTGTTATGTAAAGTATGAACAGAGTTGCAATATCCAATGAATTTGGAAGGAAAAGAAAACCTTTGGCATAAACCAGATATCTTGCTGATCAGGCAAAGATACCCATAAGTAACCTTTTCTACTAGTAGATGGACGAATTCCCCACTGGTCATCACCCTGGTCATAATTAGGACCTTATGCTGGACTGCCACTCAGCCACTTATGCATTTGATGGACTCCCACTGAGCCACTTACACTATCATGGACGCCCACTGAGCCCATGTTGCTTATGCCGACTCAATAGATGGACTTACTTCCCGAACGTTGGGTAAGTAATCAATTCATTTACCAAAACTGCAACCTTGTTGCGAATATAAAATACACCACAGAGCCGGATTCCCCAGGTTTTGAACGAGTATTTAAATCCCCTTTAAAAGGAAGATCTTAAATATAAAAATGAGTTTTGGGATCCGCTCTAACTTTTAAAAATCATTTTGAAGACTCGAAAACACTTTAAAGAGTGTTTGGAGTAAAGCTGATTTAATGAAGTAAATCAGTCCCCAAAATATTTAGAAAATGACTGAATATTATTATTTAAATAATATTCCCATAAGAATAATCTTTATAAAAATAATTGAAGTAGAAGTATTAAAACTTATACTTGAAACGAGTATTAAATAACCAAAGATATACTTATATGAAAGTATTATCTTTATTTGAATAATCGAAAATAAGTTTGATTATTAACACCTTATTCTTTAATAAAATAAAGAATATATTTCAGCAAATAATCGGAGTCATAGATCCTCAAATGAATATTCAAATAATATTCATTAAATAATATAAACCGAGTCATAAGCCTTCGAATGAATATTCAAATAATATTCAATAAATAATATAAAAGAGTCATAAGCCCTCGAATGAATATTCAAATAATATTCAGATAAATAAATAAAAGGAGTCATACGCCTTCGAATAATATTCAAAATAATATTCATTAATAAAGTAAAAGGAGTCATAAGTCCTCGAATGAATATTCAAAATAATATTCAATAATAAAATAAAGTTAAAGTTATCGAATAAACCTTATTCGATTAATAGTTTTAAAAACTATATCCATATATATATATAAATAAATATATATATATATATATATAATATACTCGGGAACATCGACTCCCGGTTTAGAAATATGTTCACCTTTTATCCCCTATACTAAGGGTATACGCAACTACTTGCTTATTTCTAGCATAGGTATTATGCAACTATAAGCATTGAAATCAACAGATAGATAACCAGATTATGAAACAGACATGCATATATACCATATTAGCATGCTCCAATATATCGCAAAATTTGCTAATAACAATCATGCAATATCACAAGATAATGCATATACATATATTTACATCACAGCAACAGTATAACGGGTAGAAAACTTGCCTGAGCGACTGGGGTTACGAATGGCTCGGGACGAGTCTGGTAACCTATAAACAACAAGTAAGTTGGAATTAAACCAAAGTCACTTGTAAATCTATACTTTAACTAACTTAGACTCTAACGCTTGTTTTGCGCTCACTGATTCGCTTAAGTCACTCGGGTACCCTCGGCTCCACCATTTTTAATAATTTAACCTTTACGAGTTTTAAAGCGATTCCTTCGCGAATGTCTTACCAACTGCCTAACACACTTACCATAAATGTTTCATACATTAATTAACCCTTTTTGGTCTTTAACCTACATTTCAAAGTAAGGCGAGGGAAAAAGTTTCGTTCGCGAAACGCCGTTACTTGAAACGGTCGTTTCTCCTAAACCGTGCATCGGAATCGAACGAACTACATATCAAAACGAAGCTCGTAACATGAGCTATCTAAACATGGCAGTGGTCATAATCTAGCAGGGGGTCCTCGGGTCCTAATGTTATGCACAAAACAGTCTAAAGAAAATCGGACGTTACGACGACTATGTTTACGCGATTACCAATATTTATACCACTCCAATTCTTTACCAATTCACTACAAACCACCCAACCATCATCAATACCTCAAACACAACTTATATCAAGGCAAAGTCAGTCCATAATCTCAAGGTTTTCCAACTTATTCAACCACAAACATGATCTACTAACCATAACTTAAGATTCATTAACCATTAACCAAGATTCATATCCAAAATCACCACAAATCCAACCAAACTATCTAACATACATGGATCTTGCTATACATACATGGATATTTCTCTATATACATTAATCCATCCATGAACTCATCAAAACTCAAAGTTCAAACTATAAGTTAAAGGTGAAAGTTGTTTATACCTCCTTGAAGCTTCCTAACACAACCCAAGAGCTTTGAATGCCTAAAAGAACCTTGATCCTTGCTTGTATAACCTTAATCTTTCATAAAAATTCAAGAAAACTAAAGTTATTTCTTGAAGGTTACTATTCACCATCTTCTTCCTTGATTTATTGGAAGAGATTGTGAAGGAATTAGGAGCTTAAACTTATAGCATAACCATATCTATGTACAAGGAAGCTTAGATAATTACCTTGTGATTTAACAATGCTTGGAACTTGATTTTTGAAATTCTTGCCCTTGAAAAAGATGAAAAGCCGAGAGCAAGATGATGAGAATGAAATGATTTTGTGTTTTTTGATTTGTTTGGCTTGGTTGCTTGGTTTTTGTGCTTGCTTTAGTCAATTACCTTCTTGCCCTTGAATTTGTGTGGTTCTCATTCAACCACACCTCCTTCCTTCCCATGTCATGCTTATATCATCCTCATGATGTCATTCTCCCTTCCTTGTCCTCTTCTCATTGGTTGGGTGACATCACTTCCTCTAATCCCTTTGCTTAACTTCCTAATTGTTTGCCTAATGACCGCTAATCTGTTATACGGTTCGCTTAACTTTCGTTTTCGTTTATCGTTTGAGGGATCATACCCGGGATCTTATTACTTAGGTTCCCTTAACCTTTCTCAATATATTATATTCCTTTTATGATCCTCTCCTATAATCCTTTAATTTAAATCCTTTTTATCCTGTTACCTTATACTCAATTCTCTCCGTATCTAGTGGATTTCCGGGAAAAATCAAAGTGTTCGGATTTGGATTCTGACGATCTTTACATACACTTATATCCCATATAAAGTACTAATAAAATCTCAGAATATCAATAACAGAACCCCTACATAGCGTGGCATGAAAAGTTTTCTCGTTCAGCAAAAACACTATTCATAAGGGTTTCAAAATTTCTCAAAAATTGGGGTTATTACAGTCTCCCCTCCTTAAAAGGATTCCGTCCCGGAATCAGATAGAAAACAAATGGGGATACTCTCTTAGCATTGCACTTTCTAACTCTCGAGTAAATTTTCCCACATTGTGGTTCTACCACCAAACTCTGCCTAGTTTGATAATCCTTCTCCTAAGCACTTGTTCCTTTTCACTCTATAACCCTTCCTGGTTGCTCCATATAGGTTACGTCGGGTTGCATATCTATGCGCTCATATGCCTCTATTTATCTGGCATCTGAATTTCACTTCCTTAACATTGATACGTGAAACACGTTACGACCTGCTACATGTTCGGGGTTAGGGCTAGCTCATATGCTAACTTCCCAAACGTCTTAATATATCCAAGGGTCCAACAAATTGTAGACTTAGCTTTCCTTTCTTTCCGAACCTCATCAATCCTTTCCAAGGGATACCTATAACATTACTAGGTCCCCTATTTCATACTCTTTATCCTTTCGTGTCATGTCCATCTTGGGCTACTACCAGCCGTCCTCTGATTAGATCTATCATATCCTTGGTCCTTTGGACTACTGCGGGTCCGAGCATCTTGCGCTCTACAACTTCATCCTAACATAAGGGAGATCGACATTGTCTTCCCTCAATGATCTCATAAGGCGACATCTCGATAATGGCATATGATCTATTGTCGTAAGATAACTTAATCCGTGTTAAGTGATCATTCCAAATTCTTTCAAGTCTATTGCACAGACTCTCATTATAGCTTTTATCATTAGAGCTTCTGCTTCTCAATACCCATTCTTTTCCAGTTCGTAATCGCTACTACCTTCCGTTCCTAATATTATACTGGTTATACTTTTGCTCGTTAGCGTTCTATAACCTTTTAATAACCACGTCAACCTTAGTATCACGAATGTGTTCCCATTCCGCATACTACCACCACTTTATTACTCCTTTTTCAGTTGTTTCTATTTTCCAAAATTTGATCAATCAAATAGAAGTAAAGGAATTTGTTGAGAGATCACTATGATCATGAACACTTGTTATATCGCATAGTTAGTACAGAAGGTGGCCAGCCTTTAGTACTTGACAAGCAATTAAACAACATGTGGTATCTTACTAGGCTTCTATCACAAAGATAGATAGTCATTCGGCAATACCTCCCCTTCTGGAAGGGTTGTTCTTCTCAGCTTACATGAAATGAAAAGAAGAGAAAAGAACAAATTGAAGAGAATTGTATATATGAAAAAAAAATATACTGCCACAAAATATCTGGCTTGGAACCTACCTCTGAACTATAGAGGTTGGTCATAGGAGAACAAAACATATACGTATTTATATCAGCATCGAGCATTATAGCCTCGCATTTTGCATGCTTAAATATTTTCGCTATCCCGTCCATCATTCTATGGACCCACACTCTTCCTCGAGCTTATACATAATCACCTTTGAAACTCCCTTGACATCGAAAATCGAATCTGGGATCTCATTCTATACATCATCGTTACTAGAATTCTATGCTTGCACCGCATCCTTCCTCGTATAATAATACGACTCTCTATTGATAAGAAAGAATAATTATTCACTAGGTAGATACTCTACTTAATTAGTCTATCAATGATAACTTATACACTACCACGACCCGATTAGTGGTACTCAATCTCAACACCCATTCCAATACAACTCTCACGGTTGTAATCAGCTCATTACTCGCAGAATCATTGCTGCCTTACTATGGTCCACTACTGACCCACTGTAGTCATTCATTTTCCATGAAGTCTTAATAGCTAACCATACGGAGTCTATCCATGTCGTATCAAATCCTTCTAAGGAGGTAACATAATCACCATTCCTGATTCATGAAGAACACTCCTGATCCTGACATACATACATGACATGAAGCATATAAAATTGCAGAAGAGTTTCAATCAAAGCACCGATAGCAGGTTAATACCATTCTTAATCATATGCCTTCAATAGAAGACTTAACTCAAAGGTTTGTTTGGTCCTTTTTGAAACATGGTCCTGGCTTATCTCAAGATAGGACCTTCTAAGATAGATAGCCCGTTCATGGCGATTACACAAATTAAACCTTTACCAACTACTATTACGGTTGGGTATTGCACAGTCATCAGAAGGAATGTCAATCTTCCAAACCATAATACAACCTTCACAGCTTTAACCATCATCACTGTATTCCTCTCGCACGAGCGCCTATAATTATCCTCTTACCTTTAAAGTGTCGGCCACCTCTTTGGCCTTTCCTGATAGTAAAATTTCCTTACAGTCAATGTCATTTTAACCACCTCCAAATAAATTTTCTACCTTATTTCCGATCACTGCTTGAGTGAAAATGCTTTCCTTAAAATCTGATGAGTAAAAAAAAAATCACCATTTTTCCATAAGTTATTGCCTCAGTCTTTAGAGGTTAATCACTGTCGCGACTGACTCTCGATCGTACTTAGAACATCTTTTATCTTAAGTCCTAATTGCCCTGAACAATTTCGACTATTACTGGTTCGATCCATACTTTCTCGTGGTTTAACACGTGCCCCACTTGGCAACATTATAATTACGTCATATTTCCTTTATCCACATTTCTATTCTTGAGAATTTTGAATATTTCCTTTCTCCTTGTAAAACCTCTAGGGTTATCCTTGAATCGTTCCTCCTATATTCCTTAGATACAGGGCATATCAAAATACCATTTACTACTACTATAACCATTGTCTATATATTTCTGAAAAATTTCTCCACTGATCCTTAAAGGTTATTATTACCTTAATGCTTTCCAATTCATACTGTCAAAACTCATACTATCCCTATCAAGGGTGAAATGCCAACCTTTATGCATTCCCCTAGGATTCGTTTTAAGTTACCGATGTTCTATCCTTAATTCCACCTTTAAAAAGGTACAAGCATCCTTCCATGGATAAATAAAGTCATATATCCCTGATATGGGTATCTTATTCAATCATTCCCACCTCGATAGTAAATGCCTAATTTCACAATAACATTTGTATACAAAATGAGGTTAATCAAAATGGCCTCCAAAAGATAACAACGGTTATCCGCTTTTCTTGCCTAATCTGGTAACGATAACATGGATGTTCTGGAAGATATTGGTCGTGTTCAACGTGAACTTCTTCTTAATAATTCCTTATTTACTTTTGTTGTTTATCTCAACAGTCACCTCAATGTTGGGATATCTTTCATATCTGGCGTCTCCCTTTCTGGGTATCATGCCACCGGTCTTACACTTCACCTTCTTGAAGGTCACTTCCTTCATCCAATTTTCTTAATTTCTTACTTTCTTATCCCCTTAGTCTATCCGCGTCTCATTATTTATCCTTCGAATTATCTCAAGGTTTCCTCGAATCCTCCCAACTTACAGGGGATAAACTATATGCATCTCTTATGCCTTCAACCGTCAACTTTAACTCATGGTGAATCACCCTCATCCTGACGATCATATACTTTTCTATTTCTATTGCTATGACTCTTTAGGGTTTCCTCATACCCAACTCCCTTATCATTCCTCAAACTCTATTGCCTTTATATTCCTTTCCACTTCAGTTCCTTTTTATTTTCCTTTCTCTTATCATTATTTCATGAACCAACACAACATAAGCATTGATTTCAAATATCCTGTCATTCTGGATTCGCGTCTCCAGAACGAATCTTAACAACTTTTACAGCTTAGATTCATAATTCATCATACTCGTCTGCCTTTGTTCTGGCTCTAAAGCTTTTACACTATTCCATAACCTTGGGAATTACGATCCCGAAAACAATTGGCTGAACTTTAATCAGTTCACCAGCGGGTGGCCTCTCTCTTAGGAGGGTAAGTGACAAAAATAGTCTTTCGTGATTCGTCAATCATTTAGAATCTCAAATGATTCCTGTATTTCCTTTAGCCAGGCTCTTGCCTCGACTGGGTCAGCTTGTTCCTTGGAACTCTGAGAGCTTAGCGACTTAAAGGTCCTGAAAGAATTTCTCACCGCATTGTTTCCTCAGGGTGGTGGTTGGGGATAATAGTCTAAGTTCTGTCTAGACTGGTCCATAAATTGTCGTATAGGAGTACCATCTCGGGTCTCCTTTCCTTACTCGACTTTCTGTTTCCTTAGTATGAAATGTTTCAACCTTCTCCCATAATCGGGGTTATCTTATACATTAAAAACCTTGTTTTCCACTCTATTATGTTATGGGTTATTTCTTTCTTGATGGCAACCTCCCTGACTATCACATTCAGGGTTTGCCCTAAATCTTATTCCTCAAACTATGGCTCTCATCTAAGTTCTCATCCTTAAGCTCTTGAACTTTTGGAACCCAATTTCTGTAGGAACACCTCATTATTCCCTTATCATCTTTCTCGGTATTAATCTCATATTTATTTGTTGGCTCTCTGCCTTCATTCATCACCTTTACTGGCACAATATGTTCTTTTCCAATAATTCGGGCTGTATTGCTATCTCAAACAGCTTTTCGGTACCGGCTCCGGTTACCTTCACTACTATTTCCATTTTCTCAAAATCTCTTATAAACTCTCCAAAAGACATTATCATCTTGAGTCTCTCCTTTTTACTAAGGGCATCAGCCACCATATAGGCTTTCCCCGAATGATAAAGAATCTCCCAATCATAATTCTTGATTAGCTCTAACCGCCTCCTCTGGCGTATGTTGAGCTCTTTCTACGTAAAAATGTACTAGAGCTCCTATGGTTTGTGTAAATCTTGCACTTCTCTCCATACAAGTAGTGCCTCCAATCTTTAGGGTAAAACTATTGTAACGAGCCTAAGCTCATGGGCGGGGATATCGAATTTCATATTACCTTAATTGTCTTGACGCAGACGCGATTATCTTGCTGCGCTAAGAAGCACCCTAATTCCTTATGCGAAGCGTCACTTACAAATCACAAAATCTCCTTTTTCCATCCGGCAACGCCAACATAGGGGCCGTCACCAACCTTTGCTTCAGTTCTTAAAAGCTGTTCTCGCATTTCTCTGTCTATTCGAACTTCTCAGTCTTACGAGTAAGCCGCGTTAAAGGGGCTACTATCTTTACAACTTGAACGAACCTCCAGTAGTGACCGGCCAATCCTACCTCTGGTAGTCGACCTAACCATGGTCATCAATTCATCAGTGGTCCTTTATCCAATCTTATCAGGATCCTCCATGGGATCCTCCTCAACAACTATCCCTTCTAGGACAACATCCTCAACCGCTACATCCTCAATATCAACATCATCCGGTCCTGCATTAGGACACTCTATCGGATCCATAATCCGATCTCCAATTAGTAATAAAACATCATCGCGCTGCTGCTCCTCAACCTCAGGGTTCGGAGTCCCGCTACCATATACGATAACGAACTACGCTCCTATCACGATATTTATAAGGGTTCCCATAAGGGTTTTAACTGTCAGTGCTACATTAGGTAGCCCGACTATGAACTTGGCAAGAGTTCTTATTATCTTAGTGAACTTATTATCTTAACGTCCCATCCTCTCTGAGATTTATAACGCTTGGCTCTGATACCATTTCTGTAACACCCCCAGATCCGGGGTCGGGGATCCGGGTCGTCACGGTCTTTCTTTCCACAATATCACTTCACTTAATTAATAACAACTAACCTTATGCTGTGACCCCACACTAACACACACCACAACCCGTTATAGTCTCAGAGATGAAATTTAAATAAGTACAAGTCTTTGAATCCACAATTTAAAAGTTATTACAACCCAAAATGATTTCTTGATAAATTTACAGTTAATTGCCATTATCTGCCACAAGTTATAATTATACATAATTGATTCTCAAAAGTAGATGGTCTGATCTACAATAGATCTACCTCTGCAGCTATAGCAGCTACAACATCAACGGGAAGACGCGGGACGCCTCCCACGCGCTTGCGCTGGGTCTGCTGGAGTCTGGCCATCTTTCCTAACTGTTGTTGTGTGATGAAGAAATAAAGCAAGGGTGAGCAGCAAGCCCACCAAAATAATATGTATAATGATTTACAATATATGAGCCTACTCATAATACTCATGAAAGTCTTGGTCAAAAGAAATGAACCAAGTTTGATATCTTAATGCGATGAAGTCGCAAAATATTCAGTAAATATACATATATACTTTTCAAAATATTGGAAGTCCTCTTCCATGCGTAATATACACAAAGTCCCAGTGTATAACTGTATAAAAAATATCGTTGCAAGGTGATCTCATATATCTAACCTTGTTTCAACGTTTTTCTAAAAATCTTTGTCATTCCTAAGACAATTATTAATTAGATATAAGTTTAAAAGATGAGGTTACCAAATACCCCAATATACTTATATCTTTCCCAATACTACTTGAACTACCACCGTTCAAGTTCTAATCAGTTTCAAAAGTTCATCACATAGATGAGACTACAAGACAAGATTTGAATAGATTCAATCTTTGAAATATTATTGAATGAAAAAGTTATGAGATACTTTATTTAGTTCCGATATATATATATCCACATATATATATCTCTAAAACATTTCCTGGAACCTCTGTTATGTAAAGTATGAACAGAGTTGCAATATCCAATGAATTTGGAAGGAAAAGAAAACCTTTGGCATAAACCAGATATCTTGCTGATCAGGCAAAGATACCCATAAGTAACCTTTTCTACTAGTAGATGGACGAATTCCCCACTGGTCATCACCCTGGTCATAATTAGGACCTTATGCTGGACTGCCACTCAGCCACTTATGCATTTGATGGACTCCCACTGAGCCACTTACACTATCATGGACGCCCACTGAGCCCATGTTGCTTATGCCGACTCAATAGATGGACTTACTTCCCGAACGTTGGGTAATTAATCAATTCATTTACCAAAACTGCAACCTTGTTGCGAATATAAAATACACCACAGAGCCGGATTCCCCAGGTTTTGAACGAGTATTTAAATCCCCTTTAAAAGGAAGATCTTAAATATAAAAATGAGTTTTGGGATCCGCTCTAACTTTTAAAAATCATTTTGAAGACTCGAAAACACTTTAAAGAGTGTTTGGAGTAAAGCTGATTTAATGAAGTAAATCAGTCCCCAAAATATTTAGAAAATGACTGAATATTATTATTTAAATAATATTCCCATAAGAATAATCTTTATAAAAATAATTGAAGTAGAAGTATTAAAACTTATACTTGAAACGAGTATTAAATAACCAAAGATATACTTATATGAAAGTATTATCTTTATTTGAATAATCGAAAATAAGTTTGATTATTAACACCTTATTCTTTAATAAAATAAAGAATATATTTCAGCAAATAATCGGAGTCATAGATCCTCAAATGAATATTCAAATAATATTCATTAAATAATATAAACCGAGTCATAAGCCTTCGAATGAATATTCAAATAATATTCAATAAATAATATAAAAGAGTCATAAGCCCTCGAATGAATATTCAAATAATATTCAGATAAATAAATAAAAGGAGTCATACGCCTTCGAATAATATTCAAAATAATATTCATTAATAAAGTAAAAGGAGTCATAAGTCCTCGAATGAATATTCAAAATAATATTCAATAATAAAATAAAGTTAAAGTTATCGAATAAACCTTATTCGATTAATAGTTTTAAAAACTATATCCATATATATATATATAAATAAATAAATAAATAAATATATATATATATAATATACTCGGGAACATCGACTCCCGGTTTAGAAATATGTTCACCTTTTATCCCCTATACTAAGGGTATACGCAACTACTTGCTTATTTCTAGCATAGGTATTATGCAACTATAAGCATTGAAATCAACAGATAGATAACCAGATTACGAAACAGACATGCATATATACCATATTAGCATGCTCCAATATATCGCAAAATTTGCTAATAACAATCATGCAATATCACAAGATAATGCATATACATATATTTACATCACAGCAACAGTATAACGGGTAGAAAACTTGCCTGAGCGACTGGGGTTACGAATGGCTCGGGACGAGTCTGGTAACCTATAAACAACAAGTAAGTTGGAATTAAACCAAAGTCACTTGTAAATCTATACTTTAACTAACTTAGACTCTAACGCTTGTTTTGCGCTCACTGATTCGCTTAAGTCACTCGGGTACCCTCGGCTCCACCATTTTTAATAATTTAACCTTTACGAGTTTTAAAGCGATTCCTTCGCGAATGTCTTACCAACTGCCTAACACACTTACCATAAATGTTTCATACATTAATTAACCCTTTTTGGTCTTTAACCTACATTTCAAAGTAAGGCGAGGGAAAAAGTTTCGTTCGCGAAACGCCGTTACTTGAAACGGTCGTTTCTCCTAAACCGTGCATCGGAATCGAACGAACTACATATCAAAACGAAGCTCGTAACATGAGCTATCTAAACATGGAAGTGGTCATAATCTAGCAGGGGGTCCTCGGGTCCTAATGTTATGCACAAAACAGTCTAAAGAAAATCGGACGTTACGACGGCTATGTTTACGCGATTACCAATATTTATACCACTCCAATTCTTTACCAATTCACTACAAACCACCCAACCATCATCAATACCTCAAACACAACTTATATCAAGGCAAAGTCAGTCCATAATCTCAAGGTTTTCCAACTTATTCAACCACAAACATGATCTACTAACCATAACTTAAGATTCATTAACCATTAACCAAGATTCATATCCAAAATCACCACAAATCCAACCAAACTATCTAACATACATGGATCTTGCTATACATACATGGATATTTCTATATATACATTAATCCATCCATAAACTCATCAAAACTCAAAGTTCAAACTATAAGTTAAAGGTGAAAGTTATTTATACCTCCTTGAAGCTTCCTAACACAACCCAAGAGCTTTGAATGCCTAAAAGAACCTTGATCCTTGCTTGTATAACCTTAATCTTTCATAAAAATTCAAGAAAACTAAAGTTATTTCTTGAAGGTTACTATTCACCATCTTCTTCCTTGATTTATTGGAAGAGATTGTGAAGGAATTAGGAGCTTAAACTTATAGCATAACCATATCTATGTACAAGGAAGCTTAGATAATTACCTTGTGATTTAACAATGCTTGGAACTTGATTTTTGAAATTCTTGCCCTTGAAAAAGATGAAAAGCCGAGAGCAAGATGATGAGAATGAAATGATTTTGTGTTTTTTGATTTGTTTGGCTTGGTTGCTTGGTTTTTGTGCTTGCTTTAGTCAATTACCTTCTTGCCCTTGAATTTGTGTGGTTCTCATTCAACCACACCTCCTTCCTTCCCATGTCATGCTTATATCATCCTCATGATGTCATTCTCCCTTCCTTGTCCTCTTCTCATTGGTTGGTGACATCACTTCCTCTAATCCCTTTGCTTAACTTCCTAATTGTTTGCCTAATGACCGCTGATCTGTTATACGGTTCGCTTAACTTTCGTTTTCGTTTATCGTTTGAGGGATCATACCCGGGATCTTATTACTTAGGTTCCCTTAACCTTTCTCAATATATTATATTCCTTTTATGATCCTCTCCTATAATCCTTTAATTTAAATCCTTTTTATCCTGTTACCTTATACTCAATTCTCTCCGTATCTAGTGGATTTCCGGGAAAAATCAAAGTGTTCGGATTTGGATTCTGACGATCTTTACATACACTTATATCCCATATAAAGTACTAATAAAATCTCAGAATATCAATAACAGAACCCCTACATAGCGTGGCATGAAAAGTTTTCTCGTTCAGCAAAAACACTATTCATAAGGGTTTCAAAATTTCTCAAAAAATTGGGGTTATTACACATGAATTGGAGCTAGTCATCTGTGAACCAGTCCAGTTGCACTAGGCGTCAGCATTTCATTAAAGGAATCTGAGTATTATCATTAGAAGTATTGTTAAGTTAGGATTCGTATCAGGGAATCCAGGTTTTATGATTTAGACGAAGGCTCAAGAGAGAAGACTTAAAGATGGGACAACTCAGGGAATGCAATGCTCTTTATTGAGTTATCAATTGAATTATATTGTAAACAATTGGCCACGTATTTCAACAGATATAAAGTCTACACCTTGAAGCATAATGAATCAGTTGTATTGTTCTGAGTTTTTATCTTCTTCTCCGACGAGAGGAGATAAAACAAGCAGCAAAGAAAATACAGAGAACCTCTGGGCACATTGTAAATTTGTTATTCTTCAAACCGGAGTAACGTTATAATGCTCAATTTAATTTTTGTATATTCATAGGGGCATTATAATCGTTACCCGGTAATTAAATCCTTAGACAAACAATAGCTAGATCATTGTATAGGATTTGATTTGTAAATCTTTGTAGAAGCTAGGAACTTTGTTGTTCTTAGATTGTAGCCAGTTAATTTATTTATCGGAGTGTAGCAACACCCTTCAAGGATTTATATATGTATATATACTTCCCTGAATATCTTGTGTTCCTTGTTTTATATTCCCAAAACACTATTCACCTCAAGAACAAGGAACCACTAACCGAGCACTAAATCTATATCCGCTAAAGATTCGAAAGAATTTTTAATTTAGTGATTATCGTATTCAACCCCCCCCCCTTCTACGATAATTCGGGACCGAACAATTGGTATCAGAGCTTATTGATCGATATACAGATCAGATCCGGTGTGTCAGCCCAAACAGTTAAGTTCTCATATTTTCAGATTTTTTTAATTTTCAAAAATTATCAACACTTGAGATTTTTGAATTTTAAATAATTTGGACTTAGCCATAATTTTTATTTCTGATTTATTTATTTTTCCATAAAATTTAAAATTCTTAAATTTAAATTTTTCTTAAATAATAATTTATATTATATTTAAGTTTTAAGAAAATTCAAAATTCTTGAAAATTAGATTAACGTAAATATTTATTTTTGATTAATTTATTTTCTAAGAAAATTAAAAAAATTGGCAATTTAAATTTCTCTTAAGTATTAAATTAAGGGTAGTCAAAGTATTGGTAGACTCAAGATTCCTCCGGGCGTTAAAGATGATTTTAATCTTTCGAATAAAATGAAGACCATGTGCTATTTAGACGGAAATTTCTCGAATACGGAAATTGGATAATGGTTTTCTTACTCCAATGGAACTGATTTCAAGACCTACAGACAAAAATTGTGGAACTTCCTCAAAGGCTTACTCCATAGGATACCACTGGGTTTTCAGACGCAGGAAATGTATGAAATTTTTACGGGTACAGTTTTTGTAGAAGATTTTAAAGGCAACTCTATGATTCCAGATTATACAGTCACACAGTGTTTTGTACCAATGCTATATTTATTCGGGAATCAATGAGATCATACAAGAAGGAATTGTGGAGGTCAGAGAGAATAGTGGGGACAAACAAATATCTCAGTTACAAGCAGTAAAGTTGGAACCTCTGGACAAAATGTAAGAGTTACTGATGGCTGAATCGGAGGAAGCTCAGGTAGAAGTACTTGAGGGACTGGACATCAGGGCAGTGTTTCACATGTCAGGGAAGTTTGGTCATATTGGATTCAAATAGAATACATAAGCTATATCCAAGGATCAAGCCTATCTATTCCGAAGCAAAGACATTTACAGATTCAGTTCAAGAGGTGATTACAAGACTGAGATTGGGACATATACAAGATTTGAAAGCTACAGTTATGACAAGAAATATGTGTCAAGTAACTATCAGGGGTTTTGCTACAACAGAACAAGAAGCTTGACAAACAAGGATGAGTAGGGATTCGGTTGAAGAGTTGAGACAAAGGTGGAATGTTTTCTTAGAGAAACCACTAGTTAAAACTTATAGTGCACGGGAAAGAGTTGGGATGGATCAGATGACGAGAGTAATGAATATCTTGCTTTCATAGCAATCTCTGAAGATGATCCAACTCACATATCTCAGGTTTCAATTTCTTGAACCACTACAATATCTTGTTTTCAATATTCAATGCATGATAAGATCTTAGTGTTTGAATGTTTAACACTCGCACAAGCATGATAACATCACACATAGATAATGATGAACTAGTTCACTAGATCATTTTTCTGGTAACTAGGATTGATATTTAACTTGTGCATGTAACTTTAGATGATCTTAAATATGTGTTTGAATATTTGTTGAACATGATTAATTGCTTTATTGAGATATATGTTTTCCAGCACTTAAGACCTTTGTTTATGCTTACTCTCTGTATCCTATTACAATGTGATGTATTCCTTTGATCTGAATTATTTGTTAAGATGTATTAGTTTATAATTGGATTGAGATAGCTAGATAATAGGACTGAATCAAAAGCAGTTCTGATTGTTATCTGTAATATCAAGAATATTCTGAGATATATTCAGCACTGGGAACTCTGTGTCAGAATGGAGTGGTACAATGGAAGAACCGGAACTTGATTAAAGCTATAAGGGAAATATCAAGATAATCAAGACTTTCTAAATCCCAAAGGACCGGGGCAGTCAAAACAGTTTGCAACGAGTAAGATCAAGCCTTGATCTGGATGTATACATGAAGACCACTAATGAGTTAATGGCCAACAGAAGCAAACAATTAAATGTTTTCAATTGGTTGAGGATCTTGGCATTTGCAACTAAGACTAGATAGGATATTTTCCATGGCTACTCAGTGAAGTCTACAACTTACAAGGCATTTGTGGTTGATCAACAGAAGGTGATAGACAGTCTAAGTGCGCAGTTCAACAAATCTATGCCCCAAGCTGTTATAGGAGAAATTAATGGTATTGATGATTTATATCCAAGTAATGGAATGGTAATATAATACACAACTCATTACTTCAATATAGCCATTCAGCAAGGGTAAGGATTTTCACAAAATCCTAGTAATAGCTTAGGGGGAGTAGAAGAAGGATCAACTAGTCAGAAACAACACCATATTGTAAATCAAAAGGACACTACAAGAACATATCTGCAGAGACAAAGGGTTTGATATTAATATTATTCCCAGAGTCTAGTTTTTAAATGATCCAGATGGTGGAGTAATGATTAGCAGGGCTACTGAGTGCTAATGATTATTTCTCTAATTTTCTATCTGAAGAAGAAACTAAGAAAGTTACAGAAGCTCTGATAAATCCGGATTGATTGGGTGATTGCAAAGCAAGATGAACTCAATCAGTCAGCAAGCAGATTGTAGGGAAGCTGGTATCGAAACCAAATGACAATATTGTAATTGGTACAAGGATAACCAGAAGTCAATACTGCATGATAATGGCATTGTTACGAGGGACAAGGCCAAACTGGATGCTAGGTTATTATCAGGAACCAGTATCTAACAGAAAGCACCAGGGATGAGACTTGAGGATATTATGACATATCAGGCACCTGTTGCATATTCCGCCTAGAATTTGACTCTGGTACATATGAAATAGTGTAATCCTGATTGGTGAGTCAAAAGAGGAACTCAATGCATAACAGTTCATGGACTTTGGAGTTGCAGATCTATTGGACTCTGTATATCACTTCTTCACAAGCTCACTTCAGGTTGGTATGAACAATTACGTGATAACTCAACACGATAAAAATACTAGAACAGGACAAGTTAATAATACTAAGTCTACACAAGAAACCAGGAAGAATGAAGACAAGGAAAATACAAAGAATCAGAATATTAGAAGAAGGCATGAAGTTTGTTTACAGGTCACTGAAAGAAGTTCTTTAATATGTTCATGCCTCAGTAAAGAATAATGGGTACAGACTTTCAGGGTTTCAGAAATGATGAAGATTCATTTATAAGTGCTACCAGAAGATTTCAGTTTATTGGCATTGATTGAAGATAGACAGTGTATGAAGCATAGGAATCTGAAGAATTGAAGACATGGTATAGACAGAGGTTAAAGAAGACAATTGTAGTCTTGAAGCTATACTCACTGACAGGAGTTCATTTATATATTCAAGCATCAGTGAAGAACACTGAATGAAGTATTCAATATTGTAGTAGCAATAAAGATGTTGTCTATAGTACCAGAAAGGATTCTAGTAAAAGTACATTAGTTTATTGACAGTCAGCGTATGAAGCAATAAAGTTGAGGCAAGCTTAACAATATAATCAAGTCTATAATATGAAGACCTGAATTGGAGCTAGTCGTCTGTGAACCAGACCAGTTGCACTAGGCATCAGCATTTCATGAAAGGAATTTGAGTATTATCATTAGAAGGATTATTAAGTGAGGATTCGTATTAGGGAATATAGGTTTTATGATTCAAACGAAGACTCAAGAGAGAAGACTTAAAGATGGGACAGCTCAGGGAATGCAATGCTCTACAGAAACTAAGTCAAGGTGATCATTACCTTGTAGTAGGAGTCATCTAGATCAGTATATTGACCTTCAGAAGCAATATCCTGGATGTACAGTTCAATATTTCAGTACATGAACTGATCTTGACTTAGTGTGATACTCAGGGAATAAATGAGAGCAAGGATAATTTCACAAGTTCAGTTTTCATCCGTTTGGTCGCCATAGAGAAATGGGTTGAATTTTTTTGAATGGCAAATTCACCCTAGGTTCAGCTTGGTCGCCATAGAGAAATGGTTTGAATTTTTTCTAAGGAAAATTTACCCTAGGTTCACCTTCTTCGCCATAGAAAAATGGGGTTGAATTTTTTCTAAGGCAAATTCACCCTAGGTTCACCTTGGTCGCCATAGAAAAATGGGTTGAATTTTTTCAAAGGCAAATTTACCCTAGGTTCACCTTGGTCGCCATAGAAAAAAGGGTTGAATTTTTTATAAGGCAAATTCACCTTAGGTTCACCTTGGTCACCCCAGAGAAATTGAGTTGAATTTTTTTAAGGCAAAATTCACTCTTGGTCGCCAAAGAGCTTATATTACCTTGGTCGCCACAGAAACCTCAACCACAACTTATTGAGTTATCAATTAAATTATATGGTACACAATTGGCCAAGTATTTCAACAGATATAAAGTCTACACTTTGAAGCAGAATGAATCAATTGTATCGTCCTGAGTTTTTATCTTCTTCTCTGACGAGAAGAGATAAAAGAAGCAGCAAAGAAAATACAGAGAAGCTCCGGGCACATTGTAAATCCGTTATTCTTCTCACTGGAGTAACGTTATAATGCCCGATTTAATTTTTATATATTCATAGGGGCATTATAATTGTTACCCTGTAATTAAATCCTTAAACAAATAATAGCTAGATCATTGTATAGGATTTTATTTATAAATATTTATAAAAGTTAGGAACTTTGTTGTTCTTAGATTGTAGCCGGTTAATTTATTTACCGGAGTATAGCAACATCCCTCGAGGATTTATATATGAATATATACTTCCCCGAATATCTTGTGTTTCTCGTTTTATATTCCCAAAACACTATTCACCTCAAGAACACGGAACCACTAACCGAGCACTAAATCTATATCCGCTAAAGATTCGAAAAAATTCTTAATTTAGTGATTATCGTATTCAACCCCCCCCCCTTCCACGATAATTTGGGACCTAACAATTACCCAAATCGTATCATGATTAGACTTGGTCTTTGGCAATCCTACCACGAAATCCATCACGATATACCCCCATTTCCACTCAGGTATATCTAGTGGCTGAAGCAATCCACTCGGTCGCTGATGTTCCACTTTTACTCTTTGACGCGTATAGCATTTACTTATTTATTCCACGATTTCCTTTTTAATGTTCAGCCACCAATAATTCTCTTTTAAGTCCTTGTACATTTTCGTACTTTCAGGGTGAATAAAAACCTCGATTTATGCGCTTCCTGAAGAATCTCATGCTTTAATTCCACAACATTAGGAATCCATATACGTGAGCCAATATGGTATATTCCTTTCTCATCCTTTTGAGTTCTAACATCCTCTTATGTCAATTTATCATTCTCGTGGTTCATCACTTGTTCTTAACAATATCAAATCTTTTCCAAAATTTCTGGATGAAATGTCATCACGTACGTTGCTTCATTTACAAGTTCTAGAAATTGCACCTTTATTTACAACTTCTCAAATTATTTGATCAACTCTTCAGATGAAGTTAACATATTCAATATTTCCTCGCGGCTTAGCGCATCGGCTACAAAGTTCGCCTTTCCAAGATGGTAACTAATCATACAGTCATAGTCTTTAATTAACTCCAACCATCTCCTTTGCCTCATGTTCAATTCTTTCTGCATAAAGATGTACTTTAAGTTCTTGTGATCCATATAAATATCAAACTTTTCTCTGTATAAGTAGTGTCTCCAAATCTTAAAAGCAAATATAATTATTGCTAATTCCATATCATGCGTAGGATACTTCTGCTCGTACGGCTTTAATTTCCTTGACGCGTAGGCTCTTACATTTCCGTGTTGCATTAACACATAACCTAGTCCTTTATACGAAGCATCACTGTAGATTACAAACTCACCCTTCTTATTGGGTAGAACCAACACTAGTGCAGTTATTAACCTTTTCTTTAGCTCTTGAAAACTTTCTTCACACTTATCCGTCCAAACAAATTTCTAATTCTTTCTTGTCAACTTAATCAATGGAATAACAATCTTCGAAATTTTTTGTACAAAGCTTTTATAATATCCCGCTAATCTGAGAAAACTTCTTACTTCCATGGGAGTCTTTGGCCTATCCCAATTCATCACAGCTTCTATCTTTGCGGGATCTACATTGATACTTTCACTATTGACTAAATGTCCGAGAAACTGAACTTCCTTTAGCCAAAATTCGCATTTAGAAAACTTCGCGTATAACTTTTATTTCCTTAAAATCTCCAAAGAAATCCTCAAATATTCCATAGGTTCTGCCTCTGACTTGGAGTATATCAAGATATCATCAATAAACATTATCACGATCTTATCTAGATATTGCTTGAACACTTTATTCATAATATCCATAAATGCAGCTGGCGCTTTCGTCAAACTAAATGCCATTACCAAGAACTCATAGTGTCCATATCTCGTTCAAAATGTTGTCTTGGGTATATCTTCTGCCTTGATCTTTATTTGATGATACCTAGATCTTAAATCGATCTTCGAGAAACAAGTAGCTCATTTTCGCTGATCAAATAAATCATCGATTCGCGTCAGAGGGTATTTATTCTTAATAGTCAACTTATTCAATTCACGATAATGGATACACAATCTCATGCTTCCATCTTTCTTCTTTACGAATAGCACTGGTGCACCCCTCGGGGATACACTCGGGTGAATTACTCCTTTGTTTAAACATTCTTGCAATTGCATCGCTAATTCCTTCATCTCGACAGGCGCCATTTGATAGGGAGCTTTTGAAACTGGTTCCGTTCCAAGAGCTAAATCAATCGTGAACTCAATCTCCCGATCTGGAGGTAGTCCAGGTAATTCATCTGGAAACACATCGGGAAAATCTTTAACTACTGGAATATCTTCAATTCTTAAGGATTTCATTTCTACATCCCTTACATGAGCCAAATAAGCTTCGCATCCTTGTCGTAGCAATCTCTTCATTTGAATAGCCATTAGAAACTTCCTCTCTTGCTTCTTTCCTCTAATATCACTTTAGCTCCATCCTTGGTTCTTAACTTCACTTTCTTGCTTTTACATTCAATTTGCGCATCGTGGTTTGACAACCAATCCATCCCTAATATGACATCGAATTCTCCTAACTTAAAAGGTATTAAGTCGGCAAAAAAGTGTCTACCTTCTATAACCAAATCATAATCGGGACAAATTCTATTGGTAGTAACTCTTTCTTGATTCACTATTTCTATAATCAAATTGGTTTCAAGAGGGTACGCAATGCATTTTAATCTATCAATAACACTTTCAGCAATAAAAGATGTGGTCGCTCTAGAATCCATTAACACTTTGACTTCTACGGAGTTTATGACAATCGTACCTGCTACCACATCCGTATTTTTCACTGTATCTTTCATCGTCATATTAAACGTTTGTGCCCTAGGATGGACTGTTTGTGCTGGTGGGGGTGGTGGTCCAGCAATCCTAAGCACATTCACCTTCTGAACAGACTCCTTACAGTTCTTTACAATATGGCCTACCTTTCCACACTTAAAACAAGTCATTTCTGGCTTTCCTACACCGCTTGGGCATTCCATTGAGTGATGTCCTTTTTTGTTACATTTGAAACATGTCACATTCAGCTTATTGCACCTCCCCAGGTGTCGCTTTCCACAAATCTTACACTCCTAAATCTGGGTTCTATTATCCTTCACTAATCGCCCATTTTCTGAAAACGATTCTTCTGATTTCCATTCCCGGGCTTAAACTTCTGAAACTCCTGGTTCTGATTTCCAGCATTCCTTCCAAACTTCCCTCCAAACTTAGAGCTTCCTTGATCTTGTTCAGATTCCTCAAACTTTCTCTTCTTTCCTTCACTTTCCCTCTTAGTTGCTTCTGTTTTCCTTCTACAATCATGGCTTTCAGTACCAAAGCAGCATAAGTCATTATCTCCAGAAGAGCCACTTGACTCCTAATCCACAGCTTAAGTCCTTGTCGAAATCTTTTGGCCTTCTTAGCTTCCATATTCACGTACTCAGGCACAAATCTGGCCAACTCTGAAAACTTCACCTCATATTCCGCCACTGTCATGTCTTCTTGTCTAAGATTCAGAAACCTCATTTCCAACTGGTCTTGCATATAACTTGGCAAATACATCTCTGTAAACTTTTCCCATGTTATAATTTCTCCTTCAAGAAACGCCTTAGAAGAATCCCACCAGTAACTAGCCTCATCCTTAAGATAATAACTCGCGTAATACACCTTCTTAGCATCCTTAACTTCCTCTAACTCAAAAGCCTTCTCCATTTCTCTCAACCAAGACTGAGCTTTAATCAGATCTGGTAATCCTACAAACTCTGGGGGATGTATGGATTGAAAATGCTTGAGATTACCGACTTTAGGGGTTGAGGGTTGTTGCAAAAGTTGAAAGAGTTGGTTCATCATAGGAGTATCTTGGTTTTGTTCTTGATCTTGGGTTTGAGTTTCTTCTTCTTGGTGATTTGGTGAAGTGGCCATTTCTTACAAACCTGATTGAGCAATTATTTAGCAATACGATAACATGGCATACATATCAATAAAGATTCTTTTAGAAATAGTTTTGTGGGTTTTAAGTTTTACCCAGTTGCGCATGCAATCCTATTACATCAAAATTCACTCATCAGTCAAGGTTCTCACATGACATAAAGTGTATTATCACAAACACGTTTGATCACGGTTACTTGGAAAAACAGGATATTAAGTATGGTTGCTTGGAAACATAATGTGCAAAATAGTTTATGAAACTCAAAGGTCCACAATATAAAACAAGATGGGTTTGAATACAACAAGTGCTGACATAAGGTACAATAATAAAGCAAGGTTAAACCTAGGAGAAACTGGAAAATATCCCTTATCTACCCCTAACTTCTACCTAACCTTCACTGGCTCCAACCAACAGTACATACAATCATAATACAATTATAAAATAGGACTCGACATCTGACCAAGTATCTCAAGCCTACCGGCGCTAAAAAGAAAAGAAAAACAACAACATAATTACAGGCTCCACGAGATGTCCCGTCTGATCTCACAACCTAACCATCAAAGTCCAGAATCTCCCTCAATACTGATAGCATCAAACAAATAATCTTATGCACTCTCCGGGCCTCAGCATCAGCATCACTAGAAGATGGTCCCTCATCCAATCTCCTCCGGGCAACCTGCTCCACCATATGAATACGAACTCTCCACTCATCCTCCAGCACTGGCGTTTGCTGCCTAGACTCACGAGCTAGCCTATCCACCAGAGCTCCCAACTCATTAATACGGGAGTAAACAAAATCTTGATCATGGGCTAACTTGCCACCAACACTGACAGGCACACGCACAGGCATAACAGGCTCTCGCTCAGGGGCTGGGTCTCTGGATCTGGTCTCAGGGGAGAAACATGTATAGAGGCCTCACTACTCTCAGATGGATCATCCTCAGGGTCTGAACTAACATACAGGGTCTCCACTGAAGGGGGTGGAATAGAATCCATTGGAGAACCAGGCAAACTATGCTCAGAAATCGAATCGCTACCATTATTAGGATCCTGAGATAAAACACTAAACAACAACCAAAAACATTATTAGTGTTAAATAAGACTTCCAACTAAGTCCACACCCTACTCCAAATGCTATCTTGACCTATTTACCTTAGACTATACATAATAGTCTAACTCAAATCTATATGAATCGAACACTCTCGCAATATATATACCCTCAATCTCGGGGTTAGGAAATGAGGACCCACACACCATTAAACTAACATAACAACAGCAGATATAATAAACCCCGATTAAATAATAACATGATCTAAACAGGATTAAGTTTGAGACAAGATTACAACTACCAACCAGAATAAATATAATACAACCCAAAATATATTTAAGTTCAAATCTATTCGATTCCGACATGGAACCGACATATAACCCATTGTATATGAAGCAACTTGGATAGCCCTTCCAACTAACACGCTTGTTCACACACACAATAGCTACCTGCTCTGACATTTAGAAACCTACAACACGGTAGGGACCGCCAGGAACGCTCTTGCGAGCGGTGCGCCTAAGTCTGGCCATCTTCTTTCTTAACTGCCATAGTTAGATCAAAGCAACATAAATGAGAACAGAAGCTCATTAAGTAACTATATAAACATTTCTATAATGCAACAATAATTATCAATATATGAGGCATTCATCTATAGGTGGCAGTTTATTGGCTAAGTAAAGGTTATGAAAAAGGTTTCGGGCTTTTAGGATTCAAGGCTTAAGATTGGGAGAAAGCCGACATTCATCACAAATCATTAGCAGGATTCTGAAAGAGTTTCTCAATGGAAAGAAGCTATTATTC
Organism: Apium graveolens; assembly: GCF_009905375.1. Classification (NCBI taxonomy): domain Eukaryota; kingdom Viridiplantae; phylum Streptophyta; class Magnoliopsida; order Apiales; family Apiaceae; genus Apium; species Apium graveolens. The sequence continues at coordinate 208,413,043 of NC_133649.1, read as the reverse complement.
AAGCTTTGAGATTTCAATAACTAAATAAAGTGACAGGGTCCACACGTTTTATACCTTATTAAAGATACAAATCATTTCATTTAACGGGAGCAAACTACTTTAAAGATTATATTCATTTTCTCATATATATAACATAAGGGACCCTTGACTGGAATATCCATCTATTAAATATAATACGGATGATCAGCCCGTACCGACCTCCATCTGGTCGTTAAGGTACCTATGGCATTGTTTCAGCCTTATATTGGACTAGCCCTGCTAGCCTCTTATGTGACTGGACTAGTTCCACTAGTCTCTTACGTCTCTATCCAATCCATCAGGAATTCGTTTAGAAAACCTTTATGTTGAAAGTAGGAAAAGTTGACTAAGTTCATTTTATTATTACCAAGAATATGAAATCATTCGGGCTCATTTAAGTCGAAAATCATTCTTAAGTTCAATTCAAAAATTCATGGAAAGTGAACGAATCAAAGGTAAACAAGGATCAATACTAAAGATCTTGATCAAATGATAAACAGGGTAAACTAGTTTGGGATCAGAATAGTTCCAAAGATCAATATGAATTGAGATGTACGAGTTATCGAAGAATCCAGGTTAATCAAAACATTACATAAGGGGTTCATAAAGGCTCTCTTAGGTTCAAAAGGTAAGAAGGTAACAGAGTAAGGTAATAAATGTCAGGATCAATAAGGTCATTATAAAGGATCAACAGGGGTTGATAACAAGTTGTTGCAAAGAACATTATCAGGGTTTCTCATAAATCAATAACAGGCTTATCATAACATTATAAAGAATCACTACTTTATCATGGCATTGGCAATGTCCTCTATATAATCAAATCATAAGAGAAGGCAGAGTTACTTGCCTCAAATCGCTTTCCAGCTTGACGGTATACGAGCTACTGCCACCTAAGATATCCTTCCATTTACTAGCCTGAATGCCTCCGCTAACCGAATCTATAATCCAAAGTAGAATCCCTATTTAGCAACATTCTCAAAACTCGATGTTTTCCAGAACGCCTAACGATTAACCCAATTCGCGATAACACTTAACTTGTATACTCGAGTATAATCATAATATACTATCATAACACATAGTACAATATACTTTTATACCTAAAGATCTATACTTTAACAAATAATCGCAATTCGTATAACTCGACAACAAAACAACTAATTCCTTTCTTTTTAATCCAAAAATTCGAACCAAAATTACATAGTAAAACCAAGTAATTCTTTAATAACCCAACATGCAACCACTTAACTTGACATGCATATTTCTAAATTTACATCCGAACCTTATTACGACTTAAACTCAATGATCAATTTCATAACATCCATTTATATCAGATAATTCGAATCAAACAAGTCATCCACACTCATCAAAATCAAATTACAAACACCGAGTTATCAAAATTACGAACCTTATCAATTAATCAAGTAAGTTGACCCATTTCTTTCTTACAAACCAAAGCATCATTCGGCCCTAATCTATCCAAAACAACATGCAACTCCCAAAATTAACATGCAAAGTTAATTTCACAAATCCAACTTAACTTAAATCAAATTCTAACAAGAAACAACTATTAAACCATTTTCTTTTGAATAAAAACTGAAACCAAACTCGAACATAAACAAAACCTATCATGCATGCATCATTTTTATTCTTTATATCCTAATCCATTATTATCTAAACCCAACTATCAACATTCAACAGTTCTTCCAAGTTTATTAATAAATTTTGAACTAAATTCATTAAAAACCAAGAACAATATTCGAACTTTAAAAATCTACACATGCAAATATCAAAATCGAGTTTAAGAACCTTTAAAGCTCAGTTAATACATCATAGCTCACCATCGGTTCACCTGAGTTCATCACCGGTGGCGGCAAGGGTTCGGGGTTGCCAAAACTCGGCCCCCAACTCGAAACCTCACCAATTTTTCAAACAAAACTCACAAAAAATTGATATGGAAACACTCAACATCATTTTTCTGCATGAATTTAACTAAAAACCGAATTAAAACAAGAACCGAGAGCTTTCTCTCCAATCGATTGCCGACACACACACACATGCAAACATGTATGTATATATATAAGATATAGGGAGCTCAACCCTTGAACTAAAATAGAGTTTGAGGAATGAATTGGAGAGAGTGTGCGGGAGAGAGAGATTACCGAGAGAGAGAGAGAGAGAGAGAAGAGACAGTGAAGAGAAAAAAAAGAAAAGGGGGAAGAGAAGGGAGTATAAATAGAACATTTTAGGGGTAATTTAGTAAATAACAAAATCCCTTCTTTCCTTTTTCTATTTTTTGATTTATAAACTAATTAAAATAATGTAATTTCTCTCCACATTATTCAAAACTAACTTAGCTTTCATTTTTATAAAAAAACACAAACTAACTCTTCACTTATATTTTTTAATAAATTATTGCAGAAACAGATTATTTAATATGTATTTTACAAATAAATTCAAATAATAGAAGTAAACTTCATAAAATTATTTTAAAATATCAAAGTTCCCTTAGACTATTTCAAAGACAATAAAACAAATCTCTCACCTCGATCACATTTCTATGATTTTATAAAAATATTTAAAGATCAATAAAATCCTTTTATAAATATTTAAAGTTCCATAAATCTCAAGTTTGAACATGCACACATTAATCAACATACAAATACACAATATCATCAAATATATTTTACATTTATATTCTTAAATACTTTTAATCCTTTTTTTTACGGGTTCCGTTCAACTTGGCGGCCCGACGACACAACTTAATTCCTCAGGTTACTCATCAAACTGGAACGAGTTACGTTACATTCTCAGTTACTATTATAAAACAATGATATTTAACCACAAAATCATTTAAACTTTTATTTATTCACGTAAATTCACAATTACACCACAAAACTATACTTTATTCACGTAATCACGTCACGAAATACAGTCCCTACATCAACGGATATTCCATTAGCCGTTGGTAACTATAATAAACACATGGAGTTTCAACTAATAAATTAGGAGTTGATGAACAAATATTCATTGATGACTAATTCCTAGTCGTTGACATAAAGCTCGTTAATCAATGATAATTGATCTCAATGATCTATCTTAGCCGCTGAGAGTGGGTAAGTCTGTAACCGTTGGATATAATAGTTGATACATGTATCTAATAATATACTTATATTCACGGCCATTTTAAGTAATGCGGAACCCACTTTTAATTTTAACAGTTACTTTTTGCACCAATCAGGAAATTTACTTTTCATTTATCTGTATTTATTTGAGAGAGTATAAATACTGTTTTAACTTTGTCGATTCATTCTTACAAACTCACAGAATATTTTAAGATAAAATGACTCTCTTCTCTTTCAAAGCAAAACCCTTTTTTTATTAATTCACTCTATACCTTTAAACAATGGTATATGTTAAGATTATGTCGAGTAATGGGTTTATCTATGAGCAGAACAACAATGTGGAAAATGTGGACACTACCACCGAATACTCAAAATTTGTATCAATGATGGAGTACATCAAGAAGTGCAAGCTCTCATATATCATGCTTGAAGCTCCCATCGTCTATTATGAGGTGGTTAATGAGATGTGGACTTTTGCAGAATTTAACAACACAAATTTGGTACTTTCTTTCACCCTCAAAGGAGAAAAATATACTATTAATTTTAAAGTTGTCTCTGCATGCTTTAAATTCCTGAAAATACCATGCTAGTTGAACCCACCCATGCTCAAATTGTTTATAAGCTAACTGATACGGGTTATGTTGGTCCTCTAATAAGGAAAAGTGGAGCTTCTTATGTGATTCTCTTATTAAGGTCTTGTCTGGTAAAATAAGTAACTTTAATGCCATCATTTCTGCTTTTCTTGTCATGTTTTACATGTTAATAATTGACAATTTCTATGAGAAAGTTTTGATAGAGACTGGTGCTAAGTTAGGCAATTGAGATGGTACAAGTAAGAACATTTACTTTGCTAGATTTCTTATGATGCTTGCTAATCATTTGGTTCCTAGTTTAAGTATTACTAATCAAGCTAACATGATAAAAAGCTGGATCCAAAATAAAAATGTCCTTGATGATCTTATCATGATTGCTTTACACCCCAATGTGGCATTTATGTTGCCACCAGGAATGAAAATAGTAATAAATTTTGTTCATACTAATTTTCAATCCCTCAATACTTCTTTGATTTCTTCATTTGCAATGGAGGTTGTGCAAGGAACTCAACAACCTCATGCCCCGACAACTAAAACAAAAACTGCAAATTCCAAATTTAAGAAGCCAAGCTCAGTTTTTATTAAAAGACAACTGTTGTAACACCAACCACACAAATTACACAAGGGGGGGCTGTGATAGGAGGTGTGAGTGGTGAGGGAAGTGGTGAACATTAAAGAAACCCTAATGATAAGGTGAAAGAGGTTAAGAGGAACAATCTCAGCCAAGCCATGACTTGCCTTCTCAAAAGGGCAAGAGCATTGAAAAGGAAATTAGCATATCACTAGTGGTATCCTCCCAAAAGGATATTATTGGTGAGACTGCATAGTGGTATGAACAGTTACGTGATAACTCAACATGATAACAAAACTAGAACATGACAGGTTAATGATACTACGTCTACACAAGAAATCAAGAAGAATGAAGACAAGGAAAATACAAAGAATCAGAAGATTAGAAGAAGGCCTGAAGTCTGTCTATAGGTCACTGAAAGAAGTTCATTTATATGATCATGCCTCAGGGAAGAACAAAGGTTAAAGACTTTCAGGGTTTCAGAAATATTGAAGATTCAGTATATAAGTGCTTCCGAAAGATTGCAGTGTATTGGCATTGATTGAAGATAGACAGTGTTCGAAGCATAGGAATCTGAAGAATTGAAGACAGGGTATAGATAGAGGTTGATGAAGACGTTGTCTAAAGTACCAGAAAGGATTCCAGTAAAAGTACAGTTATTTATTGACAGTCAGTGTCTTAAGCAATAAAGTTGAGGCAAGCTTAACAATGTAATCAAGGCTATAATTCGAAGACCTGAATCGGGGTTAGTCGTCTGTGAACCAGACCAGTTGTACTAGGTGTCAACAGCTCGTAAAAGGAATTTGGGTATTATATAGAAGAATTGTTAAGTTGAGGAACGTACTTGGATTGAACGTTTATATGTTAAAGTATGAGAAGAGGTGCGCGGGGTATACAGCTAAGCAGCTCAGGGGACTGGCGAAGCTCAAAGTTTAATTGGTAAATTAAATAAATTTATTTAGTGGACTTTAATATAATTTATTTAATAAACTTAAAATGATTTATCTTATAAACTTTAAATAAGTTTATTTTATAAATTAATTTAGTTACAATTTAAACTAAAAGAAAATAAAAAAAGAAAAAGAAAAGAAAAAGAAAAGAAAAAGAAAAAGAAAATAGAAAAAGGAAAAAGAAAACAAAAGAAAAAGAAAACAAAAAAAAGGAAAAAAAAAAGAAAACAAAAAAAAAGAAAAACAAAGAAAATAAAACAAAAAAAAGACAAACAAAGAAAAGGAAAAAGAATAAAAGAATAAACAAATACACGTTTTTTTAAGTTTTTGGTTTAAAGTGAAGTACATGTATATGTACTTGGAAAGCAGGTAGTCGCCACAAGATGTCCTCCAACCCCCTGTCGCCACAGAGCATCACTTATCGCCACACAGCACCTGTCGCCACTCAATTCTCAGCCACACAATTTAATTGTATAAAGTCTACACAATTGCAGCAGAAGGATGAGCCATTCAATTTTTCTGTTCATCTTCTCTCTCAAGAGAGTAGTGAAAATGGCAGCATTGATTTACAGAGAAGCTCAAGTTTTTTGTATATCCGTTTAACTTCTCACCGGAGTAACATTATAATGCCCGATTCAATTCTTGTATATTCTTAGGGGTATTATAATCGTTACCCGGTAATTAAATCCTAGTACAAACAAAAGCTAGATCATTGTATAGGATTTGATTTGTAAATCTTTGTAGTAGCTAAGAACTTTGTTGTTCTTGGATTGTAGCCAGTTAATTTATTTACTGAAGTGTACCAACACCCTCGAGGATTTATATATTAATATATATTTCCCCGAATATCTTGTGTTCCTTGTTTTTATCGTTCCAAACACTATTCCTCTCAAGAACACGAAACCACTAACCCAACACTAAATATTTTATCCGCTAAAGATTCGAAAGAACTTTTAATTTAGTGATTATCGTATTCAACCCCCCCCCCTTCGACGATAATTCGGGACCTAACAGATATCACTATTGAATAAAGTTCCCATCCAGGAACTGTTAGGAAATGAATAACATACAGGAGGGGTGAATGTGTTTTATTGTTTTGGGCTTTTATTTAATATTTATGGTTGAACAAAGTAAATTAAATCTTGTAGTAAAATGTGTTCATGCAGAAATTAAGCTTGCAGAAAATAAAGAACACAAATCTTCAAAACTCATTTAATTTTATATTAAAATTAAGAATGTTTTTCTACAAAATTTCTAGACTCTTTATTGATAAAGAGTTTAGCTTCTCCTTGAGAGTGTTACAAGAAATTTGATCTCAACTGTTACTTCTGACTGAAGGACCAGCGTTAACTTTATAATTCAGTTAAGTGCTAGTTTACACAGTGTACAATAAGACATGCTATTAGCTTTTCTAAACCGTCACTTGTCATTTCTATTTATAGAAAAGTTGATCTTCCATTTCTGGCTTAGCATATCTTTAGCAACCTGTGATAATTTTAATCTTCCTCTGTCAGTTAATCTTCACCATTGATCTTGTACATTCTTCAAGCTTCTTTTTGTAAACTTGTCAATCCAGCTGGTTTGATTGTTTGTTGATTGTTAATCTTGGATATTGAACTGGTCTGTGATTTTGTACTTTGAGAATTTTACTCGAGATCTCCAATTAGGCATATAAAGATCTTGACATCTCGATAAGTATAATGACTTATCGAGATCTCTAATGCTCTAGTGAATTTGACTTATATAGGTCTCTGAGTTCTCGAATGAAACTTTAGCTTGTCGAGATCTCTCAGCATCATGTCTTCACTTTGTCTTATCGACAACTTAGAGTTCTCTAGTGAATTTTGACTTATCGATATCTCTGAGTTCTCTAGTGGACTTTGACTTATCGATAACTCAGAGTTCTCTAATTAATGTAGACTTGTTGTTAACTTTGAGTTCTCTAGTGAAGAAATGACTTGTCGATATCTCCAACCTTCATGTCTTCTTGACTTGTCGATATCTCTCTGAGTTCTCTAGTAGCTTTCCTGACTTCTCGATAAGTCATTTGGAGTTCTCGAATGACTTCTCTATAACACTAAATCTGTGACTTGTAGAGATCTTGACTTAGAGTATTTTTATCCAAACAGATTTATTCAACTCCAAGCTTCTTCAAAATTCTTTTGAGGCATGATCTTCTTGATCTTCTTCCATATAGAATCCTTACGCTTGATACTGTTTCAGGAAAAAGACTCCAGTCTGCTCCTTTGCATTTTTATAGACTTTAAAAGTTACAAGTACAAAATACAAATTAAGATAACAATACAACTTACTTAGGGTTGACAAATTGTCTTAGTCTTGTTAAAGTACAGGCATGTATTATACAACAGGAACATACCAAGAGAGGGGGAGGGACACTGATTGTAAAAAACCAAATTTTTAACATCGGTAAAAGACCTTTATGAAGAGTAACCTTGCGGTTTAATAAAAAAATTTGCGACCACGCCATATATGAGTATGTAATTTAAGTTTCTGAGTTGATATTATGATTATACATAACAAATGAGTACATGTAAAAGTCGTTAGTTTTTGGAGAAAACCAATAGTTTGAACGACCTTATTTTATGAGCCATCAAGGAATACAAAATTTATATTACGACCAAGAGAATTGGAATTCCATAAATTATAACCAAGTACGAGTACTGGAAATGGTAAAAATCTACGATAAGCGGAATTATTCGACGTAGCATTTAATAGAATTTATTTGAACGTACGTAAACGAATGTGAGTTAATGTAGAATGGCAAGTGACCAAGTAATAACCTATGTAAATTAATTGTTTATAAATTTATGCACCAAGAAATAACTTAGGAAGCTAGTTAAAAATATTAATTCCAATAAACATGAATTCAAGGAGCTTATCATGCTTGACAAACGAGGCACCTAACTAAGCCTGACCTTGGAAAAATTGAATGCATATTGTTCTATACACTTTATACATTCACACACAATCTAATTTCCACCACACTTCTAAGAAGCAAGCCAATCAACTCTCTCTCTCTCTCTCTCTCTCTCTCTCTCTTCAAGCTTCAATTCAGATTTCCAAGAATGAAGAAGAAAGAAAAATTCAAAAATCAAGTTATCAAGCTTCAAAAATCACCAAATTTTAACCATAGATCCTTCGTATCATAGATAAGGTACGTGCCGAATTTCAAGGCCATCCATTGTATTTTCAAAATATGAAAAATGTTTGAAGATGAGGGGGAATAATGACTCCGAAAATTACTAACTTATTTTCTTGATTTTTCAAGGAAGTTTAAGGCTCCTAAAGCTAGACCAATGTCTCATCAAGAATCTTAGGACTTTATTATATATTAAAAAGATTCAATAAAGGTATAAACATCATCCACCCTTTGATTAACTTGAGTTATAAGATTGATTTTGAGTTTTGTTTAACTATATGTTGATTCATTAAGTTTGGATTGTAAAAAGTCAGGTTTTGATGGTTTATTATTATGAATTAATGTTGGTGATAATTTCATAGAGTTTAGGAACTGATCTTGCAATATATGTGAAGTAATTGGTGTTTGAAATGTTAATGAAACTAACGTAGTTAAAACCGGGAATCGTTACGTGTATAATCGTCATAATGTTTGATTGTATTTAACACTGTTTTAAAGCACGTTTTTAAACTGTGAAATCAATATTTTTGAATACCAATGGAAATGACTGTAAATTACTTGGTTTCTAGTTTATAACCATACAAAAATCGTGTCGAGACGATTTACGAATTAGGAGAAAAGTTCATTTTAGTGAACGTAGTCGAGAAAACCAAACTGCTACCTAGTGCTGATTTTGAAGCTATAATTGAGGCTCTTAAACATTGTTTAAAATTATGAAACTTCTCCAGTAACTGAGACATACAGGGAGGAAGTCCCATTTCAAATTTGAGCTAAAAATATTAGTTCTTAGATCTTATAAAAATATCAGAGCGAAGGTCGCGCAAGGAGACAATACAAAAAATAACCACGTCGTAGCCACTTCCTAGAACTACTATTTCGGGATTTTCACCCCTCTTCCCAGAAAACCATTTTCAATTATTTTGTTCTAATTTTTTTCTAGATCGTGCACGCGTAAATGTTGCTTCGATTGAGTAAACGGTTTGAGAGAAATTATTAATTTAGTGAAAGCGGTATGAATTGTAAAACTCCATAGTTGACCAAAATTTTAAAATATTGTTCACTTATTTAAATTCATATTTTCAAAATGAAACTTTTATGATAAATATTACTAACACTCAGGAAGCTCCTTGAGGGGTTTCGTATTAAATTATTAATTTTCCCATTTATTAAAAATATTAGAGTGCGAGTTGCACAATAGTAACATTCGATAAAGTCAACTCTAGAAGACCAGTTTGACCGTCCATTACGAACAAGGGTTGATAGTTATTTCGAGTAGATCGAATATCGAAGATTGTAAAGTATTACACTTATTAGTAAAATAATACATTGATGAGATTAGGAATACTGATTAAGATTATGATATGTGTTGATTACAAAACTCGGATCAAGTGGAAGTCGAAAAGCGTATCTTGGACTTCAAGCAAGTTTTCAAACCCTATCTTTTAAGAACTGTTGTGTGGTGGTTATTTTTTTAAAATAGTGAAATATATGCATGATGAATGTTTTACGATGTTTTTCAAGTTGATATATATTGAATCATAGATATGATAATTTTGGTATGGTAAAAATATCGAATTTGAAATGATGTATTTAGACCGAGTGTTAGTCGGTATCAGTTAATAAAAACCCGGAAATATTCCGGACATATTTATAATTGAGAATATATATGCTAGCGAGTAGCGTGGTGTTATATATTATAGATCGAGAGTCGGTCGGTATAAATATTTAAAAAATCCAGAAATATTCTGGAGATATTAGGGGAGAGTAAAGTCCGTATCTGTTTTATTCCAAGTGACTCGATGTCCCCTTACGAACTATTAAATACCTCGAGCTTTATTAAAACGATTTCCAAAGATCGTATTCCCTCAACTTATATTATTTATTTGAGCGATGAATATTATTTTGAATATTCATTTAAAAGAAGAAGTATTCTTAGACGATTACTTAATTATTAATTTCAAAAATTTAATATTTTGTTAATATTTTATTAATATTTAATTAATTACTTAAACATAAATCAATTGAGGATTACTATTTTAAATTTTCATTTAAAAATAGATTATTCGAGGTTTAATTATTTAATAATTATTAATTAATTATTAAATATTTATTTAATGATTTAATATGATTTAAAAATCATAAATCTCATTTTTAAATACTTTCTGATTATCTGAAAATCATTCTTGTACTTTCAGATCATCGAAAAATATTATCTCAACATGTTTTAAAAAATTGACTATAGTGTCAAAATAAACTCCCCCTTAAATATTTATTTGTTAACAACGGTCAACTCACATTATCATAATATTTCGTCCAAACATTCTCGGAAGTATGTATATATATATATCGGTGTGTACCTATCAACAAACAATATGCTTGGGGAACAATATAAATTCCATATATATGATAGGATTCTTAAAGGACAAGGGAGGGGTAGACTCCAGTACTTTGCGTACTGGGGAGACTACTAATTTAATTCCGCATGAAAAGGTACCATGTATACTGATGAACATGCGAAGAATGCAAAATATACCCGGGAGGAAGGGGAAGCATATAAAGCCCAAATGCGGCTAGGGTGACAACCGGGAATAAGAAAGTAGTCCTTCTACATGTTGAGAATAATAAATATTTACTATTATACAACTGATCATCTTATCTCGGGGGCTGTGGTGAATGTCGTATTCTTCCAATTGGAATTGATAAGCAATACCGTAACCCAAGCTTAGGTGATGGGCTTACTTGAAAGGTATTTGCAGAATTATTAAGTCAATCAAAGACATAGTTTTGGAAAAGTGTGTATCACTAGGAAAACTACTTTTGAATAAATATATGCCCTTTTACGGATTAATATAAATTCTTTAACTTCCTTTTCGTACTATTGATTATTATGGCTGAGCATTATTGCTCACTCATGTTTTCTTTGAAATGTCACAACACAACAGATAATCAGTATGCCGGTGTGGGACTTAGTCGCTTGCAATCGTGGGGAGAAGCCCTTGTAACTTTATCTCAGGTGGATCGGAGTAATCAGATAGGTATAAGATATTAGCATTAATTATTGTAACTTTATGTAGAGGTTACGAATAATTGATCGGATTCCTGTTTAGTACATTTGAGTTGTAATAAAAGTAGATTAAATTTTTTACATCATTTTTAAGGCTATAACTTGTGTATGTGTATGTGTGAGATTATGGGTCTGTGATATAGAATTATTGGATTATTGAGTTAATACAAGTTACACATGATCGAAGGATTGTGTGACTACTCATATACCTAACCCCGGATTTGGGGGCATTACACTGATACCCAAAGCTCACCTATTGAATTTGTTTATTCTAAAAATTGCAAAACCTCTAATGGTGTGTAGGGTACACACATGGCACATACCATCTCAACTGTTGAGCATGTGCCTTCTCAAAGTCAATTTGATATGGCTCATGTGAATGTGGAGTCACAACTCCACTCTCTGCAAATTATATTTGAAACAACAACATACAACTCACCATCTTCTCCAATGTATGTCGATTTAATATCAACTTCTCAAACTTATTCTCCATCTCTTAGATTCATGAAGAAGCCCCGCATTGAAACTGATACTCATCATCTTCTAGATGATTTGTTGGAGCATGAGTCATTCCTTTCAGTCACTAGTGGTGAATCTGTGCCCTTAAATGTCTCATCCATCTACATGGATTTCACTCTAGTGACAACTTCAACTATTATCTCTTTCTCTTCATCAATGGTTATCTCTCAGCCATCGATAAGTGTTAGTCCATCAAGGCTTAACAGCATAGCCAATGATAGCTCCAATTGTTTTATCAACGGCTACCACTCAGCCGTTAATAAGTAGTCACTTAACAATTCCAAGAATATTTTTCCCAAAACAGATTTATTCAACTCCAAGCTTCTTCACAATTTCTCTGAGGCATGATCTTCTTGATCTTCTTCTAGAGTTTATTCTTAGGCTTGAGACTATATACAGAAAAATACTTCAGTCTAATGTTTGATACTTTTACAGACTCAAGTAATATAGTATAAAACATAAATTTTGATTATCATACAACTAATTCTTAGGGCTGTCAATTTGACTTAGTCTTGTTATAGTACAAGCATGTCTTGCACAACAATCTCCCTCAATTTGTGAGAAGATTGCTTATCATAAATTCATGCCTGGTAACAAGACTAACCCCAAGTTATAATGAACAATGAAACATTACATACAAAATTGACAGAAATACAACTTTTATATATTAAGTGAGTTCTTGAGTTTGCAAGATACATTCATCAGACAAATTTCTCATCTCCTGTTTCTTTTCCAATGAGGTCCTTTAACTCTACAACTACTTCCAGTCCCTCTATGATTGGTGTCCCTCTTAGAGATTCTACAAGCTTGAGCTTATCCTCTATTAGATAACTGTTCAAGAAACCAACCCTAATTCTTGAGAATCTTCCAACCTTTATGTCTAGGAATTGTCCATCCTTGGTAATTCTGATCAACCCCTTTGCCGCGAGTTCTTCAATTTTTTGTATAAACATTTCTATCTCCTCAATATACTTTCTTTCCTTCTCCTCTCTTTCAGCCTTTTCCCTTGCTCTTCTCTCTTTCCTTACTATCAACCATACAACCAATACAGATCTCCATGCCATAGTACCAGTATCCTTGTCCTTCAATAAGCTTATCACCCTTTTAATCTCTGTGGGTGAAAATGTGTCCATTAAGTTTCTGCCAAGGAATCTAAAGGATCCATCCTAATAGTATATTCTTACTTCCCTTAATGATACAACCCAAACTTTGAAAGTAGTCTTCATCTGTGATGCACCAGTTCAGAGGTAGAAGATCTTTTTGATTGAAACAGTTCCAGATGGCCCTTTCAGTTACTTGCAGTTTCTTTGGTTTCCTCCCAACATATTTGTTATAAATTTTGGTTGGTGGCTTAATAGAAGGTAGGTTTGAGATTTTTCTTAGAAAGGTTTGGCTTGAGGTGATTGGTATTATCAGTAAGGTGTTAGCAGTTTGTTTGTACAAAAATGTGGGCTTAGAGGATTGAGCTTGATTGATATGGATTTATAGGGTTTTATTTTGTGGTTCTGAACTATCTTCCTTCTTCTTCTTTCTGATCTCTTCACTCTTCTTCTTATCTTCACCGTTCTTCCCTTCTTCTTTCTTCTATTTGCTACCATTTGCTCTAGAAATTTGACTTAGATTTGAGCCAGAAGGTGGTTGATCATCTTGCTTCTGCTCATCATCATCATTGTCATCCTTTAAGTTGAACTATGAAATTGGCAACATGGTCTCTGCATTTTGAAGGTATCTCCTCAAGATTCTGATTATTTCCTCATCTTCAGGTTTCTTGTTTATCTTGGTCTTGAGGTCAGATTCAAGGGTCATTATCACTTTCACATTATTTCTTACACAATTCTTTGGAACTGTGAAGAATCAGCAATTTCTGGATTGTGAACAGATGTAGGAAATTCTCTTGCTTAGATAAAGATAGGCTTCAGGAAAAACAGCTATCTGGGAATTCTTGAGTTCCTTTAGCAGTTAGGTGTCCTTTGGAATCAATGTATGTACTTTGTCAATCATTACATCCATCTCATATGCTCTCAATTTTTGAAGATTGGAAAGAGACACTTGTAGACATCTGTCCAGGCCACCGTCATTCACATTTGAAATAATCCTTTTCTCCAGAAAATTATCAACTTTGACAATCACCACTCTGATAAGGTCGATGTTGTTGTTCAATGCTCTTTTGTAGGTTACATAGTTGTTGTGAAGAGACACTCTTAAGACTAACATAAGTTCATTAAATTCTTGATCTTGATAAGATCCTTCTGCAGTTATTAGATTATGTCTTTCCCAACATCTATAGATTATTGAGCTTTTGAAGAGCTTTGACCAGTGTGATTTGATGTCAATTTTCTAGTCTCCTTTGATTTACCAGCATCCTTGGATTATTAAATCCTAGCTTCTATCTCCCCCTTAGTCTTGGTGACAGGCATGAGTAGGGGAGTTGGTATTTCTGGCCTCACAGCCTCAGGAAGTGCAGGTAAAGGAACATTAAGAGCACCCATGATAGCTCCCATTTGAACTGAGTTCTACATCTGAAGGTGTTTGCGGGAGTCTACCAAAGCCTTGATGTCATTTTGTTGACTCTGTACCAGAGAAGTGAGAGCTTGCACCTGAATTGTGAGTGAATCATTGGATGACTGCAAAGCTGAAACTTGTTGTTGGAGAGATTGAAGTTGAAGATTTGATGATGTTGCAGATTGTGGTTGAGAACTTGAGGAGATTGAGTTGCCAAAAGTAGCTTGCATAGTCTCTTTGATTCCTTCCATGAGAAGTAGTGAAGCCTCATATCTATTTTGGTGGAGCTGATTCAACTTGAGTTTTGTATTATTGGAACTTGCAATATGTTGTTGAACAACCTCATGTGTGATGACTGAGAATTTTGCGATGTAATTAAGTGAATAAAGTAAGATTTATGTGAAATGATTATAATTATGTGATTAAGTGTTGATTAATTGTCTTTACTGTATATTAGAATCTAGGAGTGTAAATAGAAGCGTTCCAATTTAAAGAGTCAGCTTAGGAGTTAAGCTGTGTTGTCGGGCCGTCAGGTAGAACGGAACCCGTCCTAAAAAGGGGGTAAGATATTTAAAATGTGAACTATGTGTTATTATGTGAAATAAAATGTTAAAGTAAAATATTGCATCCTAGTGACGTGTCGGTCGATAATGAGAAGCGTAATTGAAACGCTGAGCGTCAAGCCGTCAGGCTGAACGTGACCCGATACGCATAAAAAAGAATAAAGATTAAAGAAGGACAAATTTTCTGGTCAGACATAAGTTGTGATGTGTTCGTATGTGTGTTTGTTTGTCCATGTGCATGATTACGCGATCTATTGACATTTATATGAATTTAAGGGAATTATTTGATTTAAATAAGTTTTATTTAACCTTCGCGTATTTTTATAAAATTATCTGAGTAAGATAAAGGCATGAGATTTGTTCTGTTATCGTCACAATAGTCCTAGAGACTTTCTAAAAATGATAGACGGATTTATTTCATGATCGTTATTTTTAAAATGATTTTTATGTGATTAAATACTATTATTAGCACAAACTTGTAAAAATCGTATAAAATCAACCGTACGCTCAAAAGTCTATTGTGAGTAATGGTTGGAAAGCTAATTTTGAGATCTACATTTTAAAATTGTCAATCGCTATAATTTTCAACTTTCTGAGAGAGATATATTTATTATTCCACCAATATTCTATGGGAGTAAAAAGAGAAAGGAAAATCAATTTAAAAAAGGGAATTAATAAATTATTAAATTACCCTTGTCCTTATCATTTATAAACTCATTTCTCCCCCCTTCCTTTTCTTTCTTTCTCCCGTGAACACTTTTCTCTCTTTCTCTCTCTTTCTTCCTCACTGTCTCTCGGTTACTCTCTCTCTCTCTCGGCTCTCTTCTCTCTCTCAGTATACCTCTTGTTCCTTTGATAAATCTCACCAATTCTTCCCAAAATCTCTTGATAAACACATATATGTAGGTAGAAGAATGTGCATGTGTGTATATCCACTTGCATGTAGAGGTGTATGCTTGATGTGTGTGTGTTTACCCGAGAGCTTCTCAGTTCTTGTTGTTCTTGTTGATATCATCTTGTTTAAGCATGATTCTTTGCAAATGATTGGTATATGAGATGTGCATCTTAGTTGTTTTGAGGAATTAACGGAAAAACGGGGGTTTCGTGGTTGGACACCCTCGAATAAGGGCACCACCATGAAGCCACCGCCACCGGTGATGAACTCCGGTGAACCAGTGGTGAGTGATGATGCTATAACTGAGCTCTATCATATATAAATCTTATCTTTGGTGATTACATGTAGTGATTTGTTTAGAACCCGAATGGGTTTTTGATTTCTAAAAGTTAATGAGTTGATTATTGTTGATTTAAATGGTTTTGGATGTTTATTCTTGGATGTCGATGATGGATTAGAATGATTAATGATTTAAGGATTGAGAAAAAAATTTGCATGTGTTATTTCTTGAAAACCCGAATGGAATCTTGATTTTTAGAAGATCAAAATGATTTTTAGTAATGGAAATGATTTGTTGATGTTTATCCTTGGAAATTATTGGATAATTAGAGTGTTTGATAGATAAATTATTTAGATGGTTGTATGCATGTCTTGATTGTTGGAAATTCGAACAAAAGTTTGTATTTCTTTTGAGATTTAAGTATGTTGATTGATAAAAATGATTTTTATGATTGTTTTAAAGGCATTTGGACTTGTATAGTTGATTGGATGCTTGAAAAATCAAAATTGAGGATTGCATGTTGAAGATTTTGGTTTGAAATTGTACTAATAAAAGGGAAAATTGATTTTTATGACTTGATCTTGGTATAATCTAAGTTTAACTAAGAAGAAATAAGATTACATGTTGATTTAAAAGAGGAATTGATGATGCATGTCATTGCTTGGTTGTCGAATTATGATTTGTGGTTAAGGCCGAATGGATTATAACATTTAAAAAGGTCAAATTCTAATTTAAGTGCTTGAATGGATCATGAAGATTAATTAGGGATTGTATGTGAGATTTTCGCCTAATTTGCTATATTTGGTTCGAATTTAAGTATAAAAGAAAGGGAATGATTGATTTGTGTTATCTATGGTTGTCGTGTTGGTTTAAAGATAACTTTAGGGTCGTTATTATAAGTTTTGTCGTTCGTTTATTCGTATAAGGATTTTAAGTATAAAGAGTTATGTGTACTAATATAAAGTATGATTTGACTTCGAGTTGAGATAAGGATGTTTATAAGTCGAATGTCGAGTTTATATAAAGGTGTAAAGGTTAAGAATAAAGTATATGATGTGTGATGTGCTATGTGCTTATGTGTATAAGCTAAACTCGTATATTTGAGTCAAGGGTATAATCGAGCCATCGTAATGAGTGATCGTTCCGGGAACGAGAGTTGAGAAACTGATTAAGGTTGTGGTTTTTATTGTAGATTCGGAGCGTGAGGGCATTCAGGCTAGGAAAGGAAAGGGTATACTAGGTGGCGGTAGTTCAACCTTCAGGAAAGCAAATTCAGGCAAGTAACTCTCATTACTTGTGAAAATGGTTATAGAGAGGTTATTGTTCATACCTTGTGGAGTATGGAACTGTTAATGACTTGAGATACCCTATCTTTGATCTTGATAAACTGCTATTGATAAGCTTATTGATTCAACCCTTTGGTAACCTGTCTTTTATGTTCAAGTTATTTGTTAAGCCATGAACTGTTATACCTTTACGAACCCTTTGTAATGATACCTTATTTCTTGATCACCCTATTGATCCTTGAAACAGATATTTATCCTTCTAATTTAAGTATCTTGTTATCCCTGATTCAAAATCCTTAGAGTTGTTCCTTGCTTGTCTTTGAATCACTTCCTTAACATTATTTTCTTGAAATTTGACTTAAGAATGAGTTTCGACTCGAAAGAGTCTGAATGATTTCATATTCTTGGTAATGATAAAATGAATTTAGAAAAACCTACTTTTTCCAACTTAAGGTTTTCCAAATGAATTCTTGATGGATTGGATTGGGACGTAAGAGGCTAGTGGGACTAGTCCAGTCATGGTAAGAGGCTAGCGGGGCTAATCCAATTTAAGGCTGAAATTATGCCGATTGGTACCTTAAAGACCGGATGGAGGTCGGTACGGGCTGATCACCCGTATTATAATGAAATGAAAAGATAAAGTGATCCAATCAAGGGTTCTATATTGATTATTTAAAATGGAACTGAAACATCCTGTTCAGTAATTGGTTCTTGAAAAATAGAAATGGTTTATATTTCTTTGAAAATAGTTGATTGTGATATTGTGAAGCTTAAAGCTCGTGAACCCTGATTTTACTCTGTTGATCATATAATTGGTTTCATATAGTGAAATATTATTTCTTTCCTTTCCGAAAGATCTGTTCTGATCCTTTAACGATTTGTGATGAATGTCGGCTTTCACCCTGCTTCGAGCCTTGTTTCTTGAAAGCCCCACATTTTTCCTTCACAACCCTTCCTTAACCCAAAAGATGAAATCTGCCACCTAGAACAAATAAAGTAGAATGCCCTGAGATTGGTAAAGTAAATTGTGGATTTCATATCATAGAACTGCTTTATATTTACTTGCTAAGTTTTATACTCATATATTTTATTTTAATCTAACCATGGCAGTTAAGCAAGAAGATGGCCAGGCTTAGGCGCACTGCCCGTAAGAGCGTACCTGGTGGTCCCTATCGTGTTGAGGGCTTCCGGTTGCCAGAGAAGGTAGCGGTATTTTTGAGTGAACAAGCGCTTAGAAGGAAAATTGTAAAGATACAATGGGTTATCTGTCGGTTCCAAGCCGGGATTGACTATGTATATTTAAAATTATTTTGGGGTTATACGTTATATTTTATGATTGGTAGTTGTAATCTTGTCTCATACTTTATCCTGTTTGATCATGTTGGTAGCTAATCGGGGTTTATGTTTATTTAGTTATTAGATTAAAGGTGTGTGGGTCCTTATGTCCTAACCCCGAGATTGAGGGCGTCACAAGTTGGTATCGGAGCTACAGGATCTAGTCCCTGAGACAAGTTAGACTTAAAAAGGGAATTTTGGGTATATATTTATATCGCGAGAGAGTTCGACTCATTTAGAATTGAGTTAGACTATTAGGTATACCATAAGGAAAGTGTGTAATAGTGGAAGTGAGAACTAGAGTTAGGGTGTGAGTTAGCTGGAACCTTTATTTAACCCTAACATTGTTTCTTGGTAGTTGTTTTGTGTTTTCTCTCAGGGTCCCAGTAGTGGTAGTGACTCATATTCAGAGATTAGTTTGACCGGTACCCTAGTGGACCCCATTCCACCCTCTCCAGAGGAGCCTATATAACGACTCGAATACTTTTATATTATTTAAAAGTGTAATTATTAAATGATTAATTAAATAAAATATGTGTATTGGTTTTGACCGCTATGTGTTATTTTATTATTATCTATGTGTGATTTTTGGTGCATAGGGTGGTTCGCGTAACTAATTATTGAGCTGTATTATTTTTGTTTCACTTCTAAAAAGTGTTTTATTGTCATACCCCCAACTTAAACAGCAAAATAAATATAGCTATTACAATATTTTAAATGAAGAATACACAACCAACTCCAAGATCTTACAGTTTAGGGTTTGGAACAGCCCAACACTACCAACTATTACATCTGATTACAAATACCGAGTCCTCACACAACTATTATTACTTATTCTACCTGAGCTCGAACATAAGCATCAGCATCACAGGTCTTACGGGCAGTCTGCTTGAATCTAACCATAGCTGCTAGCTGTAATATCAGGGTAAAGCAAGAAGTGAGCCAAAAGCTCAACAAGTGCTAACAGTACGACACAAAACATAAATTGAGATATACTTTTAAGAATGACAATGGAAAGTCATAACCAAAGGTAACGAGAGATAAAAACTATGTGAGATGGCATCATTTTGCTTGCATCAAAACAATTTTAAAATCATGTCTTAATCAAAATCATTTTATGACGCTACGGATTACAGCCGGTGATCAGCCGCGAAGTAATCCCGAACCTCGCTGGGTTCTAAAACATTATTGGGAATCCCTAGGCAACTTTTAAGCCTAATATAAGTGTGGAAAGGACTCGCGTCTCAGTCCAGATCCACCATTCAAAGAAAACATTTATCCCCCTTTGGGACTGAAAAATCCACATTTTAATCATTTTAAAAACTGATGCCGATTTATGACAAAATCTGTTTTGACTGTAAACATTTTTATCAAGGGATTATAGATCAACTTGAAACAATAGAAATATGACACTAAATCTCAGGGCCATGATCCACTAGACTTTACTATAATAGGGTAATTGAGAGGTTTCCATAAACAAGAACTTTGACAAGGAAATTGAGCAAGGCTATTGGATAATATGAAAGAATAATGCCAAACTAGGCTTAAAGCAATGGTTGTAGACAAGGTATAGGTATTAGAACATCAAGAAGATAAGCATCACTGGTTCCAAATAGGATAGAGGTGTTAAAATATAAAGAAAGTGATCATCAGCTCAAGATATAACAGGGTATCAAGCTTTAGGGTAAGGATAGGGTTATCAAACAATTATGAATGAATTTAAGAAATGATTGGCTTTTAAGTATCAAGATAAAGTTTCTATCGAGGTTATTTCAAGAGTTGAATCAAAGCATCAGGGTGCAATATCAAGATTTCTCAGGGATCAATAGCATGATAATCAAAAGGATCAATAAAGTATTATAACAAATCTCTATTTTATCATGGCATCCCATTACTTTGGTATACTATCATGGTATGACTTTTGATCTACTTGCAATAAGTACTTGAGGGTTCATGGCATTTCTATATAATTCGAAGATAAACATAAGATACGCTTGATTTAAATATATCAAAATGACTCAGGATAGTTGCATCGATATATATATGAACTGATTTTAGTAAATACGAAGGTCAAATTAAATAACTTACCTTGAGATAGGCTGGTCTGGTCTGACTAGTAGGAGCAACTGGAGCTTCACTCGACTTTTATGGCAAGTTTTCCCTCGTCTCGAGATCCTACATAAATAATAATAATCCTCATTATAATATATTATTACCATCTTAACCTATTTACAACCCGAAATTAAACACGGATGGCACTTAGGCCTATATGCACTTAATTTATATTCTCCTTTAAATTATAATTGCGCACACACATAGCCACATATTCACATATCATATATTAACATCAAATAACACCATATATACCATAATGCAACATTAGGCTTGGATGATCTCGACTCACCACTTAAGTCACTTGGTCGCTAAACTAGACAAGGTCTTCTAATTTTGGCTTCCTAACTCGATGTGCCTTTCCTAAATTATCCAAAACCTATTGACCCTCACTTGTGCCTTTTGCTCTACTGACCTTATACTATCTTACAACTATGGTGGTCGACCTAATACTCACTTCTAAGTGTTCTAAAACTATGTGATAAGTGATAGTGCTCACTGGTGCAAATTTCAGAATGACAACTATGGTTTCTTGAGTACATTAGACACTCTTAAACTACAAATTTTCCTTCAAAACTTTTTCACAAGACTCTCCTGACCTAAGGGCATCTCACAAGCTTGATGTGGCTCAAGGGCCTGGCTTGGGCCTTCTTGGGCCTAAGCTAAAAGTCCAAGGTTCCCCTGTTTTTCTGGGCAGAAAACGCCCTGACTTGAATTAACTTGTGACACATGGTTCTAGCTCATATACTATGAACTATGGTTGGAAAAACTTCTCTGACATACCCTCTAACTAAGGCCCAATTGGGCCTAATGAGGGCCTACCCATGACATGGTCAAATCTCCCTATTTCTAAGTTGCAACAAAACTGCCCCCTGCTGGACAGATTTTGTGATTCCAATACTAACTTCTGGTAGCTTGGGCCTCAAAGTGCACACCAATGACATGGTCAAAACTCACTCTAAACCTCAGGGTGCTATACTGATTTTTCTGCAGAAACTATAACTCTCATTTTCCAAGGTTTTGACTTGATAAACTCAACTAACAATAACTCAATGCTTAAACCAAGACTTATACATGGTAATCTACTGAACTAACTCCCTTATTCTCAAAATAAACTTGGGTGAGATCATCCATGCCCAAAAACAACAACATGCAACTAAATATATAACATGCAACTCATGGAAAGCACATAACAAGATTTCGGCTAGGCATAAAGTTTTAAATGCTTGCAAAATCGACTTGCACCTAATACTCATCCTTAATAATCATGAAATATAACTTCTTTTAAGTATTAACAAGAAATTTATCATGGAAACAATCTATTTTAAGCACACATATTTCGAATTTATAGATTTTTAAACATAACTACATGATTTCGAAAAGAGTAGCATGCAAAACATGGTTGATCATCATTTTAATGTCTCAAAACTAACATGCATGGCTAAACATAAATATATAATGAAATTTCAGTAGCATGCAAAGGATTTTAAAGCATGATATCTCCATAAAACACTTAGTTAGCACATATACATAATATATCTCATAGAGAGCTCTTGAATTCACAAGAATCAAGAGTTTCTCTTTGGAGATCATATAAGAACTACACATGCATCCATGGAACTTCAACTTCCAAGTCACAAAACACTTGGAAAGTATATAAGATGAATGTAGGTAAAAGATTTACACTTGAGAAGATGAAGAATGAATTGAAAAATGGAAGGGGGGTGGGGAATTGCCCTTCGGCCGAGAGCAATGTGGGAGGGGGAGGAGAGAAAATTTGTGGGGTATTGGAGTGTGGAATGAGAATGACCTCTCCCACTTTGATTTCTTTATTTTATGCTATTTGGTTTACAAATGATGAGTGGAAGTGAGAACTTACAAAAATGTCCCTTGGTTAAAGTTAGGCCATTTTGCATGCAAGGCTAAGGTAGTAATTTGGTAATAATCAAATGAGTTAGTGGGGTTGGAAAAGTCTTGTTTGCCCTTTGAGAGAATAGAAGGGTGATTTGCATGCATGGTCTCTTATGTAATTTGATAAATATGACAACTAAAATTTATAATGATTTATTTTTATAAAATAAAATACAAGTTCAAAAATTATAAAATTTATACCATAAAATAACTTGGATTTTTAGAGACTTTATAAAATCATTTTCAAAATTTGTGAACAAAATACCTTTTAAAAGAAATTTTTTCCAAAGCTTAGAATATTCCTTATAAATCAAAAATAAAGAAATTAAATAAACTCTTGCTTTGAAAAATCATATACTACACAAAGCAAATTTATAATGCAGAAACTTTCACTCACACTAGCGTACAATCATTGAATATATTTTCATTTGACTTTAACATTATACCCAATCCACAAATAATATTACATAAAATGCCGGTCGTAACATTCGCTCCCCCTTAAGGGATTCTGTCCCCAGAATCTAAGAGAAAAGATGAGGATGCCGGGAACGCATATCAGACTCTAACTCCCAAGTCGACTCTTCGACCTTAGGGTTCCTCCAAAGTACTTTTACTAACTTTACTGACTTATTTCTAAGACTCTTTACTTGCCAGTCGAGTATTTTAACCGGTTGCTCCACAAATGACAGGTCTGCCTGAATTTCTACAGGTTCATATTCTATCACATGGCTAGCGTCAGGATTGTACTTCTTAAGCAACGACATATGGAACACATTATGCACATGCCGATACTGAGGTGGTAAGGCCAACTCGTAGGCTACCTTTCCCACTTGACTCAAAATCTCAAAAGGACCTATGTATCTAGGTGCTAACTTCCCTTTCTTGCCAAATCTTATCAACCCTTTTCTAGGTGACACCTTCAGCAACACAGCTTCGCCAATTTGGAATTGAACGTCCTTACACGCTGGATCCGCATACTTCCTCTGTCTATCTTGAGCAGCAAGCAACCTTTTCTGAATTAACTTGACTGAATCATGCAACTGTCGTACCAAATCTGGGCTGAGAATTCTTCCTTCTCCTACTTCATCCCAACTTGTTGGTGATCTACACTTTCGCCCGTATAAAGCTTCGTATGGTGGCATGCCGATACTAGAATGATAGTTGTTGTTGTAAGAGAATTCAATCAACGGCAAATGGTCATCCCAACTTCCTGCAAAATCGATTGCACAACTGCGCAACATATCTTCAATTGTTTGAATTGTCCTTTCACTCTGGCCATCAGTCCGCGGGTGGTACGCCGTGCTCATATTCAACTTCGTGCCAAGACATTCCTGAAATTGCTTCCAGAATCTCGAGTTAAATCGGGGATCTCTGTCTGAAATTATTGATATGGGTACTCCATGCCTTAGTACGATTTCGCGCATATACAGATGAACCAACTTGTCCAGTGACGACTTCTCATTTATTGGAAGGAAATGCGCCGACTTCGTAAGACGATCAACTATAACCCATATTGCGTCATGTCCGGATTTCGTTCGCGGTAGTCCTACTATAAAGTCCATAGCGATATTTTCCCATTTCCATTCTGGAATCTTCAGGGGCTGAATTAATCCGCTTGGTCGTTGATGTTCTGCCTTTACTTTCTGACAAGTATAGCACTTCGCAACCCATTCTGCCACGTCTCGCTTCATATTTGGCCACCAAAAGTTCTTCTTTAAGTCTCGATACATCTTGGTACTTCGCGGGTGGATTGAAAATTTCGAATTGAGGGCTTCATGGAGGATCTCATTCTTTAATTCAGGTACATGGGGAATCCATATTCTGGATGAAAACCTTAGTATCCCTTGCTCATCCCTTTGAGTATTAATCTCCTCTCCAGATAACTGATTCTTCTCTTTTTCCATTACTTCCTCTTGACACTTCTTTATCTTTTCCACTAGTGTTGGCTGAATGGTCATTGCATGACAAACTTCCTCAACTTTTCCATAAGCACAAAGTTCCAATTCCAATTTTTTTCGATTTCTCCAATTAACTCTTTTGATGTTATCAACATATTCAATCTCTCCTTCCTACTCAGAGCATCGGCCACTACGTTCGCCTTTCTAGGATGGTAATTTATCGAACAGTCATAGTCCTTGATCAGTTCCAGCCATCTCCTCTGCCTCATATTGAGCTCTTTCTGAGTAAAAATGTACTTTAAACTCTTGTGATCCGTGTAGATTTCACACTTCTCTCCATAGTGGTAATGTCTCCAAATCTTAAGTACGAACACTATGGAGGCTAGTTCCAAGTCATGCGTCGGGTACTTTAACTCATGCGGCTTCAACTGTCTTGACGCATATGCGATCACTTTACTGTGTTGCATCAACACACAACCCAAACCCTTATGTGAAGCGTCGCTGAATATTACAAAATTCCCTTGATCATCTGGAAGTACCAACACCGGAGCTGTTACCAACTTTCGCTTTAACTCTTGAAAGCTATCTTCACATTCTGCACTCCATTCAAACTTTTGATTCTTTCTGGTTAACTTGGTCAATGGCGTGGCAATCTTCGAGAAATCCTTGACGTATCTTCTATAGTATCCGGCCAATCCTAGAAAACTTCGCACTTCCGTAGGAGTCTTTGGCCTCTCCCAACTCATAACTGCCTCAATCTTTGCCGGATCCACTTTAACTCCCTCATTTCCAATAACATGCCCCAAAAATTGAACTTCCTTTAACCAAAACTCACATTTGGTGAACTTGGCATACAACTTCTCTTGTCGGAGTATCTCCAATGCTATCCAGAGGTGCTGCTTATGTTCTTCTTCCGACTTAGAATAAATAAGGATGTCATCAATAAATACCACGACAAATTTGTCCAAATACTTCTTAAATACTCGATTCATCAGATCCATAAATGCGGCCGGAGCGTTGGTCAATCCAAACGGCATTACTAGGAATTCATAATGCCCATATCTGGTCCTGAATGCGGTCTTAGGAATATCTTCTTCTTTGATCTTTAATTGATGGTATCCCGATCTCAGATCAATCTTCGAAAAGCATTTTGCTCCCTTCAACTGATCAAAAAGGTCATCTATCCTTTGTAGCGGGTAGCGGTTCTTGATCGTCACCTTATTCAACTCCCGGTAATCTATGCATAGACGCATACTCCCATCTTTCTTCTTTACAAACAGAACAGGTGCTCCCCATGGCGACGTACTTGGTCGTATCACTCCTTTATCCAATAATTCTTGTAGCTGGCTCGCCAACTCTTTCATTTCTGCTGGTGCCATCCTATATGGGGCCTTTGAAACTGGTTCCGTGCCTGGAGCAAGGTTGATCTCAAACTCAATTTATCGATCTGGTGGTAAGCCTGGTAGTTCTTCAGGAAACACATCGCGGAACTCACTAACTACAGGAATATCTTCCATGCTGAGGCTGCCTCTCTCTGAATCCACTACATATGCTAGGAACGACTCACAACCTTTTCTAAGCAACTTCTTAGCCTGAACGATTGTAAGAAATAGTTGCTCTTGCCTCTGCCCCTTAAATACTACCTTCTCTCCACTCTTCGTCTTTAAATACACTCTCTTAGTCTTACAATTAATCTGAGCGCTATTCTCTCCTAACCAATCCATTCCTAAAATTATGTCAAACTCTCCCAACTTGAAGAGTATCAAGTCGGCTGAAAACTTATATCCCGAAATATCGATCTCACACTTTGGACAAAATTGATTCACAGGAATCTTCTCTTGGTTTACAATTACCACATTTACTACCTCACTCATAATCATTTTCTCACATTGGAGCTTATCAACAAAAGATTCTGATATGAAAGATCTTGTTGCTCCCGAATCAATCAATACTTTATCTTTGACATTATTGAGTAAAAGTGTACCTGCTATCACCTCAGAATTCTGAATAGCATCTTTCATCTTTAGATCAAATGTCCTTGCTGTTGCTTGCGGGGTTGGTGCGGGTGGTGGAGGTAATGCCAATACCTCAGCTGGCATGCTTGCACTGGTACTTGCCACGTTCATCAGAGCTTTGACTGGTCCTGTTGCCTTACACTCCCTAGCCATGTGTCCAGTCTTCCCACACTTGTAACACATAACTCCTGGCTTCGGCATCTTGCACTCATTTGCCAAATATCCCTTCTGATTGCACCTATAACAGGTCATGCTCAGCTTATTGCATACTCCGGGGTGCCTTCTTCCACAGTGCTTGCATTCCGGTCTCTGAAACCTGTTTTCTCCAACTTGCCCTTGGCTTGCCTTATTGTTCCCTTTTGATTCTTGCCTTTTGCCCAAATTTCCCTTCTTTTGAAAATTTCCGCCCTTCTGAAAACCAATCCTCTTTACATTCCGATCTTGCGAACTTCCAGCTTCAGACTTTTCTCCATAAAATGGAACCTTCCTCTTCTTGTTATCCCTCTCTTTCCTTGACTGCATCCCATTATTCTCAATCAGAGCAGCTTTCTGTACTACTCCCACATAAGTTTCAAGCTCAAACATAGCCACCCTATCTCTGATCTAAGGCTCCAATTCTTGCTGAAATTTCTTTGCTTTTTCCTCCTCAGTGCTGGTATACTTTGTCACAAACCTTGATAACTCAGTGAACTTCTTCTCATACTCCAATAC
Organism: Apium graveolens; assembly: GCF_009905375.1. Lineage (NCBI taxonomy): Eukaryota > Viridiplantae > Streptophyta > Magnoliopsida > Apiales > Apiaceae > Apium > Apium graveolens. Next base: position 208,385,538 of record NC_133649.1, on the reverse strand, counting down.
AGTCATGTTCCCTTACTTCAACTCAAGAAATTTTAGCTCCATCTGATTCTGCATGTACTTAGGGTAATACTTGTCCAGAAATAACTTCTTAAATCTCTCCCAAGAAACCTGCTGAGTGACTTCCATAGCCTTTACTGATTCCCACCAATAGATAACTTCTCCCTTCAAGAAGTAAGTAGCATACGGCATTTTCTGATCGTCTCCTAACTGTACCAACTCAAAAGCCCTTTCCATCTCCTTGATCCATGTGTTAGCTATCACTGGATCAGTGGTATCATGAAATACAGGTGGATTCACATTCTGAAAAGCCTTGAAAGTGACAATTTGTCTAGGTGGTACTGGTGGTTCAGGTGGTTGGTGTGGCTCACGGTTATCTTGGTTTTCAATTCGTTGTTGAAGAGTTAGTTGTTGTTGAGCTATAGCATTGGTTTGCTGTTGCAAAGTTTCCAGTAGTCGAAGAATATTTGGGTCTGTGGTGAAGGTGGTTGTTGGGTTCTTCTTTTTGGGAGGCATGATCCTGAAATAAGAGTTGTGTCGAAACAAATATGAATGATAAAATGATTCGAGGGTATCGCAGGCATTCTCATTTACATATGAGGTCAAGTTTCCAAATTAAGCAGATATGATGATAAAAACATAAAATAACAGTTGAGAGCAAATGGAACAATAGCACATAATTATTGAAATTTTAAAGGTCACAGTACATAGGATTGGGACATAGTCTGATTCTAGGAATAACAGGCTTATTTAAAGGAAAAACGGAAACAACTAGGGATTCCATAGAGTCTGATAGTACAACAACATGAAAGGTAAATGGAAAGAACTAAGGCTCCACTCCATCTGAACGGGGCTTGGTAGTCTTTTCCTCTCGAAGCGTCTTCACAATGCTCTGGAGCTCATCCGCCACCATCTGAATGACATACTGGCTGGTACGATCCCGGTGCGCTGGCATCTCCTCAAGCTTAGTGTTGACGTACTGAACCAAGGTCTCAAGTCTCGCAGTCATCTGCTCCTTGGGCTTCCCTTCGTAGTTTCGGCTATCCGGATACACGTTCTTCAGTCGGTCTATCAGTCGGTCGTACTTGCCCTGAAGCATGTCGAACTCGCGCCTCAACTCAGCATACACGGAGAAAGCAATAGTGTCGTCCGACCCAGAGGATGACGAGGAATGCGCCCTTTGCTGACAACCAATAAGAGGAGTATTAATAATAATTTACTTAACCTACTCTCTCGCATAATATCTATAACCTACACACAAATCCTATAACCTATTTGGGCTGTCCAGGGACTCTAAACCGTAGCTCTGATACCAAAACCTGTCACACCCCCAACTTAAACAGCAAAATAAATATAGCTATTACAATATTTTAAATGAAGAATACACAACCAACTCCAAGATCTTACAGTTTAGGGTTTGGAACAGCCCAACACTACCAACTATTACATCTGATTACAAATACCGAGTCCTCACACAACTATTATTCCTTATTCTACCTGAGCTCGAACATAAGCATCAGCATCACAGGTCTTACGGGCAGTCTGCTTGAATCTAACCATAGCTGCTAGCTGTAATATCAGGGTAAAGCAAGAAGTGAGCCAAAAGCTAAACAAGTGCTAACAGTACGACACAAAACATAAATTGAGATATACTTTTAAGAATGACAATGGAAAGTCATAACCAAATGTAACGAGAGATAAAAACTATGTGAGATGGCATCATTTTGCTTGCATCAAAACAATTTTAAAATCATGTCTTAATCAAAATCATTTTATGACGCTACGGATTACAGCCGGTGATCAGCCGCGAAGTAATCCCGAACCTCGCTGGGTTCTAAAACATTATTGGGAATCCCTAGGCAACTTTTAAGCCTAATATAAGTGTGGAAAGGACTCGCGTCTCAGTCCAGATCCACCATTCAAAGAAAACATTTATCCCCCTTTGGGACTGAAAAATCCATATTTTAATCATTTTAAAAACTGATGCCGATTTATGACAAAATCTCTTTTGACTGTAAACATTTTTATCAAGGGATTATAGATCAACTTGAAACACTGGAAATATGACACTAAATCTCAGGGCCATGATCCACTAGACTTTACTATATTAGGGTAATTGAGAGGTTTCCATAAACAAGAACTTTGACAAGGAAATTGAGCAAGGCTATTGGATAATATGAAAGAATAATGCCAAACTAGGCTTAAAGCAATGGTTGTAGACAAGGTATAGGTATTAGAACATCAAGAAGATAAGCATCACTGGTTCCAAATAGGATAGAGGTGTTAAAATATAAAGAAAGTGATCATCAGCTCAAGATATAACAGGGTATCAAGCTTTAGGGTAAGGATAGGGTTATCAAACAATTATGAATGAATTTAAGAAATGATTGGCTTTTAAGTATCAAGATAAAGTTTCTATCGAGGTTATTTCAAGAGTTGAATCAAAGCATCAGGGTGCAATATCAAGATTTCTCAGGGATCAATAGCATGATAATCAAAAGGATCAATAAAGTATTATAACAAATCTCTATTTTATCATGGCATCCCATTACTTTGGTATACTAGCATGGTATGACTTTTGATCTACTTGCAATAAGTACTTGAGGGTTCATGGCATTTCTATATAATTCAAAGATAAACATAAGATACGCTTGATTTAAATATATCAAAATGACTCAGGATAGTTGCATCGATATATATATGAACTGATTTTAGTAAATATGAAGGTCAAGTTGAATCACTTACCTTGAGATAGGCTGGTCTGGTCTGACTGGTAGGAGCAACTGGAGCTTCACTCGACTTTTATGGAAAGTTTTCCCTCGTCTCGAGATCCTACATAAATAATAATAATCCTCATTATAATATATTATTACCATCTTAACCTATTTACAACCCGAAATTAAACACGGATGGCACTTAGGCCTATATGCACTTAATTTATATTCTCCTTTAAATTATAATTGCGCACACACATAGCCACATATTCACATATCATATATTAACATCAAATAACACCATATATACCATAATGCAACACTAGGCTTGGATGATCTCGACTCACCACTTAAGTCACTTGGTCGCTAAACTAGACAAGGTCTTCTAATTTTGGCTTCCTAACTCGATGTGCCTTTCCTAAATTATCCAAAACCTATTGACCCTCACTTGTGCCTTTTGCTCTACTGACCTTATACTATCTTACAACTATGGTGGTCGACCTAATACTCACTTCTAAGTGTTCTAAAACTATGTGATAAGTGATAGTGCTCACTGGTGCAAATTTCAGAATGACAACTATGATTTCTTGAGTACATTAGACACTCTTAAACTACAAGTTTTGCTTCAAAACTTTTTCACAAGACTCTCCTGACCTAAGGGCATCTCACAAGCTTGATGTGGCTCAAGGGACTGGCTTGGGCCTTCTTGGGCCTAAGCTAAAAGTCCAAGGTTCCCCTGTTTTTCTGGGCAGAAAATGCCCTGACTTGAATTAACTCGTGACACATGGTTCTAGCTCATATCCTATGAAATGTGGTTGGAAAAACTTCTCTGACATACCCTCTAACTAAGGCCCAATTGGGCCTAATGAGGGCCTACCCATGACAATGTCAAATCTCCCTATTTCTAAGTTGCAACAAAACTGCCCCCTGCTGGACAGATTTTGTGATTCTACTTGTGCACCTAACCAAATGACATGCAATCCTCCAACCAACTCCTAAAACCTTTTATATACTCCCAATACTAACTTCTGGTAGCTTGGGCCTCAAAGTGCACACCAATGACATGGTCAAAACTCACTCTAAACCTCAGGGTGCTATACTGATTTTTCTGCAGAAACTATAACTCTCATTTTCCAAGGTTTTGACTTGACAAACTCAACTAACAACTCAATGCTTAAACCAAGACTTATACATGGTAATCTACTGAACTAACTCCCTTATTCTCAAAATAAACTTGGGTGAGATCATCCATGCCCAAAAACAACAACATGCAACTAAATATATAACATGCAACTCATGGAAAGCACATAACAAGATTTCGGCTAGGCATAAAGTTTTAAATGCTTGCAAAATCGACTTGCACCTAATACTCATCCTTAATAATCATGAAATATAACTTCTTTTAAGTATTAACAAGAAATTTATCATGGAAACAATCTATTTTAAGCACACATATTTCGAATTTATAGATTTTTAAACATAACTACATGATTTCAAAAAGAGTAGCATGCAAAACATGGTTGATCATCATTTTATTGTCTCAAAACTAACATGCATGGCTAAACATAAATATATAATGAAATTTCAGTAGCATGCAAAGGATTTTAAAGCATGATATCTCCATAAAATACTTAGTTAGCACATATACATAATATATCTCATAGAGAGCTCTTGAATACACAAGAATCAAGAGTTTCTCTTTGGAGATCATATAAGAACTACACATGCATCCATGGAACTTCAACTTCCAAGTCACAAAACACATGGAAAGTATATAAGATGAATGTAGATAAAAGATTTACACTTGAGAAGATGAAGAATGAATTGAAAAATGGAAGGGGGGGTGGGGAATTGGCCTTCGGCCGAGAGCAATGTGGGAGGGGGAGGAGAGAAAATTTGTGGGGTGTTGGAGTGTGGAATGAGAATGACCTCTCCCACTTTGATTTCTTTGTTTTATGCTATTTGGTTTACAAATGATGAGTGGAAGTGAGAACTTACAAAAATGTCCCTTGGTTAAAGTTAGGCCATTTTGCATGCAAGGCTAAGGTAGTAATTTGGTAATAATCAAATGAGTTAGTGGGGTTGGAAAAGTCTTGTTTGCCCTTTGAGAGAATAGAAGGGTGATTTGCATGCATGGTCTCTTATGTAATTTGATAAATATGACAACTAAAATTTATAATGATTTATTTTTATAAAATAAAATACAAGTTCAAAAATTATAAAATTTATACCATAAAATAACTTGGATTTTTAGAGACTTTATAAAATCATTTTCAAAATTTGTGAACAAAATACCTTTTAAAAGAAAAATTTTCCAAAGCTTAGAATATTCCTTATAAATCAAAAATAAAGAAATTAAATAAACTCTTGCTTTGAAAAATCATATACTACACAAAGCAAATTTATAATGCAGAAACTTTCACTCACACTAGCGTACAATCATTGAATATATTTTCATTTGACTTTAATATTATACCCAATCCACAAATAATATTACATAAAATGCCGGTCGTAACATTTATGGCAGATTTATTTTCATAAATATTTGGATGGTCTTCAAAATTGTTTTTATGGTTTTATAATTACAATAATTATTTTTAGGATTTTATAAAATTGAAAAGTCAATATTTTAATTAATTATTTATCTTTAAATGATTTTCTGATTGCTTTTATTTGTAAAATCCATATTTAATTCTAGATATCTTTAAAAATTATGAAACCCATATTTATTTAAGTTGGAAATATTCCGAGAATTTTAAAATTATTTTGGGAATTTTTGAGAATAATTTTACCCGCACGTTGTTTCGTTAATTGTTAAAAAGTGGGTATAAATCGCGCTTCGAAAATTGTTATAAAATTTTAAAATTTACGTTTTTACTAACTTCGGGATATTTTCAATATTTTAAAATTTGTTTGGTAATTTTTGGGTTTTTATTTATCGCACGTTAACCGTTAAAATTCGTAATTAAGGGTTTGCAGTTAAATTTGGGACATGTATCTAATTATTTGATACGTGTCAAGTTTTTACAGTTGATAGTACACGTGTTGTGTAGGGTGTGGACGGCAAATTCATTCAGGAAAAAAAAAGAGGAATCAACCCCTCCCTGTTCATCATTTTCAGTTCAATCCTTCTCCAGTATTTCGTTTCTTTCTTTTTCTTTTTGATTGCTCGATCACTCTTCTTCCTCCTTGTTTCTCTCCCTGTACTCAGGTGAGTTCCAGCCGTTTCGAACTCCGGCCATCATCGTTATCCTGGCTACTGATCTTGGTTCCAATGTTTGTTTTGGTGATTATGCCTATATATATTTATACATGTATGTGTGTATAGTGGCGTATTCAATTGTGGGCATATCTGTTGGCTTTGTGTGTTGGCTGTCCGGTTGCCGCCGTCTGACTTTCCAGCAAGGCGGCCGGCTGTGGCGAGAAAGTAAACAAGGGCATATGGCGGGAATTACAAATCACTATCAGGGATGCACTAAGAATCAAGGGAATCTACTCCAATAAGGAATGCATCTCCAAGAATGAGAGTTTATGATTTGTCTGTGAAATATGTTATTCAGAATACGGATGCGGTGACATGAATAATTATCATGGAAATCTTATGCGGTAAAGTATTAAAAGATGTGAGAGAAACTTAGTTGTCTATCTCTCATTGTTTGTTGATAGGATGAATTATCCTGTTGAATTGATAAGATTATGATTAAAGGACTAGCAAGTCAAGAACGTGTAATTGTTAAATACGTAAGTACCGCTGGTGGAATTGAGATTTCTGGAAGTAAATTGTGAAGAATTGATATCATTTGAGATAAGAGGATTTGACATTATTTTAAGAAATGGATTAATTATTTAAGCGTGAAGCCCAGACAAACCGTCATGATAAAAAGATAGTTCTGAAGACGTTAGATAAAAATATGATGAGGTATAAAGGAAGAATGAGGGTAAAGAATTTTTTTAACGATGATTACGGTGATCAAGATGTGAGCATTATAGTGATTATGAGATAATTAAAGTTAGAAGCAAACAAAATTTGAAGATTTTATAGCAATTCAGGGGTTTCAAGATATGTTTCCAGATGAGTTGTCAACATTTCCTCCAGATAGAGAAATGAAGCTCGCGATTGACTTAACACCTAAGATGAAGCCAGTGATCAAGGCCTTACACAAAATGGCACCAGTTAAAATGAGAAAGTTAGCAAAGCAGATGCAAGAGATGTTAGAAGAAGAAGTGATTAGACCCAGTAAATCCCATAAGGTGCACCGGTATTAATTATTAATAAGAAAGATGGAAGTATAAGATTATGCGTCGACTAGCGAAAGCTCAACAAGTTTACTATCAAGAGAAAGTATATGTTACCTCAATGATTTGTTTGATCAAACGAAAGAAGTAAAGTACTTTTATAAGACTGATTTAAGACTTGGTATTTTACCAATTGAAGACTAGACCTATGGATATATCAAAGATAATTTTCAGAATTAAGTACTGTTCTCGTATTGTCATTTAGATTAACCAATATACCAGTAATATTTGAATTGATGGACAGAATCTTTAAGGAATATCTGGATAAGCTGTAGTGTAACACTTAAAGTCAACGGAGGACCATGCAAAGCATTTAATGATAACTGGGAAGTTAGAGAAGAAAGAAGTTGTATGAAATATAGTTCTTAACATAAATAGTTAATGTGGTGAAGATCAAAAGAGATTCAGCAGAAATTAAAGTTACTATGAATGAAAAGAAAGGCCAAAAGTACCAGCAAAAGTAAGAAATTTTACCATGCAAAAGTAAGAAGTTTATAGTGATACTTCTCATTAGGAAATAGGATGTGTGTTAATGCAGCACAATAAAGTTATTGTATATGCATCCAGACAACCGAAACCTTATGAGCAGAAGTATCCTACTCATAATTTGGGACTAGCAGTAATAATATTCATTTTGAAAGATTGGGAAACATGGTATGGATGGAGAAAGGTGTAAGATCTATACGCACTATAAGAGTTTGAAGTATGTACTCACGAGGAAAAGTAAATGTAAAGGCAAGCAATAAGCAAAAAGGAGATAACGAACATAGAAATGGTACCAGAAGAATTATCTATGAAATTTTAGAAGTTGGAATTGGAAGTCAGAATTCATAATCCAAAAGGAGCAAGGAGAGATAGTAAGACCTTTCAGTCGAAGTTGTTAAGGGAAAGATAAGGAGATATCAAAAGAAGATAATGGATCACGATGTTAGCAGTTAGTAAGAGGAAATTTATGCACCCAGGAGAACGATCACGATATCCCAAGGTTTTCTTCTAGCACTTGGATACTACAAGTAGAAGGATTAAGAAATGAGATCCCACAGGGAATTCGCAATATAAAGTATTTAATTTATTTGAAGAAATGCTAAGATTTACAGAAATTTAAAGAAAAATAGTGATAACCAGGTATAAGAAGGAAATTTCAAAATGGATTAGGAAGTGTTGGACATGTCAAAGATTAAGGCGAAATATTGGAAGCCTAGTAGATAAGACAGACCCAAGAAGTGGTTTTACAATAAGCGAATCATGAAGTGTACCAGTGATATTAAGGGAGAAAAAGGAATGAAAGTATAAGAGTATGTACTGATTATCGGGAGTTTAACAAAACAACGAATAAGGAGAAGTGAGACCCTATAAAGAATTGATTACTTACGAGACCTAATTCAAGAAGTATGTTATATCTCGGGGATTAATTTAAGATCCGACCTGAGAACACATCAGAGATTACGATTAAAGTGAGTTAAGAGTATTGCAAGCTCTGGTGATATTATGTGAAATAACAAGTGTATCAGGTGACTATAAGGAGTTAAGGATCATGGTGTATAAGGAGTACTTAGATAAACAAACTGTATTTATTGATAACATCCTCAGCTACTCAAAGAATAAGAAAGTCTGCGTGGAATGCCCAAGGATTTTTCTTCAAGGATCAGAAGGAAAGCAACTATACGTTGAGTCTTCAAGAATGAAATTTTGACTAAGGTTAACAATAAACTCTGATTAATCCGTTAATAACTACCTGAGCAAAGTTGTATGGTAACAGATGCCTTATGCCGACAAAAAGGATTGGATGTAATTAAGACGACCGAGGAGTTAATAAACGAATTGGAAAGAGTGGAATCTGAAGTGCAAATACCTAAAGGTGATAATATATGAATATATGAGATTACTTTTCAGCCTTAACTGATGGAAAAGAGTAAGAGATGTTTAAATGTTTAGAAACCAAGTTGAAAATGAGCACCGCCTATCATCCTTAAACGGAGAGTCAAAGTACGAAAGTGATTCAGGAAATGTAAGATATGTTGAAAGGTTGAGTTTTAAGGAAACACTGGAATGATCATTTATCATCGATGTCAGCTATGGAATGCCATTTTATCAAGCTTCAAGTGAACGCAAGTGTAGGTCCTCATTTTTATTGAGATAAAGTGGGAGAAAGAAAGTTGTTAAATTCTAAATTAATTCAGCACACCAAGAGCGTAGTGATATTCGTTGAAGCGGCTCAGAGTAGACAAAGAAAGAAGGTGAAATTGTATCGAGAGAGAATATGAGTATAGAAATAGGACCAGTACTGTTAGTACAAGTTTTATCTTGGAAGAAACTGGATAAGTCTAAGTAGAAGGGACAGGTTAAGTCCTAAAATTAGTGAACCATTCGAGGTATTGATAAATATAGATAAAGTTGCTCATGAGTTGATGTTACCATCACAACAGTGTGTGCATATAATGTGTTTGGCATGTTAAAGTTAAAGCGATAAGTATTTGATTTGAATTAAGTGATTGATCAGGAGCTAATGGGGCTCTTGTCCAAGTTTGTTTTGCATATAGTAATCAATCCAAATTCTTGATCGTTAAAGGCGAGTTATTGGAGATGAGTGTATATCTATAATAAGTACGTTTGAAATCCTTGAGTAGAAGAGTCTACTTGGAAACTAGAGTCAGATATGCTTGACAAATATCCTCACTTGTGTAATTAGACCATATTCTGAGGACAGAATCTTTTTAAGGGGGGAAGGATATAACGACTCGTATACTTTTATATTATTTAAAAGTGTAATTATTAAATGATTAATTAAATAAAATATGTTTATTAGTTTTGACCGCTATGTGTTATTTTATTATTATTATCTATGTGTGATTTTTGATGCATAGGGTGGTTCGCGTAACTAATTATTGAGCTGTATTATTTTTGTTTCACTTCTAAAAAGTGTTTAATGGCAGATTTATTTTCATAAATATTTGGATGGTCTTCAAAATTATTTTTATGGTTTTATAATTACAATAATTATTTTTAGGATTTTATAAAATTGAAAAATCAATATTTTATTAATTATTTATCTTTAAATGATTTTCTGATTGTTTTTATTTGTAAAATCAATATTTAATTCTAGAATTCTTTAAAAATTATGAAACCCATATTTATTTAAGTTGGAAATATTCCGGGAATTTTAAAATTATGTTGGGGATTTTTGAGATTAATTTCACCCGCGCGTTATTTCGTTAATTGTTAAAAAGTGGGTATAAATCGCGCTTCGAAAATTGTTTTAAAATTTTAAAATTTACGTTTTTATTAACTTCGCGATATTTTCAATATTTTAAATTTTTTTTGGTAATTTTCGGGTTTTTATTTATCGCACGTTAACCGTTAATATTCGTAATTGCGGGTTTGCAGTCAAATTCGGGACACGTATCTAATTATTTGATACGTGTCAAGTTTTTACAGTTGATAGTACACGTGTTGTGTAGGGTGTGGACAACAAATTCATTCAAGAAAAAAAAGAGGAATCAATCCCTTCATGTTCATCATTTTCAGTTCAATCCTTCTACAATATTTCGTTTCTTTCTTTTTCTTTTTGATTGCTCGATCACTCTTCTTCCTCCTTTTTTCTCTCCCTGTACTCAGGTGAGTTCCGGCCATTTCGAACTCCGGCCGTCATCGTTATCCTGGCTACTGATCTTGGTTCTAATGTTTGTTTTGCTGATTATGCCTATATATATTTATGCATGTATGTGTGTATAGTTGCGTATTTGATTGTGGGCATATCTGTTGGCTTTATGTGCTGGCTGTCTGGTTGCTGCCGTCTGACTTTCCGTCAAGGCGGCCGGCTGTGCGAGCATAGTCCGTGCGTGGCGTGATGTTCGATTGTGATGTTTACTTTTAGTTTCTCTGAATTTCGGATAAACCGAAATAGAAATTTGAGTGATTATTTTGAATTGATTAACTTCTGAAGATTCGGGGTAGATATTTAAATATTTATTCGGAATATTTGGAATAAATTTTCATAATTACTCGTATTATATTTTTGAAAATTATGAGTTAATCGGTAGAATTTGTGTTGGAAACCCGGAATTTATCGGGTACCCGTAGATTTTACCGCCATTGACAATGAACTTCGGTGAGTCAACGGTGGACCGTGATGATTATTATCTGAGTTTAATAAATAAATGTAAAATGCGAATAATAATTAATAATAGTAGTGAATTGGCGTTTGGGAAATTGTGAATGTTAATTGTTGTGAGATTGATTGTTGTTGGTTTGACGTCGTTGTATTTCGACGGGTAGTCCGATAAACAAAGGAGACGCTGCCTGATTTACGGGAAATCAAATTACGGAAACACGGGAGCGTATCCAGCAATTATCGGGACGTCGAGCAAGTATAAGTAAATACATATACGTATGTTTATACCAAACTTGATTGTATGTTGTAGTGAAACATTTTGCCAAAAAACCAATAACCCTAATTTCATACAATGACGAATATACATATTTTCTGAAAATGAACACTGAATTGATTTTTGAGAACGTGAACCCTAACTAATGCCTGTGTTGCAATAATATATGTGTTACAAGTTGGGTGTTGTTAATGCACGGGTAGATTTTTAGCGAGGATATGTCAAGCATAATCGAATGTCTAAGTTAGGGTGTTTCGACCTTGTAGGTTCTAGTCAGAATGCCCAAGAATTGGCATTGGACGAAAGAGAGTTGGTGGTCAGTCGAAAAGCTCAGTAAGGTTCCAATCAAAGGACTTAAGTGTTGAGGTCGAATCCAGAGTGATCTAGTGGATAGACAATAAAGCCTGAGCGGCAAAGTCGGCTCAGAGTTGATCAATAATAGTCGTAAAGCCCTGTAAGGCAAGTAAATCTAAACCTTTTTTGAGATATAATGCAAATATTTCTAAATTCTCTCGTAACATATTGTAAAATATTCAAAATAGCTCTGCTTTATGTTGAAAGTACTTTGAATCCTTCGGCCTTGAACCCGAGCCACATCATTTGATCTTTGAGCCGTAAACCTTATTCTTTGTCAACCATTTCTTGTTGATTTACCAGATACTAAACCAAATAAACACGATACTGCTCCACAAATATATATCAATCATATACCAAACACTGGAACAGACTTGTTTAAACAAACAGAAACTTTTATACTCAACCATACCTTGTGACATCAAAGAACTAAAACCTTGTAAAAACATTGTTCAATCTAATACCCGATTATCCTACAGGCTGGAAGCCATTTCTTTTATATACATTGACATACCCTTTTGGTACTCATGAATTTTCACCATGCTTTTATACAAATGTTTTATTATTATTGATTATGATCCAGTTTTATTGAATTATATTATTTATCATATTGAACTGCTTTAGAATTAGATAGTTTTCTTTATGTGGACCAGATTCGTGGTCAGACCATATCAATGGTCAAGTTAGGCCAATGTGTGCCTTGGATCCAGTAGTTAGAGCAGTGCTGTGTTCTTGCTCGGGGTTAGTGCGTGACTGATCAGCAGCCTAACCTTGGTTTTAAAAACTTAAAATGAATATCCAATTCTATTGATTGTTTAACAAGAAACTTGATTCCGTTGAATCGTCTCGTTTGATCATTGTTTAGCCTCAGTTATTATTATTGTGACTTGCTGAGCTAGTTAGCTCACCCTTGCGAATCTTTTTATATATTTTACAGTTAAAAATGATATGGATGATAGTGAAGTTGCTCAGTCCAAAGTGCGAGCTAGGATTCCAGTTTGAGTTGGATCGAGCTAGCAGAAGCTTCATATGGTAGTGAGATAATAAAATTGTAGGAATAATTTCATTATCAGTTGTAAGTTAAATTAGTTGAGATTTGGTACGTTGTAATAAAAGTTAAGGTTGTGACTTGTTTTCATACTTTAACCTGTTGTGATCCGTTGTTATGTAAAACAGGGTCATTCCAAATAATATTTTTTATACAGATTTATATATTATGTATGTGTTGTGGACCCCAAACTTCTGACCCGGGTGGGAGGGCGCCACAGCCTGTGTATGTTAGTTCAGACCCAGAGGAGGACCCTTCTGAGAGTAGTGAGATCCCTATGCAGATTTCACCTTTGAGGCCAGATTCAGAGACCCCTACCCCTGAGCCAGAGTCTGAGATGCCTAAGACTGTACCTGTCAGTGTTGGTGGCAAGTTAGCCTAGGACCGAGACTTTGTTTACTCCCGTATTCCTGAGTTGGGAGCTTTGGTGGATAGGTTGATTCGAGACTCTAGGCAGAGGACCTCAGTAGTGATGGAAGAGTGTAGATCTAGGATTCAGTTGGTGGAGCAGGTTGCCCGGAGGAGATTGGATGAGGGACCATCCACTAGTGATGCTGATGCTGAGGCCCGGAGGTTGCATAAGATCATTCGCTGGATGTTGGTTGTGTTGAGAGAGATTCTGGATGATTAGACGGGACTGTTGGTTGAGCCCATAGTTGTTGTTTTTCAGCGCCAGTAGGCTTTGGGATACTTGGTCAGATGCCGGGATCCCTTTTTATTTATTATGTTGTATTTCGGAACTCTGTGGTAGTAGTAGTTGTTAGAAGTTAGGGGTAGATAGGGGAATATTTTCCAGTTTTTCCTCTGATTAACCCTGCTATATTATTGTACCTTATTTTTGAACTTATGGTAACCAAACTTTTCTTTATGTACCCTTTGTTTAAATAAATCCATTATCTTGTTTTCCATTATGCACCCTAAAGATCCGCATTAACTGTTCTAAATACCATGTTTTCGTATAACCATGTTTACAAATTTTTAATACCCTATATGTGCCATGATAAAACAACACTGATATAAGAATTATGTAGTAATAGGATTGCATGTGCAAAATTGGGTAAAACTTAAAACCCGCAAAAGAGATTTTATAGTAAAATATTGTTATATATGCCATGCTATCGTACTGCTAAATAATTGCTTAATCAGGTTCGTAAGAAATGGCCAACTCACCAGATCACCAAGAAGAAGAAATTCCAACCCAAGACCCAGAAGTAAACCCAGAAACCACCATGATGAGCAGACTTGCTCAGCTTTTGCAACAACCTGTGGCCCCTAAAGTTAGAAACTTCAAACACTTTCAATCTGTTCATCCCCCAAAATTCTTAGGTTTGCCAGACCCGATTAAAGCACAGTCGTGGTTAAGAGAAATGGAAAAAGCTTTTGAGTTAGCAGAAGTTAAAGACGACAAGAAAGCTCAGTATGCAAGTTATTACCTTAACGATGAAGCAAGTTTCTGGTGGGAGTCTTCGAAAGCATTGTTGGAAGGAAAGGACAACATGGGGGAAGTTCACTGAGATGTTTCTGGAGAAGTATTTGCCAAGCTATATGCAAGATCAGTTGGAGATGAAATTTCTGGACCTTAGGCAAGAGGATATGTCGGTAGCGGAGTATGAAGTGAAATTTTCGGAGCTGTCTAGATTCGTACCTAAGTATGTGAATACGGAGACAAAGAAGGCTAAGGGGTTCCAACAGGGACTTAAGCCATGGATTCGGAGTCAAGTAGCGTTGTTGGAGATCAAGAATTATGCTGCCTTGGTACAAAAGGCAATGATAGTAGAAGGAGAGCGTGAAGCTTTGAGGAGAGAAAATGAAGGAAGAAAAAGGAAATTTGAAAGCTCGGAGCAAGAGAAAGGAAGCTCGAAGTTTAGAGGAAAGTTTGGAAGGAATGATGGAGGTCAAAACCAAAAGTTTCAGAAGTTTAAACCCGGTAACGGAGCTCAGAAGAACCATTTCCACAAAGCAAGACAACTGGGAAAGGATAACAGACCTCGGATTGAAGAATGCAAGAATTGTGGAAAGAGACACCTGGGAAGGTGTAATAAGTTAGATGTAACATGTTTCAAGTGCAACCAGAAGGGGCATTATTCTTTAGAGTGTCCAAATGGAGCAAGGAAGCCTGACGTGGCTTGTTTCAAGTATGGAAAGGTGGGCCATATGGCCAGGAATTGCAAGAAGCCTGTTCAAAAGGCCAATGTTCTCAGGATTACTGGACCGCCGTCTCTCTCAGCACCATCAGCTCAACCTAGAGCTAGGACTTTTAATATGACAATGAAGGATGCGGTGTAAGATGTGGACGTGGTAGCAGGTATGCTTGTTATTAACTCAGTAGAAGTAAAAGTATTGATGGATTCTGGAGCAACTAGATCTTTTATCTCTGAAAGTATTCTTGATAAGTTAAATTGTGTTACTTATCCTCTGGAACCTAATTTGATAGAGGTAGCAAATCGAGAGAAGGTTATTGTTAATAAGATTTGTCCCGATTGTGATGTGATTATAGAAGGTTGGCACTTTTCTGCTGACCTAATTCCCTTTAAGTTAGGAGAATTTGAGGTTATACTAGGAATGGACTGGTTGTCAAACAATGAAGCGCAAATATAGTGTAAAAGTAAGAAGGTGAAGATAAGGACCAAGGATGGTGAGGAAGTGATTTTCAAAGGAAAGAGGCAAGAGAAGAAATTCTTAACGGCTGTCGAGACGAGGAGATTAATACGTCAAGGATGCAAAGTTTATTTGGCTCATGTTATGGATGTGGAGAAAGAATCTGTAAGGATCGAAGATATTCCAATAGTAAGAGATTTTCTGGATGTATTTCCTGATGAATTGTCTGGACTACCTCCAGATAGAGAGATCGAGTTTACGACTGATTTGGCTCCTGGAATGGAACCAGTATCGAAAGCTCCCTATCGTATGGCGCCAGTCGAGATAAAGGAGTAATTCGGCCGAGTGTATCCCCATGGGGCGCACCAGTATTATTTGTAAAGAAAAAGGATGGAAGTATGAGGTTGTGCATTGATTATCGCGAATTAAATAAGTTGACGATTAAGATTAAGTACCCTCTACCGTGAATTGATGACTTGTTTGATCAGTTAAAAGGAGATTCGTGTTTCTCCAAGATTGATTTAAGATCTAGGTATCATCAGTTAAAGATTAAAATGGAAGACATACCCAAGACAGCGTTTCGAACGAGATATGGACACTACGAGTTTTTGGTAATGGCATTTGGTTTGACGAATGCGCCAGCTGCATTTATGGATCTTATGAACAGAGTTTTCAAGCAATATTTGGATAAGTTCGTTATTGTGTTTATTGACGATATACTGATTTACTCCAAGACGAAAGAAGATCATAGGGAGCAATTGAGGATTTCTTTGGAAATTCTGAGAAAAGAGAAGTTGCATGCTAAGTTTTCGAAGTGCGAATTTTGGGTAAAGGAAGTGCAATTTCTTGGTCATGTAGTTAACAAAGAAGGAATTAAAGTGGACCCAGCCAAGATAGAAGCTGTAATGAATTGGGAAAGACCCAAGACTCCTACAGAAGTCAGAAGTTTTCTGGGATTAGCCGGATACTACAGAATGTTTGTGCAAGATTTCTCTAAGATTGTTGTCCCATTAACGAAGTTGACAAGAAAGAATGAGAAGTTTGTATGGACGGAAAAGTGCGAGGAAAGCTTTCAAGAGTTAAGGAAGACGCTGGTAACCGCCCCAGTATTAGTGTAACCGGATGAAAAAGGAGAATTTATGAGATTCAGTGATGCTTCATATAAAGGACTTGGATGTGTGTTAATGCAACACGGGAAGGTAATAGCATATGCGTCAAGGCAACTCAAGCCGCACGAGCAAAAGTATCCAACGCATGACTTGGAATTGGAAGCAATTGTGTTTGCCCTTAAGATTTGGAGGCATTATTTATATGGGGAAAAGTGCGAGATTTATACAGATCATAAGAGTTTAAAGTATATCTTCATTCAAAAGGAATTGAATATGAGACAAAGAAGGTGCTTAGAATTGATCAAAGATTATGATTGTGCGATAAACTATCATCCTGGAAAGGCAAATGTGGTAGCAGACGCTCTAAGTCGCAAGAAAAGATTGAATATGTTAACGTCGTCGGAGGAATTGATCAAAGATTTTGAAAAGATGGAAATAGAAGTGCAGAATCCAGAATTTGGAAGTGAAGTAATATATGCGATGACATTTCAACCCAAAATTTTGGAAAAGATTCGATGTTGTCAAGAGCAAGTGATGAATCGCGAAAAGGATAAGTTATTAGGAGAAGAAATTAAAGCTCAAATGGATGGAAAAGGAATATACCGTCTTAACTCACGTATTTGGATACCTAATGTTGTGGAACTAAAGCACGAGATTTTGCAAGAAGCGCATAGCTCGAGATTTTCAATTCACCCTGGAAGTACGAAAATGTACCAGGATTTAAAAGAGAATTATTGGTGGCCAAACATGAAAAAGGATATTGCGGAATGGATAAGTAAGTGTTATACCTGTCAAAGAGTAAAAGCGGAATATCAGAGGCCAAGTGGATTACTTCAACCATTGGACATACCAGAATGGAAATGGGAACACATCGCGATGGATTTCGTGGTAGGATTACCTAAGACCAAGTCTAATCATGATGCGATTTGGATTATATCGATCGATTGACGAAGTCAGCACATTTCTTGCCGATAAATGAAAGGTTTTCTTTGGAAAAGTTGGTTAAATTGTATTTGGATAAGATTGTGATGCGTCACGGAGTCCCTGTATCTATCGTGTCCGATAGAGATCCAAGGTTTAAATCGAGATTTTGGAGACAATTCCATGATCATTTGGGAACTAAGCTAAAAATGAGTACAACATATCATCCGCAGATGGACGGACAAAGTTAAAGGATAATTCAGAAAATTGAAGATATGTTGTGAACCTGCGCAATAGATTTCAAAAGAAATTGGGACGATCATTTGCCATTAATTGAGTTTTCCTACAACAACAGTTATCACGTGAGTATTGGCATGCCGCCTTATGAAGCATTGTATGGAAGAAAATGTAGATCCCCTACGTATTGGGATGAAGTTGGTGAGCGCAAATTAATTGGCCTAGAGCTAGTTCAACAAATGAAAGAAAAAGTGGAAATGATCCGGAAAAGATTAGTTGCTGCTCAAGATTGGCAGATGAAGTATGCAAATCGAGAACGAAAAGATGTGCAATTCAAACCTGGAGACAAAGTCTTGTTAAAGATATCTCCTTGGAAAGGTTTAACCAGATTCGGAAAGAAAGGGAAGTTGAGTGCTAGGTATATTGGACCATTTGAAGTACTGCGACGAATTGGAAAGGTGGCGTATGAATTAGCGCTACCTCCGCAAATGCAACATCTACACAATGTATTTCATGTGTCCCTTCTAAAGAAGTATAATGCTGATGCGAGCCATGTGATCGAATTGGAACCAGTGGAAATTCAACCGAATTTGTCTTATGTGGAACAACCAGTTCGAATCTTGGACCGAAAGGAAAGGACACTTAGAAATAAAGTTGTACCCCTAGTTAGAGTATTGTGGAAAAATCCACTAGTTGAAGAATCAACTTGGGAATTAGAGAGTGAAATGCAAGAAAAGCATCCCCATCTATTTGCTTAGACTAGATTCTGGGGACAAAATCCTTTTAAGGAGGGTAGATTGTGACGACTGAGAATTTTGTGATGTAATTGAGTGAATAAAGTGAGATTTATGTGAAGTGATTATAATTATGTGATTAAGTGTTGATTAATTGTCTTTACTGTATATTAGAATCTAGGAGCGTAAATAGAAGCGTTCCAATTTAAAGAGTCAGCTTAGGAGTTAAGCTGTGTTGTCGGGCCGTCAGGTAGAACGGAACCCGTCCTAAAAAGGGGGTAAGATATTTAAAATGTGAACTATGTGTTATTATGTGAAATGAAATGTTTAAGTAAAATATTGCGTCCTAGTGACGTGTCGGTCGATAATGAGAAGCGTAATTGAAACGCTGAGCGTCAGGCCGTCAGGCTGAACGTGACCCGGTACGCATAGAAAAGAATAAAGATTAAAGAAGGACAAATTTTATGATCAGACATAAGTTGTGATGTGTTTGTATGTATGTTTGCTTGTCCATGTGCATGATTACGTGATCTGTTGATATTTATATGAATTTAAGGGAATTATTTGATTTAAAAAGGTTTATTTAACCTTCGCGCATTTTTATAAAATTATATGAGTAAGATAAAGGCATGAGATTTGTTTTGTTATCGTCATAATAGTCCTAGTGACTTTTTAAAAATGATAGACGGATTTATTTAATGATCGTTGTTTTTAAAATGATTTTTATGTGATTAAATGCTATTATTAGCACAAACTTGTAAAAATCGTATAAAATCAACCGTACACTCAAAAGTCTATTGTGAGTAATGGTTGGAAAGATAATTTTGAGATCTATGTTTTAAAATTGTCAATCGCTATAATTTTCAACTTTCTGAGAGAGATATATTTATTATTCCACCAATATTCTATGGGAGTAAAAAGAGAAAGGAAAATCAATTTAAAAAGGGAATTAGTAAATTACTAAATTACCCTTGTCCTTATCATTTATAAACTCATTTCTCCCCTTCCTTTTCTTTCTTTCTCCCATGAATACTTTTCTCTCTTTCTCTCTCTTTCTTCCTCACTCTTTCTCGGTTACTCTTTCTCTTTCTCGGCTCTCTTCTCTCTCTCGGTATACCTCTTGTTTCTTTGATAAATCTCACCAATTCTTCCCAAAATCTCTTGATTAACACATATATGTAGGTAGAAGAGTGTGCATGTGTGTATATCCACTTACATGTAGAGGTGTATGCTCGATGTGTGTGTGTTTACCCGAGAGCTTCTCGGTTCTTGTTGTTTTTGTTGATATCATCTTGTTTAAGCATGATTCTTTACAAATGATTGGTATATGAGATGTGCATGTTAGTAGTTTTTAGGAATTAATGGAAAAACGGGGGTTTCGTGGTTGGACACCCTCGAATTAGGGCACCACCATGAAGCCACCGCCACCGGTGATGAACTCCGGTGAACCGGTGGTGAGTGATGATGCTATAACTGAGCTCTAACATACATAAATCTTATCTTTGGTGATTGCATGTAGTGATTTGTTTAGAACCCGAATGGGTTTTTGATTTCTAAAAGTTAATGAGTTGATTATTGTTGATTTAAATGGTTGTGGATGTTTATTCTTGGATGTCGATGATGGATTAGAATGATTAATGATTTAAGGATTGAGAAAAATGTTTGCATGTGTTATTTCTTGAAAAACCCGAATGGAATCTTGATTTTTAGAAGATCAAAATGATTTTTAGTAATGGAAATGACTTGTTGATGTTTATCCTTGGAAATTATTGGATAATTTGAGTGTTTAATAGATAAATTATTTAAATGGTTGCATGCATGTCTTGATTGTTGGAAATTCGAATAAAGGTTTGTGTTTCTTTTGAGATTTAAGTATGTTGATTGATAAAAATGATTTTTATGACTGTTTTAAAGGTATTTGGACTGGTATAGTTGATTGGATGCTTGAAAAATCAAAATTGAGGATTGTATATTGAAGATTTTGGTTCGACATTGTACTAATAAAAGGGAAAATTGATTTTTGTGACTTGATCTTGGTATAATCTAAGTTTAACTAGGAAGAAATAAGATTGCATGTTGATTTAAAAGAGGAATTGATGATGCATGTCATTGTTTGGTTGTCGAATTATGATTTGTGGTTAAGGCCGAATGGATTATAGCATTTAAAAAGGTCAAATTCTAATTTAAGTGCTTGAATAGATCATGAAGATTAATTAGGGATTGTATGTGAGATTTTTGCCTAATTTGCTATGTTTGGTTCGAATTTAAGTATAAGAGAAAGGGAATGATTGATTTGTGTTATCTATGGTTGTCGTGTTGGTTTAAAGATAACTTTAGGGTCGTTATTATAAGTTTTGTCGTTTGTTTATTCGTTTAAGGATTTCAAGTATAAGGAGTTATGTGTACTAATATAAAGTATGATTTGACTTCGAGTTGAGATAAGGATGTTTATAAGTCGAATGTCGAGTTTATATAAAGGTGTAAAGGTTAAGAATAAAGTATATGATGTGTGATGTGCTATGTGCTTATGTGTATAAGCTAAACTCGTATATTTGAGTCAAGAGTATAATCGAGCCATCGTAATGAGTGATCGTTCCGGGAACGAGAGTTGATAAACTGATTAAGGTTGTGGTTTTTATTGTAGATTTGGAGCGTGAGGGCATTCAGGCTAGGAAAGGAAAGGGTATACAAGGTTGCAGTAGTTCAACCTTCAGGAAAGCGAATTCAGACAAGTAACTCTCATTACTTATGAAAATGGTTATAGAGAGGTTGTTCAAACCATGTAGAGTATGGAACTGTTAATGACTTGAGATACCCTGTCTTTGATCTTGATAAACTGTTATTGATAAGCTTATTGATTCAACCCTTTGGTAACCTGTCTTTTCTGTTCAAGTTATTTGTTAAGCCATGAACTGTTATAAACCCTATAATTACCTTTACGAACCCTTTGTAATGATACCTTATTTCTTGATCACCCTATTGATCCTTAAAACAGATATTGATCCTTCTAATTTAAGTATCTTGTTATCCCTGATTCAAAATCCTTAGAGTTGTTCCTTGCTTGTCTTTGAATCACTTCCTTAACTTTGTTTTCTTGAAATTTGACTTAAGAATGAGTTTTGACTCGAAAGAGTCTGAATGATTTCATATTCTTGGTAATGATAAAATGAATTTAGAAAAACCTACTTTTTCCAACTCAGGGTTTTCCAAATGAATTCCTGATGGATTGGATTGGGACGTAAGAGGCTAGTGGGACTAGTCCAGTCAAGGTAAGAGGCTAGTAGGGCTAGTCCAATTTAAGGCTAAAATTATGCCGATTGGTACCTTAAAGACCGGATGGAGGTCGGTACGGGCTGATCACCCGTATTATAATGAAATGAAAAGATAAAGTGATCCAATCAAGGGTTCTATATTGATTATTTAAAATGGAACCGAAACATCCTGTTCAGTAATTGGTTCTTGAAAAATAGAAATGGTTTATATTGCTTTGAAAAGAGTTGATTATGATATTATGAAGCTTAAAGCTCGTGAACCCTGATTTTAATCTGTTGATCATATAATTGGTTTCATATAGTGAAATATAGTTGCTTTCCTTTCTGAAAGATCTGTTCTGATCCTTTAACGATTTGTGATGAATGTCGGCTTTCACCCTGCTTCGAGCCTTGTTCCTTGAAAGCCCCACATTTTTCCTTCACAACCCTTCCTTAACCCAAAAGATTGAAATCTGCCACCTAGAACAAATAAAGTAGAATTCCCTGAGATTGGTAAAGTAAATTGTGGATTTCATATCATAGAACTGCTTTATAGTTACTTGCTGAGTTTTATACTTATATGTTTTGTTTTAATCTAACCATGGCAGTTAAGCAAGAAGATGGCCAGGCTTAGGCGCATTGCTCGTAAGAGCGTACCTGGTGGTCCTTATCGTGTTGAGGGCTTCCGGTTGCCAGAACAGGTAGTGGTATTTCTGAGTGAGCAAGCGCTTGGGGTTGTAAATTATATTTTATGATTGGTAGTTGTAATCTTGTCTTATACTTTATCCTGTTTAATCCTGTTGGTAGCTAATCGAGGTTTATGCTTATTTAGTTATTAGATTAAAGGTGTGTGGGTCCTCATTTCCTAACCCCGAGATTGAGGGCGTCACATCATGCAAAGCTATAAAAGATTGTCTCAGATTTTTGACATTTGTTTGTACATAAGTCAGATCAAATCTTGCCATTTGGTAAGAAAAATGTTGGAATTTTTAAGTGATCTTGACTTGTGAAGGAATAATATCATCCATCTTCTCTCTTACCAGCTTTTTGATCTTGTCTTGATGACCAATCAATGTTAATTATAGAACTTTACCAAATAGGTGAAAAGCTTTGAGTCGAGCCTTGTGAAATTCAATGACTGTATCATATACTTCCTCAAGAGTTAAGGCTTTTTCTTTGCTGCCCGGTATGGTCACATAGTCCTCCCTGAATTTGGCCAAAATAGCATCCATCTCAAGACTGTAATCTTTGTTCAGCCAAGCATCACAGTTGCCTTCTTGTTTAGCTTCATTGACAATTTTAGCTTGTTATTTTTGGACCTTTGTCTAATATGTGAGCATTATGTCCTGATAATCCTGGTTGGACATGTCTGAGGTTAGCAGCTGTTGAGAGATTTGAGCAAGTCCAGATAACTGATCAACTAGAAGATCATCTACAGTTGTAGGTTGAGCTTCAACTACCTGTAATCATTGGGAGATAAGGTGTGGTTGTTGTGGTTAAAAAGTAGAAGGTTGATCTATTTTGTTGGAGGTGGATTGGAGTATTTGTTTGGAACCACTTGCGACTGAAGTCACAGTTTGACTCACAGATTGCTCTGTTGTTTTAACAGTTTGTTGTTCCTCACTTGTGGTTAGCAGTTAAAGCTCCTGCAAGATAAGACTCAGATAAAAACTTAACATATCCCTTGAAAATATCAGGATCTTGATTAGCATCTGTAAAAGCAAGGTAGTTAGTTCCATTCTTGGGGATTTCAGCGCTAATGTTGTTTAGTGCCATTGTAGTTTAGTAAGAGTGAATGGGTAAGAAAAATTAGAGAGAAAGAGTTTATAACGAGAGAGATTGGTTGAGAATTGGAAAAATTAGGTCACTTAGAGATTTCGAAGGCGTAAAGAGGTGTATGTCGAGATGTTTGGGTATTTATAGTAAAAGATAAATGACTTATCGATAACTATAAAATGACATTTAGCATTTGCTTATCGAGAAGTCATATTAAGAGAATATATACATATCGATATGTCACTTTACGGACTCTAATCGAGAACTAGAAAATGACTTGTTGAGATGTCAAAATAAATACCCAGTTTGTCCTGAATGGACTAAATTGTTTCTAAATTTTATTTGAATGAATCAAAATAAAATCAGAATGAATTTTATCAAAAGTATCATACTGAAAACAATTTATTTAATAAAATTATTTCAGTCTGAGTTAAAGATAAGTTTAAATTAAACTTGTAGAGAACTCATACTGTATCACTCGAGAACTCTACAATACTTATCGAGAAGTCATAAAGTGACTTATCGATATGTCCATTCGAGAAGTCTAGTAATGACCTTATTCAAGAAGTCAATCGAGAAGTCATCATACCTTATCGAGATGTCCACGAGAAGTCTAATACATACTTATCGAGAACTCCATCGAGAAGTTAAAATGACTTATCGAGATGTCTTACTTGAGAAGTCCAAGACTAACTTATCGAGAACTACTTCGAGAAGTGTGGCCCCCCAAAACCCGGGGTCAGGAATCTCGGAGGCCACGCCATCTAAACTATTACAACCACACAACTCACACTACAATATGTAAATACTCACGCTTCAGGACCCCACACTTATCACACATACACACACTTACAGGTTATTGTCTTGGAAATGAACCATCATATCTAGAGTACTTTCAACCATCAAATGATAATTATTACAACCAAAAAAAGTAATTTAGTCTTACAGGGAGTAACCTTTAAGTAAATCTAGTCCTCCGGCCAAATATACGTTTCTTGTTTATTATCTTACATAAGTCATACTTATAAATAAGCCGAACTAAAAACAACTGAAAACTAATCCAGCTTATTCGGACTACCTGTGGTACAGTACCAAACAATCTACGGAACAGCTGTCCATTTCCTACCCGTTTCCTGGCTGTGGTTCTCATGGCAGGCATCTTGATTCACTGTTGTGTTGTGTCAATTTAAGAAAACAAGTGTGAGCTATAATGCCCAGCATAATAATGTACAGTATGAAATTGACTGTATGATAACATCATATATGATAATTATGTTTTATTCGAAAATAGTTTTCCTTGGTGATACAAACCTTCTTATGAAAACAATTCTTTAAGGGATTTTATTATCCTGCGAATACCTTAATAGTAATCCCAGTACCTAGGCTTGGGTTACGGTATTGCATCACAATTCTAATTGGAAGAATTTGGACATCCGTTGGAGCCACCGCATACGATGATCAGTCGTACTGCGATAAAAGTAACCTTTTCTACTAGTAGAGGGACGACACCTTCACATCTCGGTTATCACCTTTGCCACATACAGGCTATGTGTCCTCATTTTGGGTATACACACACTTCGCAGATCTATAAGTACATATTGTACCGTCTCCTACGGTACCAATAGTCTATCCAATACACGAAGTACTTGGATCCTACCCCTCCCTTGTCCTTTAGGAAATCCTATCATATCTCGAGAACTCGAACCACATCGAAGTTCCTCCAACCGTTTTGCTTGTTGATAGGCATAACTTTATTGTATATATATATATATATATATATGTGTGTGTACTTCCGAAAGTTTCAGAGGAAGTACTAAGGATGTGAGTTGACCGTTGTCAACAGATAATTAAATAAGGGGGAACAAGTTTCTCCTTGAAACTATATTCAAAATATTAAATAAGTTGGAGTAACATTCTCCGACAATCTGAAATTACTCGAATGATTTTCCGAAATCAGAAAGTATGTTTTAAATCGGATCCATGATTTTTAAATCAAAAATAAACCCATTAATAAATAATAATTAATTAAATGATAATTGATAAATAATTAAACCTCGAATGAGTTTACTCTTTAAAAGAGTATTTAAAATAATATTCCTCAACTAGTTTATGTCTACGCAATTAATAATCTTTAATGATTAATCAGGTTTGAAATAAATAATTGTTGGCGTATACTACTCCCATGATAAAAGAATAAGTATATAGTATTTATTATTTATTATTCGAACAATAAAATATAGTTGAAGGAATATGATCGTTGGGAAATCATTTTAATAAAAGTTCGAGGTATTTTAATGCTTCGTAAGTGGACATTGAGTCCCTTTTAAAATGTACTACTATGGACTTATAACCGTCCTATAATATCACCGGAATGATTTTCGGGTTTTATCTTCAATCCTGACCGACTCCCGGTCTTATATAATACATCACGCTTAAAGCGGAATAACATTTCACGATATATACTTATCGTACAACATCGCTACTGTGGCGCCCTCCAAACCTGGGTCAGAAGTTTGGGGTCCACACACACACCTTATTTATAACCTGCTTATAACAATACTAAAGATAATAATAATATGCAATGACCCTACTTACCAACTACCACGGATCGCAACAGGTTATAGTATGCACACAAGCCAAACACACTAATATATTACATACCGATTAAATCCCAACCATTCAAACTCAAACTGAGTATTAAACATATTACAAACTTTTATAATTTACATTATTCCAAAAGAAGCCTACTAGCTCAGCTGCAACAGCCTTAATCCCTAGCTCTCGCACTGGACTGGGGATCCTTGCTACCAACTGGTTCCTTTTTAACTGGAAAAAGTATAAACAACATCGCACAAATGAGCTAACTAGCTCAACAAGTCAAAATGACAACACTGAGAATAATGATCATCAAGTCAATATGGTTATGATATCAAGTGAGCAATGGATTATGATCAGTCACGCACTAACCCCGAGCAAAGCACACAACATTACTCTAACTACTGGATCCAAGGCACACATTGGCCTAACTTGACCATTATATGGTCTGACCACGAATCTGGTCCACAATTTTATAAAAACAATCCAATTCTAACATAATAATAAAATTAAACAATAATAAACAAAAATCAGAATCATTAACAACAGTGAGTGTTTATCAATAAAAGGGTTTCAACCCTTGTGTGGATCAACAAGTTACTTTCAAGGCTTGGATGTTGGGTAATGAAAGAATTGGATAACAAAGGAATCAATGTTTCAGGGTTTCAAGAATTTGGTCTTTCAAAGCATAAGATACCATGGGTTGAGTATATAATAATTCAGTTTAGTGTCTGGTATTTAGTTTGTATGTATTTGTGGAGTAGTATCGTAGATTTGTGGTTCGTGTTTGGGTATACAATAATCAATGGCTTAGAAAGAATATGGTTCATGGCTCAAGAACAATAACTGAAATCAAAGTTTAGGTTTCTGTGCTTCAAAGCACTTGCAATGTCAACAAGACTATGAAGTACTACAATATCTCGAGAAAGTTCAGAACACTTGCCTGGTATTAGCTTACTATCCTGCACTCGCTTCCAATCACAATCGTCTTACTCCTCAACTGCCTGTTTCCCTTTCCTACGTCTTGCCTCTTCTGCTCACATATGATAAGCATCTATCAATCATCAACTCACAGGATTCTATTCAACACATACTTATATCTACCCTTCGTTTCACCCAAATCCGATTAACGGATTGAAAGTTATGCAATAACCAAGTAAACACCGAATATATAGACCGATAGTCAATCAACAAGTCACGTATAACACATAATACATCACGTAATCAATGACATATCATTTATAAAGAAGTCTCAGGTCATAAATATGCTTTCGGGTATTTAAAATGATTTTTAAAGTATTTTTCAAAATTAATACAGGTCGTTGGATCAATTTCGGGTTAATAAACAGGGTTCGGTTGGCCAATTCTGGCTCCGAAACAATTTTGTAATAATTATCGAGTCTTGAAAATAATTTAGAATAATATTTTAAAGCTCGAAACTATTTTTCGGAATTTTTAAATCATTTTTGAATAATTAAATCTAATTAAATAATTAATTAAAATTAATTAATAATTAATTAAATCAATTAATCAATTAATTTTTGAATTAATTGACCAATTAATTAATTAAAAATCAACTGAAATTAATTAACTAATTAATTCAGATTTATTTTTGAATTAAAAATAATTTTCGGAATTAAAATACTAATTTTTAGAATTTTCAGAAATTAAAAATGAATTTTTATAATAAAAATAAATAGGAAATATGATTTTTAAACATTTTATAAACAGGAATCCTATTTTTGAAAACTTTGCAAACTACTGGGACTAAACTTCATCATCTACAAAACTACAGGGGCCTGTTTGCAATTTTGCCAGCCCAGCCGTCGACTCGCCGGACTGTGGCCGGAGAACACGATTCCGGCCACCTCTGGCCACCAAACTGTCCAGATTAAATCTACAGGTTACCAGCAACTTATTCATGCAATCAAAACTCAATAATCATCTCTCTTCTGGCCGGAAATTGGCCAAGAACATCGCCGGTTTCCGGCGAACATCGAAAACTTTAAAAACACAACTCCCTTCGATCCATTAATCCTCTGTTAACGAGCTATATACCAATCGATTGCAAATTTCATAAGGAACACAACCCACTATAAATCAACAGCTAATAACCCCTGGATCAAAAAACCCCAAATTTCAATTGAAAACATTCATACGGGCTATAAACCCTAATTTTGAAATTCGAAAATTAAACCTGCTTTTGAGCATGTTATTGAACTCCAAATCAGACGTATAATATATCAAAATCATCAGGAAAACAAGCTCTACCACATGCAATCATCAAATCATACAAACAATCATCCGAACAAAAATTCATATTTTTCATAAAAATAATTCGAAAATAATTAAATTTATATAAAATCAACCTTTGATTCTGCAGTAAAACAGGTCCTGGAATCTGATAGTACTCCTTGAGACCTTCAAATTGGTTACTCCAACTTTCCAAACGGATTTCACTAACACCTTGAATTTGTGGTTTGATTCTCAAAAAGGCTTATGAATATATGATTTTTCTCTGTAAAATTATATAATTATCTGTCTGCAAATGATTTTGATACGAAATAAAATACGGTAAAAGGCTATTTATATTTACGGGAAATTAGTATCCCGTTGGATCATTCCGGATATAAAACGGTACGTTTATTTATAAAAACTGATCCAAACGGTATCGGTTTTCGGGATAATTATCCAAATCAGTACAATTTGTACTGCGGTCTTGGTCTCAGCGCCTGGTTACACGTATTACGAAGTGATAATTGTGATAATTTAATAAAAAGCTCCCGTTTATCGAAAATACGGGTTTTATTGATTTACCGAAATGAATATTATATCGAAAATTTTGCGCCGGGACCCGCGCAGGACAAACCGTACGCCGGATCGAAAAAGTCGAAACATGGAAAATGCTCGGAATATTACAATTAGGTTAGGAAGGAGTTCTCGGAAGAGTTTCGGGTTCCAAAAAACGTAACAACGGTTGACGTCAGTTGGTTCCCGTTTTTATAAAATAGATTTTAAATACTCGGAAAAAGATTTTATAAATTTCATATGATTCATATAAATTCATAAATCAACATAAAAATAATTAGGAAGATATGACAATTATCTATATTTTATTTTGGACTTATAAAAATTAAAATACTCAATTAATAATATTTTTAAATATCCAAACACTGATAACACTTAACAATTAATTCACAGAATAGATACTGAACACACATAATAATTATTTAATAGCAAAAATAATTACACGATATATCCCGGATATTACATCCTTCCCCCCTTAAAAGGATTCTGTCCTCAGAATCTCTTAAGAAAACAAATGAGGGTACTTTTCTCTCATATCACTTTCTAACTCCCAGGTTGAGTATTCAACCTTTGGGTTTCTCCACAATACTCTTACTAATTTTACCACTTTATTCCTCAATACCTTCTCTCGCTCCTCTAGAATCTCTATCGGACTCTCTACATATGACAAATCTGCCTAAAGCTCTATTGGCTCATATTCAATTACATGCCTGGAATCTGGATTATACTTCTTAAGCATTGATACGTGAAAAACCTTGTGAATGTGCTTCATGTGCGATGGTAACGCCAACTCATAAGCTACTTTGCCA
The DNA here is from genome assembly GCF_009905375.1 of Apium graveolens. Lineage (NCBI taxonomy): Eukaryota > Viridiplantae > Streptophyta > Magnoliopsida > Apiales > Apiaceae > Apium > Apium graveolens. The sequence goes on along the minus strand of NC_133649.1, from coordinate 208,355,906 downwards.
ATGCGCTTTAAAATCTCAAAAGGTCCGACATATCTTGGGCTTAGCTTCCCTTTCTTCCCAAACCTCATTAGTCCTTTCCATGGTGATACTTTCAATAATACCAAGCTCCCTTCTTCAAATTCCATGTTCTTCATTGACTGGTCTGCATACTTTCTCTGACGATTTTGTGCGGCTATTAATGTCTTCTGGATAATTTCAACAACTTCCTTTGTCTGCTGCACCAATTCAGGTCCGAGTATTTTGCGTTCTCCTACTTCGTCCCAATATACTGGAGATCTACATTTGCATCCATAAAGGGCTTCATAGGGTGGCATCCCAATGCTGGCGTGATAACTGTTGTTATAAGCAAACTCTACCAGGGGTAAATGCTCGTCCCAACTTCCTTTAAAATCAATAGCACAAACACGTAACATGTCCTCGATTGTCTGGATCATTCTTTCACTTTGGCCGTCCGTTTGCGGATGATAGGCCGTACTCATATTCAATCTTGTTCCCAAACATTCTTGAAAACTCATCCAGAATCTTGAACTAAACATTGGATCTTGATCAGATACGATAGACACTGGAACTCCATGACGAACTACAATTTCTTTTAGGTACATATGGACCAACTTGTTGAGCGAAAATCTTTCATTTATAGGCAGAAAATGAGCTGACTTGGTAAGTCTATCCACTATAACCCAAATGGCATCATGATTAGCCCTTGTCCTTGGTAATCCAACTATAAAATCCATGGCAATATGTTCCCACTTCCATTCTGGAATCTCCAATGGCTGTAGCAATCCGCTTGGCTTCTGATGTTCTGCTTTAACCCTCTGACAGGTATAATATTTGCTAACCCATTCCGTAATTTCCCTTTTCATGTCTGGCCGCCAATAATTCTTCTTTAAATCTCTATACATCTTGGTACTCCCTGGATGGATGGAATACCTTGAATTATGTGCCTCCTGTAGAATTTCATTCTTTAACTCCGTCACCGGTGGAATCCAAATTCTAGATGAAAACCTCATAATACCTTGGTCATCTTGTTGCGTGCATATTTCTTCACCTACCAAACGATTTATATCTTGATCCATTACCTCTTTCTGGAATTTCTTTATTTTCTCTCATAACTCCGGTTGGAAAATCATATTGTACACTTTTGCTTCCTCAGGCTTGCAAATTCTAATCTCTAATTCTAATTTCTGAAATTCTTTATATATCTCTTCAGGTACGGATAACACATTTAACCTTTCCTTCCGACTTAATGCATCTGCTACAACGTTCGCCTTACCGGGATGATAATTAATCGAGCAATCATAATCCTTGATCAATTCTAACCATCTCCTTTGCCTCATATTAAGTTCCTTCTGGGTAAATATATACTTCAAACTTTTGTGATCCGTATAAATCTCACATTTCTCTCCATACAGATAATGTCTCCAAATCTTCAAAGCAAATACTATGGCTGCTAATTCCAAATCATGAGTAGGGTACTTCTGTTCATGTGGTTTTAATTGCCTTGACGCATACGCAATCACCTTGTCGTGCTGCATAAGAACACATCCTAATCCTTTGTGAGAAGCATCACTATAAATTATAAAATTCCCTTGATCGTCTGGAAGTGACAAAACAGGTTCCGTGATTAATCGTTGCTTCAATTCCTGAAAACTTTTCTCACATTTGTCGTTCCATATAAACTTCTCATTCTTTCGTGTAAGCTTTGTTAATGGTGTGGCAATCCTTGAGAAATTTTGAACAAATCGACGATAATATCCTGCCAATCCTAGGAAACTTCTTACCTCGGTGGGTGTTCTCGGTCTTTCCCAATTCGTAATTGCCTCGATCTTTGCCGGGTCCACTTTGATCCCTTCATTAGTAACTATGTGTCCTAAGAACTGAACCTCTTGTAACCAAAACTCACACTTCGAGAATTTAGCATACAACTTCTTTTTCCTTAAAATCTCTAAAGTTGTCCTTAAATGTTCCGCATGATCCTCTTCCGTCTTTGAATAGATCAAAATATCGTCTATAAATACAATAACGAACTTGTCCAAATATTCCTTGAAAATTCTGTTCATCAGATCCATAAATGTTGTCGGGGCGTTGGTCAATCCAAAAGACATTACTAGAAATTCATAATGTCCATACCTTGTTCGAAAAGCGGTCTTTGGTATATCCTCTGGCTTGATCTTCGGTTGATGATATCCCGATCTTAAATCGATTTTGGAGAAATACTTGGCTTCCTTCAATTGGTCAAACAAGTCGTCAATTCTGGGTAACGGATACTTGTTCTTGATCGTAAGCTTGTTGAGCTCCCTATAGTCGATACATATTCTCATGCTTCCATCTTTCTTCTTAACAAATAATACCGGTGCTCCCCACGGGGATACACTGGGTCTGATTACTCCTTTTTCTAACAATTCCTGCAACTGCTTCGCTAGCTCTTTCATCTCAACAGGCGCCATTCTGTACGGGGCCTTGGATACTGGTTCTGTTCCAGGTGTTAAGTCGATCGCAAATTCAATTTCCCTATCTGGAGGAAGTCCTGGAAATTCATCGGGAAACACGTCTGGAAATTTATTCACTACTGGAATATCTTCAAGTTTTGCTAGCTCCTGACTCTTGTCAATCACGTATGCTATAAAATGCTTGCATCCTTGCCGTAATAACTTCTTAGCTTGAATTATTGTTAAGAACTTCTTTACTTGCTTCTGTCCCTTGAACATTACTATCTTTTCGTCAGGCGTCTTCACCATTACCTTCTTGTTTCGACAATCTATCTGGGCATCGTGCTCAGATAACCAATCCATCCCTAATATAACGTCAAATTCTCCTAACTTAAATGGTATCAAATCTACATAAAACTTACTACCAGAAATCTCAACCTCACAATTCCCACAAACTTGATTCACAGTTACACGTTCTTGATTTGCTAATTCCACAGTCATTATTTCATTTAAATACTCAACTGGACAATTTAACTTACTAACAAAATCTTGTGAAAGAAACGATCGAGTTGCTCCCGAATCTATTAACACTTTGGCACATAAAGAATTCACATTGAGCGTACCTGCCACGACATCTGTATCCTGGATAGCATCCTTCTCTGAAATGTCGAAAACTCTAGCCCTTGGAGTCTTATTTACTGCTGGGGTAGATCCCATGATCCTCAATACATTACTGACTGGGGCTGATATCTTGCAATCCCTGGCCATATGTCCTGGCTTTCCACATTTGAAGCACGTAAATCCAATTGCTGGAACCTTTACTGCTGGATTTCGGATAGGCTAATCCTTATTTGCTGGCTCTCTAGCTGGCTGATTTCGCCACTCCCTCGAATAGTGGCCTTTCTGGTTGCATTTGAAACATACCACATTCAACTTGTTACAAACTCCTCCATGCTTCTTTCCATAAACTTGACAATCTGGAAAAGTTAATCTCAACTGATTCGGCTGATTCACATTAGCTGGATGGTTGCCCTGGCCTCCGTCTCCTGCATTTTTTCTCCTGAAATAAAAATTTCTCCCTGGCTGGAACTTGCCCTTCTTAAAGTTTAGAAACTTCCCTGGTTGTGACTAACCCTCACTTCCCTCAACCTTCCTTTTCTTGCTCTCTTTCTCCTTTTGTGATAACTCACTTTCGATCTCCGCAATCATAGCCTTCTGTACAACCCCTGCATAGGTCTCCAACTCAAAAATAGCTACCTTCCCTCTAATCCATGGATTCAAGCCTTGCTGGAATCTCTTAGCTTTCTTTCTATCAGTATCAACATACAACGGCACATACCTTGACAATTCTTCAAATTTACTCTCATAATCTGCCACCGACATAGTTCCTTGCTTTAACTCTAAAAACTTCAGCTCCATTTGATCTTGAACAAAGTGAGGAAAATACTTTTCTAGAAATAATTCCTTAAACCTCTCCCAAGTAATAACATCTGTACCTTCCAATGTCTTCACCATCTCCCACCAGTAGGTGGCCTCATTCTTCAAATAGTAACTTGCAAACTCAACCTTCTGTTCCTCCTTCACTTTCATCAAGGCAAATGCCTTCTCTATTTCTTTTAACCACACATTTGCTTCAATCGGCTCTAGGGAACCCTTGAATTCTAATGGGTTTACTGCCTGAAAAGTTTTGAAAGTTACCTGGGGATTGGTCTGTCTTTGTTGTTGTTGTGCCAGGTGAACTGTTTGTTGGGCCAAGATTTGGAGAATATGGGCTATTGCTGGGTCTATGGATCCTGGGTTCATATTCTGGTTTGTCTCATCTTGGTTATTATTGTGGTTGTTGTTGGTTTCTTCATTCTGGGTGTTGGTGCGGGTATTTCTTCTGGGAGGCATTTTCTGTAAAGAATCAAACAATTTATTTAGCTTTTGAATCAAATTTTTGCATAAAGGAAAAGTTTTGTAAAACAGGAATATCTCTTTTTGAAAACAGTTGTAACTAAGTAAATTGCATGCTTCTTTACAGAATATAAACAGTTATGGAAAACAGGGTACATGGTATCACAGGGTATACTGGTACAATAAATAAGGTAAAGTAAAACAGGTGCGATAAAGTAAATGACAGTGCTGGAAAAGAAAAGGTACTGATATCTTCACAACCATAAAATGTGATTCTTTTGGATTGGCTTGAAACCTTGCACACGGACATGTTGCAAACATAATGTCTGGTCTACTAGCAGTCAAGTACAACAAAGATTCAATCATTCCTCTATAACCTGAAATGTCTACACTTTTTCCTTTCTTATCTTCATCCAACATAGTAGCTGTAGACATAGGTGTAGATGTAGATGAACAATCAACCATACCAAACTTTTTCAATAAATCCTTGACATACTTAGTTTGGCCGATGAAGATTCCATCACTTCTTTAACCGACTTGAAGTCCAAGAAAGTAACTTAATTTCCCCATCATACTCATTTCATATTCACTCTACATAAGCTTAGAGAATCTTTGAAAAAGCTTTTCATTAGTAGATCCAAAGATGATAATCATCCATATAAATCTGAACTAGGATCATATCACCATCATGCAGCTTGTAAAAGAGTGTCTTGTCTATTGTTCCTCTAGTGAATCCATGTTCCAGTAGAAAATTTGGCAGTGTGTCATACCAAGCTTTAGGTGTCTGCTTTAGTCCATATAGAGCCTTGAGTAGCTTGTACACAAAATTTGGAAATTCTGGATCTTCAAAGCCAGGTGGATGTTGCACATAAACTTCTTCTTCCAACTCACCATTTAGGAAAACACCCTTGACATCCATTTGATACACTTTAAAATTTAAGTGTGCAACAAATGCAAGAAAATCCTTATTGCTTCAAATCTTACAACTGGAGCAAAAGTTTCATCATAGTCAATTTCTTCCTCCTGTGAGTAGCCTTTTGCAACCAACCTTGCTTTATTTTTGGTGACAATTCCATTTTCATCCATCTTGTTCATGTACACCCGCTTTGTTCCAATTACACTTCTGTTCTTTGGTGCAGGAACCAATTCCCAAACTTTGTTCCTTTCAAACTGATTTAGCTCCACTTGCATAGCAGATATTTAATCAGGTTCAAGTAGAGTTTCTTCGGGTTTTTTTGGCTCAATTTGTGAAAGAAAACATGCATGTAAACATTTATTTGCAGTTGCACTTATAGTCCTCACCCCAACAGTTGGATCACCAATAATTGCTTCTCTAGTATGACTTTTATCCCACTTTCTGGTGTGCATTTGTTGACTTGAGTTTTCTGCATTTTCTTCACCACTGGCATGACTTGCAAAACCTTCTTCTCTTTCTCCCCCTGAGTTTTTGCTATCAAATTTAGGTATATGAGGTGAGCTTCCATTCTCATGATTCAATTGATCAGTAGATTCTTCATCAATTCTGTGATTTGTGTTGACTTCAGCTTCATCCTCAGAATCACTATCAATGTTGAGATTTTCAAATTTTAGGGCCTCAGCTTTATTTTCATCAAGGCATTCCTAGCCTGGACATTTGTCATCATCAAAAGTAACATCTTGGCTAACTTCATGGTCGGATGTACCATCCCCAGCCAAGAAGTCGGGGGTAGGGAGATACAGAACCTCAGGGCATGGAGAAAAAAGAAGATAATGAAGGTAGACATAATAAGGACAAGGAATTATGGGTTCTCTATTTTGATGGAGCATAAAAAACAAATTCGAATGGAGTAGGTTTAGTTTTGCAAATCCCCGATAGATTCTTGATTGAATATGCTATGAAGTTAGATTTCCAACCACCAATAATGAGGCCGAGTATGAAGCTTTGATAGTTGTCCTTGGCCTAGCAGGGACGTTGAGAGTCAAAACTTGAAGCTTTTTGGTGACTTAAAGCTGGTGGTATCCCAGGTCAAGGGGGAGTTTGAGGCAAGAGATAAAACATGGCAAAATATGTATGCCTAGTGAGGGCCATAATGACTCAGTTCGATGAATGCCATGTTGAACACATTTAAAGGGAAGAAAATGCTAAGGCCGATGCATTATCCAAATTTGCCTCATTAGAAATAGAAGAAAGTTCTGGGAGCCTGTACTTTCGTTGTAATATCCAGGATATATCGTGTAATTATTTTTTCTACTAGAAAATTATTATATGTGTTCAGTATCTATTCTGTGAATTATTTGTTAAGTGTTAAATGTGTTTGGATGTTTAAAAATAATATTAATTGAGTATTTTAATTTTTATATGTCCAAAATAAAATATAAATAATTGTCATATCTTCCTATTTATTTTTATGATGATTTATGATTTTATAGGAAATATATGGATTTTATAAAATCTTTTTCCGAGTATTTAAAAACTATTGTATACAATCGGGAACCAACCGTCGTCATCCGTTTTTATGTTTTTATAACCCAAAACTCTTCCGAGAACTCCTTTATAACCTAACTGCAATATTCCGAGCATTTTCCATGTTTCGACTTTTTCGATCTGGCGTATGGTTTGTCCTATGCGGGTCCCGGCGCAACATTTTCGATACATTATTCGTTTCGGTAAATCAATAAAACTCGTATTTTTGATAAACGGGATCTTTTTATTAAACTATCACAATTATCACCTCATAATACGTGTAACCAGGCGCTAAGACCAAGACCGCAGCAGAAATTGTACTGATTTGGATAATTATCCCGAAAATCGGTACCGTTTGGATCAGTTTTTATAAATAAACGTACCATTTTATATCCGGAATGATCCAACGGGATACTAATTTTCCATAATTATAAATAGCCTCTACCGTATTTTATTTTGTACCAGAAATCATTTGCAAACAGTATTTACAGAGTTTTTACAGAGAAAATACCATAAATATATTTTGTTCTTCGCAATCAAACACAAATTCTGAGGCGTTATCGATATTCGATTTTGGCGTACATATACTCAAAACGAAGCTAATGCAATCTAGAATCCAAATCTTTCATCAAAACATACCCAGAACCATCAGGTGATTTTCTATTTAATTAGTTATATTCGAATTTCTTGGTATTTAAATTATGAATTTTTGTTCGAGAGATTGTTTATGATTTAATAATTGTATGTTGTAGAGCTTGTTTTCCTGATCATTTTGCTATATTATACTCTTGATTTGGAGTTCAATAACATGTTTAATTTTGAGTTTGATTTTCGAATCTCAGAATTAGGGTTTTTATTGTTTTGAATGTTTTCAATTCGATTTGGGGGTTTCTTATTTCGGGATTGATAGACGTTCTAGAGGGGTGGGTTTTGTTCCCCTTGAAATTTGCAATCGATTCATATAAGTTGTGCAAATCGACAAGGCCTATAGAGGAGTGAGTTGTGATTTGAAGTTCTCGCCGGTGTTCTTGAAGCTTTTGGCCGGATTTTTGTTTCCAGATATCATTTGGTTCGTTTGTTGTTTGATTTGAACTCCCGGCTTGATTTGGAACGAAAACCCCACCTGAATCATGTAAAACCATGCCGTTTTTATCGAATCGGGGCTCGCCGGGGTTATTTTCCGGTCACCGGAAACTGGGTTCTTCGGGACCCGTTTCTGTTCTTGGTGACCCGGTTTTGACCCGGTTTCAATCCAAAATTCCCTAAAACAAAATATGAAATAGTGTTTTTACAGTTTAGTCCTTGAAAGTTTCTAAACTTTGCAGATTTCGGATTTCTGTTTTAAAAGATTTTAAAAATTAGATTTCTTTTATAAAATCATTTTAAAAATTGTTTTTAATTTCCAAAAATTTCGAAAATGATTATTTTAATTCCAAAATTCATTTTTAATTTAAAAATAAATCCAAATTATTTATTTAATTCATTTTAATTAATAATTAATTAGCTGATTGATTAATTAATTTAAATATTAATTGATTAATTAGTTTAATTATTTATTAAATAATTTTAATTACTTATTTAATTTAATTTAATTATTTAAAATTGATTTAAAAATTCTGAAAAATAGTTTTGAGCTTTAAAATATTATTTTAAATTATTTCCAAGGCTCGATAATTATTAGGAAATTATATTAAAGCTAGATTTGGCCAACTAAATTCTATTTATTGCTTTAAAAATTATCCGATGACCCGTTTTAATTCCGAAAAATGTTTTAAAAATCATTTTAAATACCCAAAAGCCTATAAAATGATATTTCATTGATTGTTTGACATGCTCTGTGTTATATGTGACTTATTTGTTTGACTGTCGGTCTATGTGATCAGTTCTTACTTGTTTTAGCATAACTTTTAATCCGTAAATCGGATATGGATAAAACGAAGGGTAGTTGAAACCTTATAACGTCCATGTGACGATTAGAATAATGTGAGATGAATATTGATAGACACTTATGATGCCTAGCAGAGTAAACAAGGTGTAGGAAAGGGAAGCAAGTGATCAGAAAATGGAATTGACATGTAGAAAATACGACAAGTGATCAGAAAATAGAATCGAGGCATAGGAAAAGTAGACGAGTGGTTGTTGAAGAAAGTCATTGGGCGAGTACAAGTGAAATTGGAATCGATTGTGATAAGGCAAGTACTTCTAAACCTTTTTCGAGATATAATGCAAATATTTCTAAACTTTCTCGTAACATATTGTTAAGTGTTCAAAATAGCTTTGTTTTATGTTGAAAGTACTTTGAATCCTTCAGCCTTGAACCTGAGCCGCATCATTTGATCTTTGAGCCGTAAGCCTTATTCTTTGTGAACCATTTCTTGTTGATTTACCAGATACTAAACCACACAAACACGATGCTGCTCCACAAATATATATCCATCATATACCAAACATTGGAACAGAATTGTTTACACATACAGAAACTTTTATACTCAACCATACCTTATGACATCAAAGTAGTAAAACCTTGTAAAAACATTATTCATCTAATACCCGATTATCCTACAGGCTGGAGGACACTTCTTTTATATACTTTGACATACCCTTTCGGTACCCATAAATTTTCACCATGCTCTTATACAAATGTTTTATTGTTATTGATTATGATCCGGTTTTATTGAATTATATTGTTTATCATATTGAACTGCTTTAGAATTGGATAGTTTTCTTTATATGGACCAGATTCGTGGTCAGACCATATCGATGGTCAAGTTAGGCCAATATGTGCCTTGGATCCAGTAGTTAAAGCAGTGTTGTGTGCTTTGCTCGGGGTTACCGCGTGACTGATCAGCAGCCTAACCTTGGTTTTAAAAACTTAAAATGAATATCCAATTCTGCTGGTTGTTTAATAAGAAACTTGATTCCTTTAAATCATCTCGTTTGATCATTGTTTAACCTCAGTTATTGTTATTAAGACTTGCTAAGCTAGTTAGCTCACTCTTGCGAATCTTTTTATATATTTTACAGTTAAGAAGGATATGGATGATAGTGAAGTTCCTCAGTCCAAAGTACAAGCTAGGATTCCAGTTTGAGTTGGATCGAGCTAGCAGAAGCTTCATATGGTAGTGAGATAATAAGATTATAAGAATAATTTCATTATCAGTTGTAAGTTAAATTAGTTGGGATTTGGTATGTTGTAATAAAAGTTAAGGTTGTGGCTTATGGATAGATCCTATTAAGGCTCATCTACAAACCAAATGGCTTCCAAGTGATGTTGTGGAAGTAAGAAAGTTGACTGTGCGAGCCCTAAGATATTCTCTGATTGACGGGATTCTTTATAAAAGGTCTTTTGTAGTTCATTATTTAAGATGTCTCAGGCTGGATGAGGCGCGACTTGCTTTAGAGGAAGTGCATGAGGGTATATGTGGCCAACTTTTTGGGGCGGGGCCTTAGCCCACAAAATTACTCACTTAGGCTTCTATTAGCCAGAAATGATGGCTAACGCCAAAGAATATGTAAAGAAATATGATCATTGTCAGAAACATGCCCCTTTAGTAAGGCAACCTCCCAAAATCCTGACTTCCATAAACTCTCTGATCCCATTTTCTATGTGGGGAATGGATATTCTCGGGCGTTTCCCAATGGCTACTGCTCAAAGAAAATTCTTAATTGTGGCGATTGATTACTTTACCAAATGTATTGAAGCCAAGCCCTTGGCAAAGATTACGACTAAGCAAGTCTCTCAGTTCCTGTTCGAGAATATTAGATGCAGATACGGAATTCCCCGAATCTTGGTGACCGACAACGTTCAATAATGAAGAGTTCAGAAAGTATTATGAAGAGAATGAAATTGACTTGAGATTCACTTCTATTGCTCACCCTCAAGCCAATGGGCAAGCAGAGTTTGCAAATTGGATCATTCTAGATGGGTTAAAGAAGAGAATTAAAAAATCCAGAAATAATTGGGTGGATGAAGTACTGCCAATACTTTGGGCTTACAGAACTACATGTAGAGTTACTACAGGAGCAACACCATTTATGCTAGCATATGGGGAAGAATCGGTCGTTCAAGTGGAGATATCTCATTTATCTCCAAGGATCCAAGTGTATAATACTGAAGAAAATCAAGAGGGGAAAAGGTTAGCCATGGACTTGATAGATGAAGTACGAGATGCAGCGCATGCAAAGATCGTGGAATATCAGAAAAAAGCCTTTTTTTACTACAACCTAAGGGTGAAAGAAAGATTCTTCAAGCAAGGATATTTGGTCCTAAGGAAGGTGGAAGCTTTTGGAGTACGGCAGAAAGGAAAGCTCAGCCCAAATTGGGAAGGGACATACAAGGTTAAGAGCGTTCAAGGAAGAGGATCTTACAAATTGGAGACCATGGATGGGGAAGAAGTACCTCGGACTTAGTATGCTCAAAACCTGAAGGTTTACTACATATAGCTCGTACTTACTATGGTGGTAACAAGGTTCAAAACTACCTTGAAGCTTTGCTTTCTTTGGATTATATATCTTAGTTTTAGTAGGATTTATATTTTAGTTGGTGACTATCAGGGGAAAACCCATCTAATGTAAGGTTTTCAAAACCAAGTTATGTTTCAGAATAAAAGATATTCTAGACTTTGAAAAACCAGATTATATTCTTGAGTTAAAGTTAATTTAGACTTTGGAAGACCAAGTCTTATTCCCATTATTCAATGCATGACTCTTAGAACTGTGTAGTTCGGATTGTTAATCTATTTCCTTGAAAGTACGAACTCCAAAAGTATTTAATTTTTTTTAGGGAAACAGCTAAATAAGGAAATGAAAATGATATAAATAAACCCCGACGGGTAATAAGTTCAAGATACAATAAGTTAATTCATAAATCTAGAAATAGATAAAAATTTACTCATCCCTAGCAGGAACATCCTTATCCTTCTCAACTTCAGTGTACCCCTCCTCTGCATTAGCAGAAGTCTCTGCATTCTTTGCTAGGGAGGAAGGAGGAGAAGTAGTGCTAGGATCGAGGATGCGATCTTCTTGCATAGGGGAGTTAAAGAGAGCATCCAAGCTGTCCTCAGTCTCTGGCTGCTCAGGACTAATAAAATCCTGGGCTTCTATCAAGCCAAGGTGCTTCTCAGCCACAGCCTTCACTGCAGCATCCCAACCTTACGTAAACAGGAGGGGAAAGAGACCCTCATCATGAATGTTCATCAAATCCCTGAACTTCTGGGGGTCCATATACTCATCGATGAGTATTTCCTTATCACTCCGGAGTTTAACCAGCTCGACATGGGCCTTAGATAGCTCTTCATATTTATTTTTTAGCTTCTTCTCGAGGACCCTGGCTCTCTCTTTCCATTTTTCATCTCATTTTCAAACTCATCTGAATTCCCCTTCCAAAACCTAGCCTGGTGAAGGGCCGCCTGGAAATAGGTGTTGCTTTACATAAAAAAGGAGGGTTTAATAAGGATTTAAAATGAAAAGGAGATTGTAATTAAAGGAAAAGAGAGAAATGTTACCGAAGCTTGATCTTGAGAACCCAGAAGCTCAATGGTCTCTATGTCACTCCCCGTCACAATGTCAGTAAAATCCTGAGGAGTAATTGAGTGATAGGACCAATCCTTAGCATGTTTGGTGGACCCTACCACTGTGTCGCTTCTTCTAAAGCCCCAGTTGGGCCTAAAAGAATGCCCCTTGAGTGGGGGATCCACATCATCCCCTAGTGAAACCTCTGGGATATGAGGCTTTAGGAATGAAGGGTCGTCAGGATTGCCCCTTGGATCCCTGTTAAGCTTGGCCCTTTTTGGCGGCCTGATTCTCCTTCCTTGGGCTTGTTAATGTTGTTAATGGCCTCACAAGCTGAAAAATAAGCGTTGAAGCTGTAATAACCCCAAAATTTTTCAACTTTTTGTAACCCTTGTGAATAGTGTTTTAGCTGAATGAGAAAACTTTTCACGCCACACTATGTAGGGGTTCTGTTATGGATATTCTGGGATTTTATTAGTACTCTATGAAGTATATAAGTGTATGTAAATATCGTCAGAATCCAATTCCGAACACTTTGGTTTTTCCCGGAAATCCACAAGATACGGAGAGAATTGAGTATAAGGTAACAGGATAAAAAGGATTTAAATTTAAGGATTATATAGAGGATCATAAAAAAGGAATATAATGTATTGAGAAAGGTTAAGGGAACCTAAGTAATAAGATCCCGGGTATGATCCTTCAAACGATAAACGAGAACGAAAGTTAAGCGAACCGTATAACAGATCAGCGGTCATTAGGCAAACGATTAGGAAGTTAATCAAAGGGATTAATGGGAATGATGTCATCCAACCAATAGAAAGAAGACAAGGAAGGAAGGATGACATCATGAGGATGAGGTAAGCATGACATGGGAAGGAAGGAGGTGTGGTTGAATAAGAACCACACAAATTCAAGGGCAAGGTAGTAATTTGCTAAATCAAATACAAATCAAGTCAACCAAGCTAGCAAAATCATTTCATCAAAAATCAAAAACAACCAAGGCATTTGTTCTTCACTTTGCTCTCGGCTTTTACACATTTTCAAGGCTAGATTTTTCAAAAATCAAGATCCAAGCATCCTAAATTGGTAAGAAAATTCCCTAATCATCTTTATGCTTAGTTATGGCTATATCATGAGTTTAAGCCATTAATTATTTCTCTAACTTCTTCATTTAATCAAAGAAGAAGACAATGAATAGTGTTTTCAAGTTTTTAACTTGAACTTTTTCTTGTTTTTCTTGAAGATCCAAGCTTTCCTAAGGCTTCTCAAAGCTTCTTAAGGCTTCCTAGCTCCACCCACCACTTCAAGGAAGGTATACCATTTCCAAACCCTAGGTTCATATATATTATAAGGTGATTTTGATGAGTGGGATGCTATTGTAGTTGTTGTTATGATTTAGAGTTTGAGATTTGGTATGGTAGTGTAATGGAATGGTAATTTTGTGGTTTTGATTTTAAGGAACTTAAGTATGATTAAAGTTAGGTTTAAGCATAAGTATGAATGGTTAAATTGAATTGGTTGGGGTTGTTATGATGTGATAAGGATGGAGGATGGTTGTATGTTGGATTTGAGGTTGATTTGGGTTGTTTGTGAATGGGTTAAAATTTGGAAATCACGTAAACATAGCCGTCGTAACGTCCGATTTTCTTTGGACTGTTTTTGTGCATAGCATTAGGACCCGAGAACCCCCTGCTAGATTGTGACCACTGCCATGTTTAGATAGCTCATGTTACGAGCTTCGTTTTGATATGTAGTTCGTTCGATTCCGATGCACGGTTTAGGAGAAACGACCGTTTCAAGTAACGGCGTTTCGCGAACGAAACTTTTTCCCTCGCCTTACTTTGAAACATAGGTTAAAGACCAAAAAGGGTTAATTAATGTGTGAAACATTTATGGTAAGTGTGTTAGGCAGTTGGTAAGTCATTCGCGAAGGAATCGCTTTAAAACTCGTAAAGGTTAAATTATTAAAAATGGCGGAGCCGAGGGTACCCGAGTGACTTAAGCGAATCGGTGAGCGCCAAACAAGCGTTAGAGTCTAAGTTAGTTAAAGTATAGGTTTACAAGTGATTTTGGTTTAATTCCAACTTACTTGTTGTTTTTAGGTGATCAGACTCGTCCCGAGCCTTTCTCACCCCCAAGTCGCTCAGGCAAGTATTCTATCCGTTATACTGTTGTTGTGATGAATATATGTATTTGCATTATCTTGCGATAGATGCATGTTGGATAATTAGCAAATGATGCGATATATTGTAGCATGTGATATAGTATGTATGCATGCCTGTTTCATATTCTTGGAATATATATCTGTTGGTTCAGTTGATAATACCTATGCTAGAGGATAGCGGTAACTTGTGTATACCCTTAGTATAGGGACCCAAAGGTGAACATATTTCTAAACCGGGAGTCGATGTTCCCGAGTATATTATATATATATATATTTATATATATATATATATGGTTATAGTTTTTTTTTAAAACTAAGGATCGAATAAGGTTTATTCGATAACTTTAAACTTTATTTATTATTGAATATTATTTCGAATATTATTCGAAGGCGTATGACTCCTTTTATTATTTATTGAATATTATTTGAATATTCATTCGAGGGCTTATGACTCTTTTATTTTATTCATTGAGCATTATTTGAATATTCATTTGAGGATGTATGACTCCTTTATTTTATTTAATGAATATTATTTATACTATTCATTCGAGGTATTATGACTCAGCTTATTTTATTTATTGAGCATTATTTGAATATTCATTTGAGGATCTATGACTCCGATTATTTGCTGAAATATATTCTTTATTTTATTAAAGAATAAGATGTCAATAATCAAACTTATTTTCGATTATTCAAATAAAGATAATACTTTCATATAAGTATATCTTTGGTTATTTAATACTCGTTTCAAGTATAAGTTTTAAAACTTCTACTTCAATTATTTTTATAAAGATTATTCTTTATGGGAATATTATTTAATTAATAATATTCAGTCATTTTCTAAATATTCTGGGGACTGATTTACTTCATTAAATCAGCTTTACTCCAAACACTCTATAAAGTGTTTTCGAGTCTTCAAAATGATTTTTAAAAGATAGAGCGGATCCCAAAACTCATTTTTATATTTAAGATCTTCCTTTTAAGGGGATTTAAATACTCGTTCAAAACTTGAGGGATCCGGCTCAGTGGTGTATTTTATATTCGCAACAAGGTCGCAGTTTTGGTAAATGAATTGATTACTTACCCAACGTTCGGGAAGTAAGTCCATCTATTGAGTCGGCATAAGCAACATGGGCGCAGTGGGCGTCCATGATAGTGTAAGTGGCTCAGTGGGAGTCCATCAAATGCATAAGTGGCTGAGTGGCAGTCCAGCATAAGGTCCTAATTATGACCAGGGTGATGACCAGTGGGGAATTCGTCCATCTACTAGTAGAAAAGGTTACTAATGGGTATCTTTGCCTGATCAGCAAGATATCTAGTTTATGCCAAAATTCTTTTCCTTTCCAAAATTCATTGGATGTTTCAAACTCTGTTCATACTTTACATAACAGAGGTTCCAGGAAATGTTTTCGGGATATATATATGTGGATATATATATATCGGGACTAAATAAAGTATCTCATAACTTTTTCATTCAATAATATTTCAAAGATTGAATCCATTCAAGTCTTAACTTGTGGTCTCATCTATGGGATGTTTTCTTAAAACTCTTTATACTTTGAACAGTGGTAGTTCAAGTAAGCTTTATAGATGATATAAGTGTAGTGAAGTATTTGGTAACTTCATTTCTTGTTTTTACTTATATCTAGTAAGTAATTATCTTACGCACGATAAAGATTCTATTAAGTATCCATTTAGATACTTATATTATTGTTATCACTATATATTATCTTGCGAGCTGTAAGGCTCACTCTTGTTTTATTTCTTCATCACACAACAACAGTTAGGAGAGATGGCCAGACTCCAGCAGACCCAGCGCAAGCGCGTGGGAAGCGCCCCGCGTCTTCCCGATGATGTTGTAGCTGCTATAGCTGCAGAGGTAGATCTATTGTAGATCCTACTATCTACTTTCGAGAATCAAATTATGTATAATTATAACTTGTGGCAGATAATGGCAATTAACTGTAAATTATCAAGTAATCATTTTGGGTTGTAATAATTTTAAATTATGGATTCAAAGACTTGTACTTATTTCAATTTCATCTCTGAGACTATAACGGGTTGTGGTGTGTGTTAGTGTGGGGTCACAGCATGAGGTTATTTATTATTAATTAAGTGAAGTGATATTGTGGAAAGAAAGACCGTGACAACCCGGATCCCCGACCCCGGATCTGGGGGTGTTACAGAAATGGTATCAGAGCTAAGCGTTATAAACCTCAGAGATGATGCGACGATATAATAATAAACTCACAAAGATAATAAGAACTCTTGCCAAGTTCATGGTCGGACTACTTAAAGTAGTGCTGACAGTTAAAACCCTTACGGGAACCCTTATAAGTATCATGATAGTAACTTAGCTCGTTTAATGTGTAGGCGCCTGAGATAGAGGACCCAGAGATGTTCGAGCGTGAGCATGATGAGGCATTGCTAGATGTTGAGGATCAGGAGGAGCCTGAGATGGAGGAGGATGAGGAGGACCCCCCAGAGGAGCCTGAGACGGAGGTCATTGCTGTTTCAGATGAGGAGGACCCCTCAGAGGAGTCAGAGACAGAGGTTATTGCTATTCCAGATGAGGAGGACCCGGATGAGGTCCCAGTAGCTGAGGAGCGTGTTGGATCTATGGTAGTGTATGCTGGTATCCCTTTACCCACACTTCCGGTGGTCAGAGCCCCTACCCCTCCACCACTATCTTGGATTCCTGATGATGACAGCTCAGAGACCCATACTTCCGAGCCTAGGCAGACCGAGGAGGCACCCTCAGCGGCTCCGGATTCACCACCTCTTGACCCTGCCCAGAGGCAGTCTTCGTTAGCTCATGGATATGTTCAGGATGTTCTGAGGACCCGAGTGGCTGTTGCCGAGGCCTGACTGGATGAGGCCAGGAGGGAGTTGGATGCAGAGAGGGCGGGTAGGCGTACCCGAGCTTATGAGACCAGGGCTTCTATACCCCGATCCTTGAGGAGGGAGCTTACGGGGATAGAGCTCACGTCCCGAGCAAGACTCAGATCTCTCCAGGGGGACAGGCATGGTAGGATCTCCAGGCGGCAGGCCAACTATATCTTCCGTCGTGCGATGGAAAGGGTTTGGGAGCTGACCCGCTCCGGTGTGTGATTCAGGATTGATGATGGAATAGTCTAGTTGTCTAGTTAGCCGAGGCCTTAGTAAGAGCCAATTTTCCGGGATAGTTGACTTGTATATAGCATCCCTTTTTCTGACTAGACAGATAGACTCTTGTGTATCACTTTTGGGACAGATGACTGTAGCACTGTTGTACTTTTGACCAGATCAAACTATGTATTTCTCGCATTATGTATATATTTGTTTCCTTTCGGTTCAGTTCCATAGTGACGGGATCACTGTTTTATTATTATATTTACTGCACTTCGTATTAGAACTTTCTTAAAATAATAGAATTGCGATATACGTTCTCCCCATTATAAGAGCTGTGCAAGGCACAATGTTGTATATGATTGTGACCTAACGTTGAATTTTTCCCAATAATTGTTTTTATTATTATCAGAATCATGCCGCCAAGAAAGATTGGAACTAGGGCGAACCCTGGGTCTGAGGACCAGGGAAGCCATAATCAGGACAATAGAAACCAAGAACACAGTGAAGAGGAAGATGAGGATTATGTGGAACAGGATGACTCCCTGTATGAAAAGGAAGAGGAGACATATGATGTTGAGGGATTTGAGATAGAGGCTGAAGAAGGAGAAACCGAGGTTGAGCAACCAGTACCAAACCCAGGCATAGATCCCATGAGCCAGTTCATGCAACTCCTAAGGCAGAATTTGGAACGTCAACCCAACCCACCCCCTCAAGGAAGTAACAATGCAGTGGCAAACTCTTTCAGGGCTTTTAAGTCCCTTAAGCCCCCTGAGTTCCACGGATCAGCCGACCCAGTTGAGGCAAGGGCATGGTTAAAGGAAATGGAGAAATCTTTTGAGATTTTGAGTACCGAGGAGGCACAGAAGACTGTATTTGCTACCTACCTTCTGAAAGGAGAAGCTAACTACTGGTGGGAGGCCAAGAAAAACATGGAGACAGGTGCTATTATAACCTGGGAGAGATTTAGTCAGTTGTTTCTGGGGAAGTATTTCCCGAGGTTTATGGAAAGCCAGATGGAGCTCAAGTTCTTGGAGCTAAAGCAGAATAACTTGTCTATAGCAGAGTACGAGGCGAAATTTACTGAGTTATCAAGGTTTGTGCCGGAGTTTGTGAGCACCGAGGAAAAGAAAGCTAGGAGGTTTCAGCAGGGACTGAAACCGTGGATTCAGAATAGGGTGGCAATCCTTGAGCTTACGGACTATGCCACTCTGGTGCAAAAGGCAACGATTATAGAAGTTGGAAGTGAACAGATGCAGAAGAAAAGAGAGGAGAAAGGAATAAAGAGGAAAAGTATGAGCATGGGTGGAGGTTCCGCAGGAAGGAGCTTCCCAACTAGATTTAATCGAGGAGCAGTGTCCCTACCAGGAAGGAACACTAGGTTTAAGCGACCAATGAGTGTGAGTGTGAGCCAGGGCGGCCAGAAGTCAAGAATGTCCTATTCCAACCAGTCTCGACCCCCATTGCCAGCCTGTAACATATGTGGAAGGAATCACACGGGGGAGTGTAAAGAAAGGCCAGTAACCTGCTTTAAGTGCGGTCGGGAAGGCCACTATTCAACTAGGTGCCCATCATCAACCCCTGCCGTCGTTCCAACCACCAATTGTCATCGGTGTGGACGCCCGGGTCATTGGAAGAAGGAATGCCCAATGAACAAACCAGCAGCTTCGGGAGCAAGCAGGGCTGCTTCTAATAAGCCACCTACTGCGAGGACTTTCAACATGACAGTCCAGGATGCTATGAAAGATTCAGATGTGATAGCAGGTACCCTTTCTCTAAATTCAGTCAGTGCAAATGTTTTATTTGATTCGGGAGCAACTAAATCTTTTATATCAAAGGACTTTGCGCGTAAGTTAAGACTTAAGGCTAAACCCTTGATAGAACCCTTACAAGTAGAAATAGCCAATCATGAAATTATTCCTGTTAACCAGATTCACCCCGCCTGTGAGATAGGCATAGGGGAGCAATCTTTCCGTGTTGATCTGATTCCTTTTAAATTAGGGGAGTTTGATGTGATTTTGGGAATGGACTGGCTATCTAGCAACGATGCTCAGATAGACTGTAAAGGGAAGAAAGTTAAGTTAAATATCCCCGGGAAGAAAGAAGTTATATTTAGAGGAAAGAGGCAGACGCAGAAATTTTTGACTATGGCCCAGGCCAAAAGGATGCTACGAAAAGGAAGTGAGGCCTACCTAGCCTATGTGGTGGACACGCAGAAGGAGGTGCCCAACTTACAAGATATTCCAGTAGTCAACGAATTTGAAGATGTATTCCCCCAAGACCTTCCGGGATTACCACCCGATAGAGTGATTGAATTTGCTATTGAGTTGGCCCCAGGGACGGCGCCAGTTTCAAAAGCACCTTACCGGTTAGCCCCGTTAGAAATGAAGGAATTAGCTATCCAATTGCAGGAACTCTTGGATAAGGGTATGATAAGACCCAGTGTGTCCCCGTGGGGAGCACCAGTTTTATTTGTTAAGAAGAAAGATGGGAGCATGAGGTTGTGCATAGACTATCGAGAGTTGAACAAGCTAACCATAAAGAACCGGTACCCATTACCTAGAATAGACGATCTGTTCGACCAGCTAAAGGATGCTGTTTATTTTTCCAAGATCGACCTGAGAACTGGATATCACCAACTAAAGATTAAACCTGAAGATATTTCCAAGACAGCGTTCCGTACCAGGTATGGGCATTATGAGTTCTTGGTAATGTCCTTTGGATTAACCAACGCCCCAGCGGCTTTCATGGATTTAATGAATAGAGTATTTAAGAAGTACTTGGACAAGTGTGTGATAGTTTTTATCGATGATATTTTGATCTACTCAAGGACTGAGGCAGAACATGCAGAGCATTTGAGGATAGCTCTAGGAATACTCAGAGAGGAGCAGTTATATGCCAAATTCTCGAAGTGTGAATTCTGGCGGAATGAAGTACAGTTTTTAGGACATGTGATCAATAAAGAAGGAGTATTGGTCGACCCCTCCAAGATAGAGGCGGTCTCAAATTGGGAAAGGCCAACCACACCCACAGAGGTAAGGAGTTTCATAGGATTGGCCGGCTACTATCGAAGATTTGTACAGGACTTTGCGAAGATCGCAGCCCCTTTGACACGACTTACTCGTAAGACAGAGAAGTTTGAATGGACGGAGAAATGCGAGAACAGTTTTCAGGAATTAAAGAAAAGGTTGATAACGGCTCCGGTATTGGCATTGCCGGACGGAAAAGGAGATTTTGTGATATATAGTGACGCGTCGCACAAAGGATTAGGATGTGTGCTTATGCAGCACGGTAGAGTTATTGCGTATGCGTCGAGACAACTGAAGGAATACGAGGTTAGATATCCTACTCATGACCTTGAGCTCGCGGCAATAGTATTTGCTTTAAAAATTTGGAGGCACTACTTGTATGGAGAGAAGTGCGAGATTTTCACAGACCATAAGAGCCTCAAGTACATATTTACGCAGAAAGAGCTCAACATGCGCCAGAGGAGATGGTTAGAACTAATCAAGGACTATGATTGTGAGATTCTCTATCATCCAGGGAAAGCCAATGTGGTGGCTGATGCCCTTAGTAGAAAGGAAAGACTCAGAATGATAACGACTTCGGAAGAGTTGATGAGGGATTTTGAGAGAATGGAAATAGAAGTAAAGGTAACCGGAACCGGAACTGAAAAGCTTTTTGAGATCTCAATGCAGCCAGAGTTATTGGAAAAAATCAGATTGTGCCAGGAGAAAATAATGAATGAAGGCAGAAAGTCAATGGCTGGAGAGGAGATCCATACTGAAAAAGATGATAAGGGGATAATGAGGTACTCCTACCGAATTTGGGTTCCGAATGTTCAAGAACTTAAAAATGAGATTTTGGACGAAAGCCATAGTTCGAGGTATTCCATTCACCCGGGAAGTACCAAGATGTATAGGGATTTGAAGGAATATTACTGGTGGCCCAACATGAAGAGGGACGTAGCAGAATGGGTAAACAAGTGTTTGACTTGCCAAAGAGTAAAGGCAGAGCACCAGAGACCCAGTGGACTTTTGCGACCCCTGGAGATTCCCGAATGGAAATGGGAACAGATAGCGATGGATTTTGTTGTAGGCTTGCCAAGGACGAAAGCCAATCACGACGCCATTTGGGTAATTATAGACCGACTGACAAAGTCAGCTCATTTCATTCCTATTAATGAGAGATACACAGTCGATAGACTGGTGGACATTTACCTTAAGGAAATAGTAACGCGACATGGAGTCCCAGCGTCCATTGTCTCAGACCGAGACCCAAGGTTCAACTCCAGATTTTGGAGGAGCTTTCAGGAATGTGCGGGGACCAAGTTAAATATGAGTACCGCGTACCATCCCCAGACGGATGGACAGAGTGAAAGGACCATCCAGACACTAGAGGATATGTTGAGAGTCTGTGCAATAGACCTTAAAGAAAGTTGGGATGATCACTTGCCGTTGATCGAGTTTTCTTATAACAATAGCTTTCATGCTAGTATCGGAATGCCGCCTTATGAGGCCCTGTACGGAAGAAGGTGTCGATCTCCCTTATACTGGGATGAAGTAGGAGAGCGGAAGATGCTCGGACCCGAAGTGGTCCAAAGGACCAAAGATATAGTGGATCTTATCAGAGGGCGACTTGTAGCAGCCCAAGACAGACAAAAGAAATATGCAGACCTAGCCCGAAAGGACAAGGAGTATGAAGTAGGGGACTTAGTATTGCTGAAAGTATCCCCTTGGAAGGGATTAATGAGGTTCGGAAAGAAGGGAAAACTAAGCCCAAGATACATTGGACCTTTTGAGATATTAAGACGGATTGGAAAGTTAGCTTACGAGCTAGCCCTACCCCCTAATTTGCAACAAGTTCATAATGTGTTCCATGTGTCAATGCTAAGGAGGTATCATCGGGATGCCAGGCACATAGTGGAGTACGAGCAGGTGGATATGCAGCCAGATCTAACTTACGTGGAGAAGCCAGTAAGGATCATAGATAGGAAGGAGCAGGTGCTTCGGAACAAGGTGATCAAGCTAGTCAGAGTACTATGGCAGAATCATAATGCGGAAGAATCGACTTGGGAACTAGAGAGCGCAATGCTAGAAAAGTACCCCCATTTGTTTTCTGTTTGATTCCGGGACGGACTCCTTTTAAGGAGGGGAGACTGTAATAACCCCAAAATTTTTCAACTTTTTGTAACCCTTGTGAATAGTGTTTTAGCTGAATGAGAAAACTTTTCACGCCACACTATGTAGGGGTTCTGTTATGGATATTCTGGGATTTTATTAGTACTCTATGAAGTATATAAGTGTATGTAAATATCGTCAGAATCCAATTCCGAACACTTTGGTTTTTCCCGGAAATCCACAAGATACGGAGAGAATTGAGTATAAGGTAACAGGATAAAAAGGATTTAAATTTAAGGATTATATAGAGGATCATAAAAAAGGAATATAATGTATTGAGAAAGGTTAAGGGAACCTAAGTAATAAGATCCCGGGTATGATCCTTCAAACGATAAACGAGAACGAAAGTTAAGCGAACCGTATAACAGATCAGCGGTCATTAGGCAAACGATTAGGAAGTTAATCAAAGGGATTAATGGGAATGATGTCATCCAACCAATAGAAAGAAGACAAGGAAGGAAGGATGACATCATGAGGATGAGGTAAGCATGACATGGGAAGGAAGGAGGTGTGGTTGAATAAGAACCACACAAATTCAAGGGCAAGGTAGTAATTTGCTAAATCAAATACAAATCAAGTCAACCAAGCTAGCAAAATCATTTCATCAAAAATCAAAAACAACCAAGGCATTTGTTCTTCACTTTGCTCTCGGCTTTTACACATTTTCAAGGCTAGATTTTTCAAAAATCAAGATCCAAGCATCCTAAATTGGTAAGAAAATTCCCTAATCATCTTTATGCTTAGTTATGGCTATATCATGAGTTTAAGCCATTAATTATTTCTCTAACTTCTTCATTTAATCAAAGAAGAAGACAATGAATAGTGTTTTCAAGTTTTTAACTTGAACTTTTTCTTGTTTTTCTTGAAGATCCAAGCTTTCCTAAGGCTTCTCAAAGCTTCTTAAGGCTTCCTAGCTCCACCCACCACTTCAAGGAAGGTATACCATTTCCAAACCCTAGGTTCATATATATTATAAGGTGATTTTGATGAGTGGGATGCTATTGTAGTTGTTGTTATGATTTAGAGTTTGAGATTTGGTATGGTAGTGTAATGGAATGGTAATTTTGTGGTTTTGATTTTAAGGAACTTAAGTATGATTAAAGTTAGGTTTAAGCATAAGTATGAATGGTTAAATTGAATTGGTTGGGGTTGTTATGATGTGATAAGGATGGAGGATGGTTGTATGTTGGATTTGAGGTTGATTTGGGTTGTTTGTGAATGGGTTAAAATTTGGAAATCACGTAAACATAGCCGTCGTAACGTCCGATTTTCTTTGGACTGTTTTTGTGCATAGCATTAGGACCCGAGAACCCCCTGCTAGATTGTGACCACTGCCATGTTTAGATAGCTCATGTTACGAGCTTCGTTTTGATATGTAGTTCGTTCGATTCCGATGCACGGTTTAGGAGAAACGACCGTTTCAAGTAACGGCGTTTCGCGAATGAAACTTTTTCCCTCGCCTTACTTTGAAACATAGGTTAAAGACCAAAAAGGGTTAATTAATGTGTGAAACATTTATGGTAAGTGTGTTAGGCAGTTGGTAAGTCATTCGCGAAGGAATCGCTTTAAAACTCGTAAAGGTTAAATTATTAAAAATGGCGGAGCCGAGGGTACCCGAGTGACTTAAGCGAATCGGTGAGCGCCAAACAAGCGTTAGAGTCTAAGTTAGTTAAAGTATAGGTTTACAAGTGATTTTGGTTTAATTCCAACTTACTTGTTGTTTTTAGGTGATCAGACTCGTCCCGAGCCTTTCTCACCCCCAAGTCGCTCAGGCAAGTATTCTATCCGTTATACTGTTGTTGTGATGAATATATGTATTTGCATTATCTTGCGATAGATGCATGTTGGATAATTAGCAAATGATGCGATATATTGTAGCATGTGATATAGTATGTATGCATGCCTGTTTCATATTCTTGGAATATATATCTGTTGGTTCAGTTGATAATACCTATGCTAGAGGATAGCGGTAACTTGTGTATACCCTTAGTATAGGGACCCAAAGGTGAACATATTTCTAAACCGGGAGTCGATGTTCCCGAGTATATTATATATATATATATTTATATATATATATATGGTTATAGTTTTTTTTTAAAACTAAGGATCGAATAAGGTTTATTCGATAACTTTAAACTTTATTTATTATTGAATATTATTTCGAATATTATTCGAAGGCGTATGACTCCTTTTATTATTTATTGAATATTATTTGAATATTCATTCGAGGGCTTATGACTCTTTTATTTTATTCATTGAGCATTATTTGAATATTCATTTGAGGATGTATGACTCCTTTATTTTATTTAATGAATATTATTTATACTATTCATTCGAGGTATTATGACTCAGCTTATTTTATTTATTGAGCATTATTTGAATATTCATTTGAGGATCTATGACTCCGATTATTTGCTGAAATATATTCTTTATTTTATTAAAGAATAAGATGTCAATAATCAAACTTATTTTCGATTATTCAAATAAAGATAATACTTTCATATAAGTATATCTTTGGTTATTTAATACTCGTTTCAAGTATAAGTTTTAAAACTTCTACTTCAATTATTTTTATAAAGATTATTCTTTATGGGAATATTATTTAATTAATAATATTCAGTCATTTTCTAAATATTCTGGGGACTGATTTACTTCATTAAATCAGCTTTACTCCAAACACTCTATAAAGTGTTTTCGAGTCTTCAAAATGATTTTTAAAAGATAGAGCGGATCCCAAAACTCATTTTTATATTTAAGATCTTCCTTTTAAGGGGATTTAAATACTCGTTCAAAACTTGAGGGATCCGGCTCAGTGGTGTATTTTATATTCGCAACAAGGTCGCAGTTTTGGTAAATGAATTGATTACTTACCCAACGTTCGGGAAGTAAGTCCATCTATTGAGTCGGCATAAGCAACATGGGCGCAGTGGGCGTCCATGATAGTGTAAGTGGCTCAGTGGGAGTCCATCAAATGCATAAGTGGCTGAGTGGCAGTCCAGCATAAGGTCCTAATTATGACCAGGGTGATGACCAGTGGGGAATTCGTCCATCTACTAGTAGAAAAGGTTACTAATGGGTATCTTTGCCTGATCAGCAAGATATCTAGTTTATGCCAAAATTCTTTTCCTTTCCAAAATTCATTGGATGTTTCAAACTCTGTTCATACTTTACATAACAGAGGTTCCAGGAAATGTTTTCGGGATATATATATGTGGATATATATATATCGGGACTAAATAAAGTATCTCATAACTTTTTCATTCAATAATATTTCAAAGATTGAATCCATTCAAGTCTTAACTTGTGGTCTCATCTATGGGATGTTTTCTTAAAACTCTTTATACTTTGAACAGTGGTAGTTCAAGTAAGCTTTATAGATGATATAAGTGTAGTGAAGTATTTGGTAACTTCATTTCTTGTTTTTACTTATATCTAGTAAGTAATTATCTTACGCACGATAAAGATTCTATTAAGTATCCATTTAGATACTTATATTATTGTTATCACTATATATTATCTTGCGAGCTGTAAGGCTCACTCTTGTTTTATTTCTTCATCACACAACAACAGTTAGGAGAGATGGCCAGACTCCAGCAGACCCAGCGCAAGCGCGTGGGAAGCGCCCCGCGTCTTCCCGATGATGTTGTAGCTGCTATAGCTGCAGAGGTAGATCTATTGTAGATCCTACTATCTACTTTCGAGAATCAAATTATGTATAATTATAACTTGTGGCAGATAATGGCAATTAACTGTAAATTATCAAGTAATCATTTTGGGTTGTAATAATTTTAAATTATGGATTCAAAGACTTGTACTTATTTCAATTTCATCTCTGAGACTATAACGGGTTGTGGTGTGTGTTAGTGTGGGGTCACAGCATGAGGTTATTTATTATTAATTAAGTGAAGTGATATTGTGGAAAGAAAGACCGTGACAACCCGGATCCCCGACCCCGGATCTGGGGGTGTTACAGAAGCCCATGAGTGATTAAGACATAACAGAATATAAAGAAAAAACAAAAAAATAGATAGAGTCACCCTTATCAGTGGCCTGAGAGAGACCAACTTTCTTCAGAGAAAACTCCTCTAAAAGGTTCCAAGTGTCTGTTTGACCGTTATCCACGATAAGGGCTTGATAAGCGACCTCCTCTTCATCAGTTAGTCTAATACTAGAAGGGCTAACATCGACTACATTATAAAAGGGCCTACGAAAATGAGTGGCACAATCGCCTACGGCCCAAGTCAGCCTAACAAATTTGTCTCTCCATTTTAGGTTGTTCTCAACAATGGAATTACCATAAAAAATATGGGGAATTTTGGGGCTTTGACGTATTAAAACCCAGCCCGGTTGAGTTAAAGAACTATTATAGAATTGGAATATTTTCCTAAAAAGTGCGACAGAAAGGGGAAATTCATTCCTAAGACATAAAACCATAAAACAAATAATGTTCCTCCATGCATTAGGGAGAGTTGACAAGGGTTTATTTGCAAATCTGCAAGGAGACGCGGGATGAATTCATGGAAAGGGAACCTAAGACCAGCAACTAGGGCTCCTCGATAAATGAAAATAGTGCCCCCCTCCCAGTTACAGGTCCTATCACCAGGGGTGGCCGGAGTAATCCTAAGGTTAAGAAGGAGTTTGTACAGGGTGTTGTAATATTCTATCCTACCATCTAACTCATTGAAAGTGTTAGCATAATTATAAGAATCTAAATCAGAAAGACATGGATATTCATCCCCTCTAGTATTAATCATGTCTAAGAGAGAAGTATAAGGAGGGTGTATTTGAATAGCAGTAACTCTTTTAAAATTTCTTTGTCATCCTAGCAAGGTCGTGATCCGCCATTGATGTTATTGGGAAGGAGGCTTGAAACTTAGAAAACGGTTGGTGGTAGAGCGAAGGTGGAAAATAACGCCGGAAATCACCTTTCTAAGAGAGAAACTAGAGAGAAAGTTGAGAAAAAGTTTGTAAGTGAGAAGTGTAATGAGGAATCCTGCTTCTCACCACACTTATATAGCAGAATTTTGGGAAATGAATCAACAAAATCCCATTGAAGCACGGCCCAATTAAGGAAGGCCCAAGAAAAAAGACGCTTCTAGGACAATCTAGATGGTTGGAAGGAATTTGAAAGGCCCATAATCGACGAGAGTTCTGATCGATGAAAAGAGTAATTTTGATCGAATATTTATTCGAATAGAGAGGTAAAAATATCATATAAGTCGACCAGAGTTCTGATCGATGAAAAAAGTAATTTTGATCGAATATTTATTCGGCTAGAGAGGTAAAAAATCAAATAAGTCGACCAGAGTCCTGGTCGATGAAAAGGTGACTTTGATTGAAGTTTCATTCAACATGGGTGTCAAAATTAGGGATAAGTCGACCAACATCCTGAACTAATCAATCAGGAATCCTGGTCGAAATCCAATTAGACCACAGTGTCAAAATTAAAGATAAGTCGACCAGCATCCTGATCTAATCGATCAGGAATCCTGGTCGAAATCCAATTAGACCACGGTGTCAAAATTAGAGATAAGTTGACCAGCATCATAATCTAATCGATCAGGAATCCTGGTCAAAATCCAATTAGACTATGGTGTCAAGATTAAAGATAAGTCGACCAGTATCCTGATCTAATCGATCAGGAATCCTGGTCAAAATCCAATTAGAACATGGTGTCAAAATTAAAGATAAGTCGACCAGCATCCTGATCGAATCGATCAGGAATCCTGGTCGAAATCCAGTTAGACCACAGTATCAAAATTAGAGATAAGTCGACCAGCATCCTGATCGAATCGATCAATCCTGATCGATATCACAGTCAACTAGGATGACAAATATGAAGATAGTTCAACCAGGGTCCTGGTCGATTTTGATCAGGAGTCCTGGTTGATCTAGCATGAGTCATGGTCGAAATTATTGGTAAAAAAAAGAAGAGAAATTAAGGGAAAATTTCAAAAAATTAAGGGAAAATTCCAGAAAATTAAGGAAAATACCATAAAATTCCTAAAAATAGGAATAAGGTAAGGGAAATAATAGGGAAGTTCCAAAAAATATCCTGAAGCCATATATAAGGCAAATCGTTATAAATGTGTAGGTCGCTCCACACTTTACGCAGAAAATGATACTCTGTAAGTGATTAAATGAACTTAAATTTCGCGAAATCTTTTATGATTTCCTGGAAGTTGGGGGGAAAATGATTGGGAGAAAAATAAACCCTGGTTGTGCAATTAATATCGCATTAATTATGCCCAGGTTAGGCCGACAATAAAGCCCTTTATAAAGGGCCCAAAACCCTAAATATTAATTAATTTCGTAATTAATTAATATGGAAAAAATTAGCTGATAAATAAAGTCAATATAAGGACATAATTTCTTGGAAATAGGCCTTCAAGAAACCTCATGGGAGAAGGAATCAATTTCCTACATTATAGGACTCCAAAGTCCCTTCTAAATCTGAGACTTGTCCACCAAGTCTCCTAACCCTAATCCAATTCCAAGGCATCCCATGCCTATATAAGGGGTCTTACCCCCACCCACCAGAACTACGTTTTTTGACTTGATCCTTGGCAAACAGCAATGTACGTAGGCATCTTGTGAAAGGCAGATTGAGTCACGAAACACAAGAGCAATCAAATCGAGCATTGAAGCTCACGAACCCTAGCAATTAATACGACCTAGTTTTTAATCTGTAATAGTTTTAATTATTTATATTTTATTTTGATTAATTATTTATGATTTAATTAATTGATTAATTCTGATATGGATAGAAAATACATCCTAAAAACACATTAAATGTCACATTAATTATGCTTGGAAATATTGTCCAAAGCCCAGTGCGAACCAGGTTGGTCAAGGACTGTTACGGACTAAAGACGACCTAAGTCCTCTAGGCCCACGAGCCGAGGTCGTCAAGACCCATAAGTAGAAGTCGTCAAGGTCCACAGACTAGGCTTGATACGGCTAAAAGACCAGATATATGATGTCCAACATGGATACTCACTTCTACAAGGAAGGATCTAGAATTCCTTACCTTATGGGAGTCCTAATTACCATCTAAGTTGGAGACTTGTCCACCAAGCCTCCCAACATAAGTCTAACCCTAGAATCACCTCTATATAAAGGGCTCTACCCCTCAACCTAGAACTACATTTTTGGCATGATTCTTTACAATAAAGAGATACGTAGGCATCTTGTAAGGACAGCTAATCCCTACCACGAGAACATTCATTAAAGCTCGAAGCTCACAAACCCTAGCATTAAATATTAATAAACCTAGTTTTTATTCTATAATATTTTGGCGCTGACTGTGGGAAAACAACAATAATCATGGTACTTACACGGAGTAGAAACAACAATGAAACTGATGATCCCGTCTCATCACAAAAAATCGCATCAACAGTGGAGATACCCCCGCACTGAACCTATGCCACCACTCAAGGAGGAACCCCTGCAGGGGCATCTGAGACCCAACTTCAAGGGACGAATCCCCCAATCCAAGATCTTCCCTTAGGGACAAATCCCTCAACTCCTCAGGGGACGAATCCCCAATTTAATTAACTACAGGAAATAATAAACCCTCAATCTGTGGGGTATGAGTACTCAATGATCGTGATCCCAGGGATTACCAACCCACCTTACGGGATGCCTCTATACCCCGAGGTTGGAGGATGTGGACTCTCTAATTGAAGCGAAAGACAAGAGAGGACGCCCCGATACATTTGTGGTTTGGCTCCCATCCCTGAGAATCGAGAATTCTCTGGACCCTACTCTACTAGAGACTCCGACTCATCAGACGATGAAGTTGCTCAAAGGAGGAGACGTGCTGGTAAGGAGCCAATGCATAGTGGTTATCAACAACCCAGGAGCACTCAAGGGACAGTTTCCCAAGATGTACAAGAGAGGATCAGGGCTCACTAAGCTAAGATCCAAAGGCTTAAGTGTGATCTGGAGATTCACCATACACCAAGGTCCCAACAGATAGCAAGATAGAGGGATTTTCCTCCTACTATAGACCTGGAACGTCCAATACCAAGACAAAGGGTTGCGACCCCAAGGGCTGATCCAAGTGATTTGATGCCCCCAGGAGATCCTGATGATCCAATACCACCATTCACTAAAGAGATAATGAATGCCCATATATCAAGGAAGTTCAAGATGCCCACCATCAAGGCATATGATAGAAATGCCGACCCATCTAATCATGTTAGGACGTTCTCTAACACCCTATTGCTGTATTCCGTGAACGACGCTATCAAGTGTTGGGCCTTTCCTCAAACGTTGTCGGGTACGGCTCAAAGATGGTATAGTCGCCTACCCCCCCAATTCAATTGGATCTTTCAAAGATTTGAGCCAAGATTTCATCAAGCAATTGATTAGTGGCAGAGTACATGAGAAGAGTTTGGCATCCCTTATGGGTCTTTTCCAAAGAGCAAAGGAGTCCCTTAGAGACTATCTGAACCAATTCATGAAGGAAGCCCTGAAGGTCCCGAATCTCGACGATAAGGTAGCCATGATAGTCTTACATCAAGGGACTAGGATTGAGTTCTTCAAGATGTCCCTGGCCAGGCTCCCTCCTGAAAGCATGCTGCAACCGTAAAGTATATCAAGGTAGAGGGAAGTTTGAAAAATACGGTGATGAATAATGAGCCCACAGACAACAAGAAGCAGAAGACAGATCATGAGTATGATGCCAAGGAAAAATATCCTCGAAGGGAAAAAGATCTGACTTATCTTCTGAGAAGAATCAAACACCAAGGTTCACTTGGTATGCAAGGCCAAATCCCCCAAGAAGACAGATCCTTTTGGAAATTGAGAAGGACAAAGAGTTCAGATGGCTGAAACCATTAAGGGGAGACCCCGAAAAAAAAGACAAGAGTCGATACTGTGGGTTCCATAGAGATGTTGGTCATGATACTGATGGTTGTAGACAACTCAAATATGAGATTGAGTATTTAATTTGAAGAAGAAAGTTTGGAAGTTTCACCAAGGGTGAAGAACCAGGAGGCCAGAAAAGAGATAATGATCGAAGAGATGATGATCCAAGGGGTAACGATCGAGATCGTAACCCACATCCAGTAATCAACATTATCTCAGAAGGCTCGATAACATCTGGGACTACGAGGAACTCTCGAAAAGCTTATGCGAGAGAAGTAATGAATATAGTCGGAGAGCCGCCTAATCATTCTAAGAGGGAGATAACGCTTGAGTTCGGTGACCCTGATCTTGAAGGTTTGAAGTTTCCTCTGGATGACCCTTTAGTTATCACTCTGATAATTGTAAATTGTCATGTTTTGAGGGTCCTAGTTGACAATAAAACTTCCGTGGATATTCTGTTCCATGATACGTTTCTAAGGATGGGGTACAATGACTCCCAACTAACTCCATCTGACACACACATCTACGGGGTTAACCAAGTGGAATGCCAAGTCGAAGGAGCAATACAACTTTCTGTGACTATTGGGGAAGAGCCCAGAGAGGCCACGTGTTGAACCATAAGAAAGTATAGATCGATCCAATGAGGGTCGAGATTGGTGAAAACAAGAAGGACCCAAGATAAGAGACGTCCTAAGTATGATCGAGAGTCAATCGTGGCAATGTTCACATCAAAGACTAAGGCAATGACTTATGAAAAAATGGTGATTTTTTTCTCACCAGGACTTAAGAGAAGCATTTTCACATAAGCAGTGATTGAAATGAGGTAGAAAATTTGGTTGGAGGTGGTTAAAATGACATTAATTGTAAGGAAATTTTACTATCAGAAAAGGCCAAAAAGGTGGCCAACACTTTAAGTGTAAGAGGACAATTATCGGCGCTCGTGCTAGAGGAATACAGTGATAATGGCTAATTCCGTGAAGGTTGTATTACGGTGTGAAAGATTGACATTCCTTCTGATGACTGTGCGGTACTCAACCGTCATAGTAGTTTGGTAAAGATTTAATTCATGTAATCGCCGTTAGCGGGCTTTCTATCTTAGAAGGTCCTATCTTGAGATAAGCCATGATCATTTTACGAAAGGACTAAATGAACCTTTGAGCTTCATGTCTCCCAGTAAAGAAATATGGTTAATAATGGTATTAGCCTGCTATCATTGCTTTGATTGAAACTCTTCTGCAATTTTATCTGCTTCATGTCATGTATGTACGTCAGGATCAGGAATATTCTTCACGAATCATGAATGGTGATTATGTTACCTCCTTAGAAGGATTCGATATGATATGAATGGACTCCGTATGGTTAGCTATTAAAACTTCATGGAAAATGAATGACAACAGTAGGTCAATGGTGGGCCATAGTAATGCAGGAATGATTCTGCGAGTAATGAGCCGATTACTTATAACCGTGAGAGTTGTATTGGAATGGATGTTGAGAGTGAGTACCACTAATCGGGTCGTGGTGGTGTATAAGTTATCATTGATAGGCTAATTAAGTCGATTATCTACCTATTGAATACTTATTCCTTCTTATCAATAGAGAGTCGTATTACTATACGAGGAAGGTTGCGATGTAAGCATAGAATTCTAATAACGATGACGTCTAGAATGAAATCCTAGATTCGATTTTCGATGTCGAGGGAGTTTCAAAGGTGATTGTTTATAAGCTCGAGCAAGAGCATGGGTCCATAGAATGATGGACGGAATAGTAAATATTCAGACACGTGAAATACGATGCTATAATACTTGATGTTGATATATATATGTATATGTTTTGTTCTCCTATGACAAACATCTATAGTTCAGAGGTAGATTCCAAGCCAGATATTTTGTAGCAGTATATTTTATATATAAAAAATTCTCTTCAATTCGTTCTTTTCTCTCCTTTTCATTTCATATAAGCTGAGAAGAACAACCCTTCCAGAAGGGGAGGTATTGCCGAATGACTATCTATCTGTGTGATAGAAGCCTAGTAGGATACCATCTATTATTTAATTGCTTGTCAAGTACTAAAGGCTGACCACCTTCTGTACTAACTATGCAATATAACAAGTGTTCATGATCATAGTGATCTCTCAATAAATTCTTTCACTTCTATATGAAGGACCAAGCTTTCGAAGATGGAGGCAGCTAGAGATGAAGTGGTACCTGTGGCTCCCTCCAAACCCGGGTCAGAAGTTTGGGGTCCACAACACATACTCAATATATAAACCTGTATATAAAATATTATTTGCTATGACCCTGCTTTACATGACCACGGATCGCAACAGGTTAAAGTATGAAAACAAGCCACAACCTTAACTTTTATTACAACGTACCAAATCCTAACTGATTTAATTTACAACTGATATAAAATTATTCTTACAACCTTACTATCTCACTACTGCAATAAGCTCCTGCTAGCTCGATCAATCATAATCTGGAATCCTAGCTCGAACATTGAACTGGGAAACCTCGCTATCAACCGTATCCTTCTTAACTGTAGAATACATAAAAAGATTCGCAAGAGTGAGCTAACTAGCTCAGCAAGTCATATTATCAATAACTGAGGTTAAACAATGATAAACGAGATGATTCAAAGAAATCAAGTTTCTTGTTAAACAACCAAAAGAATTGGATATTTATTTTAAGTTTTTAAAACCAAGGTTAGGCTGCTGATCAGTCACGCACTAACCCCGAGCAGAGCACACATCACTACTCTAACTACTGGATCCAAGGCACACATTGGCCTAACTTGACCATCGGTATGGTCTGACCACGAATCTGGTCCATACAAAGAGAACTATCCAATTCTAAAGCATTTCAATATGATAAACAAGAGAATTCAATAAACCAGATCATAATTAATAACAATAAAACATTTGTATGAGAGCATGATAAAAATTCATGGTTACCGAAAGGGTATGTCAAAGTACATAAAAGAAGTGGCCTCCAGCCTGTAGGATAATCGGGTATTAGATAAATAATGTTTTTAGAAGGTTTTAGTACTTTGATGTCACAAGGTATGGTTGAGCATAAAAGTTTCTATATGTGTAAACAATTCTATTCCAGTGTTTGGGATATGATGGATATATATTTGTGGAGCGGCATCATTTTTGTGTGGTTTAGTATCTGGTAAATCAACAAGAAATGGTTCACAAAGAATAAGGCTTACGGCTCAAAGATCAAATAATGTGGCTAAGGTTTAAGGCTGAATGATTCAATGTACTTTCAACATAAAACAAAGCTATTTTGAACACTTAACAATATGTTACGAGAAGGTTTAGAAATATTTACATTATATTTCGAAAAAGGTTTAGAAGTACTTGCCTTATCATAATCTATTCCAACTTCACTTGTACTCGTCTACGACTCTATTCAACAACCATTCATCTGTTTCTTCTATGCCTCGCTTCTAATTTCTGATCACTTGCTGTATTTTCTACATGTCAATTCTATTTTCTGATCACCTACTTCCCTTTCTTATGCATTGCTTACTCTGCAAGGCATTATAAATATCTATCAATATTTAACTCATACGATTCTATTCGACATACATTTCTATCTACCCTTCGTTTTACCTAAATCCGATTAACGGATTGAAAGTTATGCAATAAACATGTAAACATCGAATACATAGACCGACAGTCAACCAACGAGTCACATATAACACATAATACGTCACCTAATCAATGATGTATCACTTATAAAGAAGTCTCGGGTCATAAACATGCTTTCAGGTAATACAAATGATTTTTAAAACATTCTTCAGAATTAAAACGGGTCGTTGGATCAATTTCAGAGTAATAAACAGGGTTCGGTTGGTCAATTCTGGCTTCGAAACAATTTTATAATATTTATCGAGCCTTGGAAATAATTTAAAATAATATTTTAAAGCTCGAAACTATTTTTTGAAATTTTTAAATCAGTTTTAAATAATTAAATCTAATTAAATATTTAACTAAAATCAATTAATAATTAATTCAATCAATTAATCAATTAATCTTCGAATTAATTGACCAACTAATCAATTAAAAATTAACTGAAATTAATTAACTAATTAATTCAGATTTATCTTTGAATTAAAAATAATTTTAGGAATTAAAATAATAATTTTTAGAATTTTCAGAAATTAAAATCGAATTTTTATAATAAAAATAAATAGGAAATATGGTTTTTGAACATTTTTAAAAAAGGAATCCAATTTTTGCAAATTCTGGAAACCTCAGGGACCTAACTGTTTCGTTTTCAAAACCTCGGGGACCTAAATGCAATTTGGCAAAGTTCACCGTCGAACTTCGCCGGAAAATTCCTGTCTCGCCGGAGAAGGCGTTCCAGGCACAGTCACACCACCACAAGCTCCAGAATTAAACTACATATCACCAAGAATCTGTTCATGCAATCAAACCATTCAAATAACCCCTGACTTGGCCGGAAATTAGCCAAGAACATCGCCGGTTTCCGGCGGACATCGGAAAACTTCAAAATACAACTCCCTTCGATTCACTAATCCTCTGTTAACGAGGTATATATCAATCGATTGCAAATTTCATAAGGAACACAACCCACTATAAATCAACAGCTAATAACCCCTAAATCAAAAACCCCCAAATTTCAATTGAAAACATTCATACGGGTTATAAACCCTAATTTTGAAATTCGAAAATTAAACCCACTTTTGAGCATGTTATTGAACTCCAAATCAGACTTATGACATATGAAAATCATCAGGAAAACAAGCTCTACAACATGCAAGCATCAAATCATACAAACAATCATCCGAACAAAAATTCATATTTTTAATCAAAATAATTCGAAAATAAATAAATTTATATAAAATCAACCTTTTATTCTGTAGTAAAACAGGTTCTGGAATCTGATAGTACTCCTTGAGACCTTCAATTTGGTTACTCCAACTTTCTAAACGGATTTCACTAACACCTTGAATTTGTGGTTTGATTCTCAGAAGGGTTTATGAATATATGATTTTTCTCTGTAAAATTATATAATTATCTGTCTGCAAATGATTTTGATACGAAATAAAATACGGTAAAAGGCTATTTATAATTACAGAAAATTAGTATCCCGTTGGATCATTCCGGATATAAAACGGTACGTTTATTTATAAAAACTGATCCAAACGGTATCGGTTTTCGGGATAATTATCCAAATCAGTACAATTGGTACTGCGGTCTTGGTCTCAGCGCCTGGTTACACGTACTACGAGGTGATAATTGTAATAGTTTAATATAAAGCTCCCGTTTCTCGAAAATACGAGTTTTATTGATTTACCGAAATGAATATTGTATCGAAAATGTTACGCCGGGACCCGCGCAGGACAAACCGTACGCCGGATCGAAAAAGTCAAAACATGGATAATGCTCGGAATATTACAATTAGATTAGGAAGGAGTTCTCGGAAGCGTTTCGGGTTCTAAAAACGTAAAAACGGATAACGGTGGTTGGTTCCCGTTTATATAAAATAGATTTTAAATACCCGGAAAAAGATTTTATAAAATCCATATGATTCCTATAAAATCATAAATCAACATAAAAATAATTAGG
This sequence comes from Apium graveolens, assembly GCF_009905375.1. Taxonomy (NCBI): domain Eukaryota; kingdom Viridiplantae; phylum Streptophyta; class Magnoliopsida; order Apiales; family Apiaceae; genus Apium; species Apium graveolens. The sequence goes on along the minus strand of NC_133649.1, from coordinate 208,318,702 downwards.
AAGATATGAAAATTATCTATATTTTATTTTGGACATATAAAAATTAAAATACTCAATTAATATCATTTTTAAACAGTCACACACATTTAACACTTAACAAATAACTTACAGAATAGATACTGAATACATATAATAATTATCTATTAACAAAAAAAAATTGCACGATATATTCCGGATATTACATCCTTCCCCCCTTAAAAGGATTCTGTCCTCAGAATCTTCTAAGAAAACAAATGAGGATACATTTCTTTCATATCACTTTCTAACTTCCAGGTTGACTTCTCAACCTTTGGGTTTCTCCACAATACTCTTACTAACTTTACCACTTTATTTCTCAATACTTTCCCTCTCTTCTCTAGAATCTCTATCGGACTCTCTACATATAACAAATCTGCCTGAAGCTCTACTGGCTCATATTCTATTACATGCCTGGAGTCTGGATTGTACTTCTTAAGCATTGATACGTGAAAAACATTGTGAATGTGCTCCATGTGCGGGGGTAACGACAACTCGTAAACTACTTTACCAACGTGCTTTAAAATTCCAAAAGGCCCGACATATCCTGGGCTCAGCTTTCCTTTCTTTCCAAATCTCACTACTTCCGTTCATGGTGATAGTTTCAGTAATACCAAACTTTCTTCTTTAAATTCCATATCTTTCCTTGATTAATCTGTATATTTCCTTTGACGATCTTATACTGATATCAATCTTTTTGGGATAAATTTAATAACTTCCTTTGTCTGCTGTACTAATTTAGGTCCAAGTAATTTGCATTCTCCTACTTCGTCCCAATACACTGGAGATCTGCCTTTGCGTTCCTAAAGGGCTTCATAGGGTGGCATCCCAATACTGGCGTGATAACTGTTGCTGTGAGCAAATTCTACTAGAGGTAAATGCTTGTCCCAATTTCCTTTAAAATCAATAGTACACACGTGTAACATGTCCTCGATTGTCTAGATCGTTCCTTTACTCTGGCCGTCCATCTGTGGGTGGTAAGCCATACTCATGTTCAGTCTCATTCCCAAACATTCTCGAAAATTCTCCCAAAATCTTGAATTAAATCTTGGATCTCGATCGGATACGATGAACACAAGAATTTCATGACGAACTACAATTTCTTTTAAGTAGATATGAACTGCCTTGTCCAGTGAAAATCTTCTATTTATAGACAGAAAATGAGCTGATTTGGTAAATCTATTCATTATAATCCAAATGCTATCGTGATTAGCTTTTGTGCTTGGTAACGCAGCTATGGAATTCATGGCAATATGCTCCTACTTCCACTTTGGAACCTTCAATGGCTGTAGCCCTCCACTTGATCTCGGATGCTCTACTTTCACTCTTTGATGTATATAACATCTGCTAATTCATTCCGTAATTTCCCGCTTCATATCTATCCATCTATAATTTTCTTTAAATCTCTATACATCTTGGTACTCCCTGAATGGATTGAATACCTTGAATTATGAGCTTTCTGTAAAATTTCATTCTTCAATTCCGTCACTGGTGGAATCCAAATTCTAGAAGAAAATCTAAGAATACCCTGATCATCCTTTTTTTTTGCGTGCACAATTCTTCACCTACTAAACAATTTATATCCTGATTCATTACCTCTTCCTGACACTTCTTTATCTTCTCTAACAATTCCGACTGAAAAATCATACTTATACATTTTTACTTCTTTTTGGATCATGAACCCTGACTTCCAATTCCAACTTCTAAAATTCCATAGATAATTCTTCTGGTACAATCTCTATGTTCATTCTCTCTCCTTCTTACTTATCTCTTGCCACTATATTTGCTTTTCCTCAGGAGTTCATACTTCAAACTCTTATGGTCCTTATATATCTCACACCTTTCTCTATACTTATAATATTTCCCAATCTTCCAAAACGAATATTATTGTTGCTTTTAATTCCCAGTTATGAATAGGGTACTTCTGCTCATAAGGTTTCGGTTGTCTGGATGCATATGCAATAACTTTATTGTTTTGCGTTAACACACATCCTATTCCCTTACGAGAAGTATCACTATAAACTACCAAATCTCCCTTATATTTTCAAAGTGATAAAATAGATGTTGTAACCATTCTTTTATTTAACTCCGCAAAACTTTTTTTTTTCACCCTTCTCCATTTCATATAACTTTCTTGCTTTTCCTAGTTAGCCTCATCCAAAATATTGCAACTTTCAAGAATCTTGCACAATCTCTGATAATAACTGGTCCACGATAAAACTTCTTACTTTTGTTGGTGCTTCTGGTCTTTCTTCATTCATACTATCTTTAAGTTCTTCTGCTGAATCCCCTGTTTGTCTCCTCCTTACTGACTGTCTATACTAAGAATTACACTTCCTGGCATTAAAGTTTTCACCTGGTAACCTTTTTATACGGCTTCCTTTTTCTTTGACTCCTCAACTATCATTGTATAGGTTGCATGATTCTTCTTAAGTAACACAAGTATGTCTTATCTAGATTCCTCCTTCGAGATTTTACTTATCAAATTTAATTATCATTGGTATATCAGTTCATCCAACTAACATCTCTAGAATTTTATAACAACATTACTGAATTCTGAAAATTATCTTTAGTATGTTCATAAGTTTAATCTTCACTTGGTAATATGCCTAGTCTTAAGTCAATCTTATAAAAATATCTTGCTCCATTCAAATCATTGGTTCGAGGTAACAGATATCTGTTATTGAGAGTAAATTTGTTTTTGCTTTCGCTAACACATAATATCACACTTCCATCTTTTTTATTAACACATCGTGCCGGTGCACTTTAGGGGGTACGCTAGGTCCAGTTACTTTTTCTTCTAATCATCTCATGCTTTTGCTCTGGTAACTTCTTTATATGATTTGGTGCTATTCTGTGCGGGGCTTTGGACACTGGCTTCATTTCAGGTGCTAAATCAATCATAAACACATTTTCTTTCTCTAAAGGAAATATATCTTGAGACTGTGAAATCTTCAAGTTCGGTTCACTCTGGACTCTTAGTTATAATCGTCATAACACTTATATTTTGGTCACTGTAATCTTAAATCGTTCTTAACAAGTTCTTTACTTTCCCTTGTCCTTTAAACTTCTTCATGTTCTCATTTGGCATCTTCAGAACTATCTTCCATCATGACGGTCTACCTGGGCATCACACTTGAATATTTAATCCATTCCTTAAAATAATGTCAAATCTTCTTATCTCAAATGATATCAATTCTTCACAACTTATTGCCAGAAATATCGATTCCACTATTGATACTTACTTATTCAATAATTGCAAGTTCTTAACTTGCCAGTCCCTTAGTCATAAACTTATTGATTCGACAAGATAATCATCTTATCAACAAAATCTTGAGAGATATATGATCAAATTGCTCCCACATCTTCCAATATTTTAATGCATAAGATATCCACAATAATCTTCCACGTCATCACATCCATATTCTAAAGAACATATTTCTCAGGAAAATCGCAAATTCTCGTTCTCGGAGACGTATTCCTTATTGAAGTAGATTCCCTTAACTCTTAATACATCCCTGGCTAGGGCCAGTGATTTACAATTCTCACCATATGCCCTTGTTTCCTTTCCATGCACGAGAGGTAGATGGGACTTTGCCCGTTGAGTGTGTAATACGTTGACTTTGGTTTGAAAAGCTCTTGCAAAGAACAACGGTACAACGAAACAACTAGAAGGATTCACAATTTTAATAAACTTAGAGTTGAAAAGAAAGAAGAGGTAATGTTTTGAATATGAATGAGACAACCACATTGGTATTTAAGATGGCCAGTCTTTCATACCTTATGGCATACAACACATGATTAGGTGGCGTCCCACCCAACTCTTTGTTAATTTGACAAAGTGTCTCATCATAACACTGTTTGTCCCAATCAGAAAACAAAACTTGAGGGGAACAATTGAATTTGAAAGGAATGCAAAATCCTCCATTTTGATATCATCAAAAAGAATTTATTAAGAAAAGGAGTTCAGACATTTTAGGAATTACAAAGGAATATACGCTGTAATGTTGAGGACGAGAATGATACCATTGGTCACCATCCACATTTCACTTGTATTCCTCTTTCGAGCTTGCTCGATCATTTCCCAATTGTATCACATAACAACTTTAGAAGTATGCTAAAATGCCTTCGCAACTAAGCATTATGATAGATTCTTACTTGTTGAGTCTCGCGTCTGTAACGTCGCACCTACACGTATAATATTTTAACAATTCGATCATAATGGCGTTCTTATCAGATAACCTTGAGTTTCCTCTTTTTAATTTGGAATAACCATGAGTCATTCAACATAACGATCATTTTATTAATAATACCCTTCCTTTAGAAAAGTATGGAAATTTTTCCCATTCTTCTTAGTTCATGCTCAGGCTTCCATTTAATCAATAAATTCTTCGAACTCTGATAATCCCAGTAATTGGATGAATAATTACTTCGTACGCTGGTTCCGTTGTTTAATCCTATCAGACAATACTTGCACCTTGCTGTTAGGAATAATTAACTTCTTCATAATCGCAGGTTACCTCGTTCTCCGAATTAACAACACTGAGTCTGAAACAGCATCCTTCCAGGTAATCCGGGTCTTTTAACAAACAAGAAACTCAAGTAGTAACTTGAAAACCAAGGTTTAAAACTTATTTTATTCAAAAAGGCTTTTAGAAATTTTGTGAGGAAAATCTTTCTCGAAAACTTGTTAAAAATTTTGAAAATCCCACCTCCGATTGTCCTTACTGTATGAGTTGGTTGTTGTCCTTCTTATGACCAAATACCAAGTTAAAGAACGATCACTCAAGGGTCCATTCACTTCCATTTATCCCCTCTCCTTTATTGGGGTCTATTATTTTCCATAATTACTGAAAACTTCCGCTGTCGTTGCACGTTATCTTATTCGTAGCTTCACATTAAGGCTCTCATGCTGGTAGTATTCCCGTTAACCACTTTGTAATCATTAAGTGGAACAGACTATCCAATAGTCAACAAGTCATCTAATGTCACATAATATATATCACATTATTACAACACCATTAATTTCAAGAAATCTTCAGATCCCTAATCTCCTCTAACTCTCTTTCTTTAACACTTATCTACTCCATTTCATAAGCTAGTCATGAGTAGCCTAATTACTAATAACTTCTTGTAACCTGATAACAGCCATCCTCCAGAACACCTGAATCTTCTTTCCAAACTCCTTCTCATCTTAATTTGTATCTCAATACTCACTATTTACTGCAACTATCGTGTCCCTTCACGCAAATGTTGTTGTTTCATTGGAAAGGTTCTTAAACTGAAGATATAGAATATGGTGTATAGTAAACAGAAAAGATACATTCATAGTTGAATGTTCAAAAGAACAAGAATAAGCAAATGAGGGTTCTTCAGTTGATAGAATAGCGTTGAATAACTTGGGGAGGCGCAACTGTCATAACAGAAGGTAATACCGCTAATACTGATGGAGAATAAAGGGCAAATCGAATCTGACAGAAGATGACGATCCTTAAACGGAAGGCTCCAAACGATCAATTGATGCAGAGGAATCAGGATCTGCCATTGCCGTTGTCTGGAATTCACGTCGCAAGCTGAGAATCCTGAATCGCAACACGAACCGTGCCGGAGACCTACTATACAGTCGCACTCAACCTCACAATGACCTATTTTTCTATTTCCTATTCCTAATCCTAACCCTCTACCCAATCCCAACAATCTAGGCTTGTTTCAGTGACTTATAACCTGTGGCTCTGATACCAACCTGTGGCTCCCTCAAAACCCGGGTCAGAAGTTTGGGGTCCACAACACATACTCAATATATAAACCTGTATATAAAATATTATTTGCTATGACCGTGCTTTACATGACCATGGATCGCAATAGGTTAAAGTATGAAAACAAGCCACAGCCTTAACTTTTATTACAACGTACCAAATCCCAACTGATTTAATTTACAACTGATATAAAATTATTCTTACAACCTTACTATCTCACTACTGTAATAAGCTCCTGCTAGCTCGATCAATCATAATCTGGAATCCTAGCTCGAACATTGAACTGGGAAACCTCGCTATCAACCGTATCCTTCTTAACTGTAGAATACATAAAAAGATTCGCAAGAGTGAGCTAACTAGCTCAGCAAGTCATATTATCAATAACTGAGGTTAAACAATGATAAACGAGATGATTCAAAGGAATCAAGTTTCTTGTTAAACAACCAAAAGAATTGGATATTCATTTTAAGTTTTTAAAACCAAGGTTAGGCTGCTGATCAGTCACGCACTAACCCCGAGTAGAGCACACAGCACTGCTCTAACTACTGGATCTAAGGCACACATTGGCCTAACTTGACCATCGGTATGGTCTGACCACGAATCTGGTCCATACAAAAAGAACTATCCAATTCTAAAGCATTTCAATATGATAAACAAGAGAATTCAATAAACCAGATCATAATCAATAACTATAAAATATTTGTATGAGAGCATGATAAAAATTCATGGTTACCGAAAGGGTATGTCAAAGTACATAAAAGAAGTGGCCTCCAGCCTGTAGGATAATCGGGTATTAGATAAATAATGTTTTTAAAAGGTTTTAGTACTTTGATGTCAAAAGGTATGGTTGAGCATAAAAGTTTCTGTATGTGTAAACAATTCTGTTCCAGTGTTTGGGATATGATGGATATATATTTGTGGAGCGGCATCGTTTTTGTGTGGTTTAGTATCTGGTAAATTAACAAGAAATGGTTTACAAAGAATAAGGCTTACGGCTCAAAGATCAAATAATGTGGCTCAGGTTCAAGGCTAAATGATTCAATGTACTTTCAACATAAAACAAAGCTATTTTGAACACTTAACAATATGTTACGAGAAGGTTTAGAAATATTTACATTATATTTTGAAAAAGGTTTAGAAGTGCTTGCCTTATCATAATCGATTCCAACTTCACTTGTACTCGTCTACGACTCTATTCAACAACCATTCATCTGTTTCTTCTATGCCTCGCTTCTAATCTCTGATCACTTGTTGTATTTTCTACATGTCAATTCTATTTTCTGATCACCTGCTTCCCTTTCTTATGCCTTGCTTACTCTGCTAGGCATTATAAATATCTATCAATATTTAACTCATACGATTCTATTCGACATACATTTCTATCTACCCTTCGTTTTACCCAAATCCGATTAACGGATTGAAAGTTATGCAATAAACATATAAACATCGAATACATAGACCGACAGTCAACCAACGAGTCACATATAAGACATAATACGTCACCTAATCAATGATGTATCACTTATAAAGAAGTCTCGGGTCATAAACAGGCTTTCAAGTAATAAAAATGATTTTTAAAACATTTTTCAGAATTAAAACGGGTCGTTGGATCAATTTCAGAGTAATAAACAGGGTTCGGTTGGTCAATTCTGGCTTCGAAACAATTTTATAATAATTATCGAGCCTTGGAAATAATTTAAAATAATATTTTAAAGCTCGAAACTATTTTTCGGAATTTTTAAATCATTTTTAAATAATTAAATCTAATTAAATATTGAACTAAAATCAATTAATAATTAATTAAATCAATTAATCAATTAATTTTCGAATTAATTGACCAACTAATCAATTAAAAATTAACTGAAATTAATTAACTAATTAATTCAGATTTATCTTTGAATTAAAAATAATTTTCGGAATTAAAATAATAATTTTTAGAATTTTCAGAAATTAAAATCGAATTTTTATAATAAAAATAAATAGGAAATATGGTTTTTGAACATTTTTAAAACAGGAATCCAATTTTTGCAAATTCTGGAAACCTCAGGGATCTAACTGTTTCGTTTTCAAAACCTCAGGGACCTAAATGTAATTTGGCAAAGTTCACCGTCGAACTTCGCCGGAAAATTCCTGTCTCGCCGGAGAAGGCGTTCCAGGTACAGTCACACCACCACAAGCTCCAGAATTAAACTACATATCACCAGGAATCTGTTCATGCAATCAAATCATTCAAATAACCCCAGACTTGGCCGGAAATTAGCCAAGAACATCGCCGGTTTCCGGCGAACATCGGAAAACTTCAAAATACAACTCCCTTCGATTCACTAATCCTCTGTTAACGAGCTATATATCAATCGATTGCAAATTTCATAAGGAACACAACCCACTATAAATCAACAGCTAATAACCCCTAAATCAAAAACCCCCAAATTTCAATTGAAAACATTCATACGGGTTATAAACCCTAATTTTGAAAATCGAAAATTAAACCCACTTTTGAGCATGTTATTGAACTCCAAATCAGACTTATGACATATGAAAATCATCAGGAAAACAAGCTCTACAACATGCAAGCATCAAATCATACAAACAATCATCCGAAAAAAAATTCATATTTTTAATCAAAATAATTCGAAAATAAATAAATTTATTTAAAATCAACCTTTGATTCTGCAGTAAAACAGGTTCTGGAATCTGATACTACTCCTTGAGACCTTCAATTTGGTTACTCTAACTTTCCAAACGGATTTCACTAACACCTTGAATTTGTGGTTTGATTCTCAGAAGGGTTTATGAATATATGATTTTTCTCTGTAAAATTATATAATTATATGTCTGCAAATGATTTTGATACGAAATAAAATACGGTAAAAGGCTATTTATAATTACGAAAAATTAGTATCCCGTTGGATAATTCCGGATATAAAACGGTACGTTTATTTATAAAAACTGATCCAAACGGTATCGGTTTTCGGGATAATTATCCAAATCAGTATAATTTGTACTCCGGTCTTGGTCTCAGCGCCTGGTTACACGTACTACGAGGTGATAATTGTAATAGTTTAATAAAAAGCTCCCGTTTCTCGAAAATACGAGTTTTATTGATTTACCGAAACGAATATTGTATCGAAAATGTTGCGCCGGGACCCGCGCAGGAGAAACCGTACACCGGATCGAAAAAGTCAAAACATGGATAATGCTCGGAATATTACAATTAGGTTAGAAAGGAGTTCTCGGAAGCGTTTCGGGTTCTAAAAACGTAAAAACGGATAACGGTGGTTGGTTCCCGTTTTTATAAAATAGATTTTAAATACCCAGAAAAAGATTTTATAAAATCCATATGATTCCTATAAAATCATAAATCAACATAAAAATAATTAGGAATATATGGCAATTATCTATATTTTATTTTGGACATATAAAAATTAAAATACTCAATTAATAATATTATTAAACAGTCACACACATTTAACACTTAACAAATAACTTACAGAATAGATACTGAATACATATAATAATTATCTATTAACAAAAAAAAATTACACGATATATTCCGGATATTACAGTACCAAGTATGGTGGTATTTCGATTCTAACGCGTTCGTGATACTAAGGTTGACGGGATTATTAAAAGGTTATAGAACGCTAACGAGCAAAAGTGTAAACAGTATAAAATTTGGTACGGAAGATAGTAACGATTACGAACTGGAAAATAGTGGGTATTGAGAAGCAAAAGCTGTAGATCTAGATGAGATAATGAGAGTCTGTACAATATACTTGAAAGAAATTTGGAATGATCACTTAACGCGGATTGAGTTTTCTTACGATAATCGATCGTATGTCAGTATCGAGGTATCGCCTTATGAGATCCTTGAGGGAAGACAATGTCGATCTCCCTTATGTTAGGATGAAGTTGTAGAGCGCAAGATGCTCGGACCCGCAGTAGTCCAAAGGACCAAGGATATAATAGATCTAATCAGAGGACGACTGGTAGTAGCCCAAGATGGACATAAGAAGTATGTTGATTTGACACGAAAGGACAAAGAATAGGAAGTAGGGGACCTAGTGCTGTTATAGGTATTCCCTTGGAAAAGATGGATGTGGTTCGGAAAGAAAGGAAAGTTAAACCCATGAATTGTTGGACCCTTGGATATATTAAGTCGTATTGGGAAGTTAACATATGAGCTAGCCTTACCCCGAACCTTAGCAAGTTCATAACGTGTTCCATGTATCAATGTTAAGGAAGTGTAATCCGGATGCCAGACAAATAGGGGCATATAAGCGCATAGACATGCAACCAGATGTAACCTATATGGAGCAACCAGGAAGGGTTATAGATCAATAATGGACAAGTGCTTAGAAGAAGGTTTATCATGCTAGTCAGGGTTTGTGGCAGAACCACAATGTGGGAAAATTGACCTGAGAGTTAGAAAGTGCAATGCTAAGAAAGTATCCCTATTCATTTTCTATCTGATTTCGGGACGGAATCCTTTTAAGGAGGGAAGACTGTAATAACCCCAAAAAATTTGGACTTTTTGTAAACCTTATGAATAGTGATTTTGCTGATTATGCTGAATAAGAAAACTTTTCATGCCACACAATGTAGCAGTTCTTTTATTGATATTCTGAGGTCTTATTAGTACTCTAAATGGAATATAAGTGTATGTAAAGATCGTCAGAATCCAAATTCGAACACTTTGATTTTTCCCGAAAATCCACCAGATACCGAAATAATTGAGTATAAGGTAACATGTTAAAAAGGATTTAAATTCAAGGATTTTTAGAGAGGATCATAAAAGGAATATAAAATATTGAGAAAGGTTTAGGGGAACCTAAGTAATAAGATCCCAGGTATGATCCCTCAAATGATAAACGAGAACGAAAGTTAAGCGAACCGTATAACAGATAAACGGTCATTAGCCAAGTAATTAGGGGTTAATCAAAGAGGTTAGTGGATGATGATATCATCACACCAACAAGAAGAAGACAAGTGTAAGAGGATGACATGAGAAAGATGACATAGGCATGGTGACATAAGCATGATAAATGGAGGGATTGGTTGGTTGATTGTGAGCCACACAATTTTTACCATGGTAACAATCTAATTAACAACAAAAGGAAGTAACCAAGCTAAAAACCACACAAATCATTTAATCAAACTAGAAACATTTTTACTTCACTTTTTCTTCCCTTGCTCTCGGCCAAAACTAGAGCAACAACTTTAAACTACCATATCTCCTTCAATACTCACTCAAATGTTGTGTTCTATAGCTCGTTCAAAAGGTATTGAGATTTCCTACAACTCTTGTTTACAAGTCTCGTCCAAATAAGCAGGGTAAGACCCTCATTTTTATATTTCTTTAAATCGGACTTTTAGAAACTTCAAAACCTAACTTTGTGTTCTTGATTTCTTTGGAAAGATCAAGCTTGTAGGAGGTTAGATTAAGGCTCCCTAAGGCTTCCTAGTAACTTAACACCTACCAAGGAAGGTATCAACTTCAAACCCTAGCTTTGATTTTATGATTCCATTAAGTTTTATTGAAGCATTGTTAGTATTAAGGCTTGATCTTTGATTATAAGTAGTTTTGGTGGATTTGTATTGGTTTTGAATATTGGGTCTTTGATTGGTTGGATAAATTGGTAAAACTTGGAGTTGGGGACTGAGTTTGTAGTATTATGGTTGCATATTGTTGTATTGGTGGTTGTGAGTGAATTGATGATAATTTAAAGTGTTAATTAAATTGGAAATCGCGTAAACATAAACGTCATAATGCCCGATTTTCCTTAACTGTTCTGTTCTTAACTTTAAGACCCGTTAACTCACTGAAAGATTCTAACTTTTGCCATGTTTAGATAGTTCATGTTACCAGCTTCGTTTTGACATGTGGTTCCCTTGAATCCGATGTACGGTTTAGGAGAAACGACCGTTTTAAGTAACGGTGTTTCGCGAACGAACCATTACCCCTCGCCTTACTTTGAAACCTTGGTTAAGGCCTTTAAATGACTAATTGGAGTATGAAACAATTATGTAAAGTGGACTAGGCAGTTGGTAGGGTATTCGCGAAAGCATCGCCTTAAAATTCGTAGCGGTTAATTTACTAAAAATGGTGGAGCCGAGGGTACTCGAACGACTTATGTAATTTGTTAAGCGTAGAAAGGACCATAAGCAAACGTTAGGGTTCAATTGGTTAAAGTCTAGTTTCTTAAGCGACCGTGGTTTAATTCTGGCTTATGTTGTTGTTCATAGGTTACCGGACCCACTCTAAGCTTAAGTCTACACTGGAGCACTCAGGCAAGTTTTCTACCCGTTATACTGTTGTTGTGATGTAAATATATGTATATGCATTATCTTGTGATAAGTGCATGATTGTTATTAGCAAATTTTGCGATATATTGGAGCATGCTGATATGGTATATATGCATGTCTGTTTCGTAATCTTGATATCTAATTGTTGATTCAAATGCTTATAAGTTGCATAATACCTATGCTAGAGATAAGCAGTGGTTGCGTATACCCTTAGTATAGGGGACCCAAAGGTGAACATTTTCTAAACCGGGAGTCGATGTTCCCGAGTATAATATATATATATTTATATATATATATATATGGATATAGTTTTTAAAACTATTAATCGAATAAGGTTTATTCGATAACTTTATTTTATTTAATTAATATTATTTTGAATATTCATTCGAGGACTTATGACTCCACTTACTTTATTTAATGAATATTATTTTGAATATTCATTCGAGGACTTATGACTCCGCTTACTTTATTTAATGAATATTATTTTGAATATTCATTCGAGGACTTATGACTCCGCTTATTTTATTAAATAATATTCTTTATTTTATTAAAGAATAATGTTTCGATAATCAAACTTATTTTCGATTATTCAAATAAAGATCGTGCTTTCGTATAAGTATATCTTTGGTTATTTATTATTCATTTCAAGTATGAGTTTTTTTAAAACTTCTACTTCAATTATTTTTATAAAGATTATCCTTTATGGGAATATTATTTAATAATAATATTCAGATATTTCCTAATATATCGGGACTGATTTATTTCATTAAATCAGTATTACTCCAAACATTCTTAAAAATGTTTTCGAGTCTTCAAAATGATTTTTAAAAGTTAGAGCGGATCCCAAAACTCATTTTGACATTTAAGATCTTCCTTTCGAAGGGGATTTAAATACTCGCTCAAAACCTGAGGGATCCGGCTCAGTGGTGTATTTTACATTCGCAACGAGGTTGCTGTTTTGAGAAAAAATCTTGATTACTTACCCATTGTTCGGGAAGTAAGTTCATCTATTTGAGTCGGCATAAGCAACATGGACTCGGTGGGCGTCCATGAAAGTGTAAGTGGCTCAGTGGGAGTCCATCAAATGCGTAAGTGGCCGAGTGGCAATCCAGCATAAGGTCCTATTGCGGCCAGGGTGATGACCAGTTGGGAATTCATCCATCTACTAGTAGAAAAGGTTACTTATTGGTATCTTTACCTGATCAGCAAGATATCAGGTTTATGCCAAGGTTTTCTCCTTTCCAAAATTCATTGGATATTGTAACTCTGTTTATAATTTTCATAACAGAGGTTTTCAAGGAGTGTATGAAATGTATATATATATAGGTGTATATATATATATCGGGACTTAATGAAGTATCTCGTAACTTCATTTCTTTCAAATGATATTTCAAAGATTGAATCTATTCAAGTCTTATCTTGAAGTCTCATCAGTGTGATGAACTTTTAAAACTAATTATAACTTGAATGGTGGTAGTTCAAGTAGTATTCGGAAAAGATATAAGTATATTGGAGTATCTTGTTACTTCATCTTTTGAACTTATATCTAGTAAATGATTATCTTATGCATGTCAAAGATTTTCAGAAAAACGTTGAGACAAGGTTAGATATATGAGATCACCTTGCAACGATATTTTTATACAGTTATAAACTGGAACTCTGTGTATATTATACATGTCAGAGGATTTCAAAGATTGTGAAAAGTATATATGTATGTATATACTGAATATTTTGCGACTTGGTCGCGTTAAGATATCAACTTGGTTCATTTCTTCTTAACCAAGACTTTCTTGAGTACTATGAGAATGCTCATATAATGTAAATTATTATACATACTATTTCAGTGGGCTTGTTGCTCACCCTTGCTTTCTTCTTTCATCACATAACATCAGATAGACAAGATGAACAGGACCAAGCTCCCAATTCGCGAGCGGATAGGAAACGTTCCGCAGTTTCCTATAGGCGTTGATGTCGCTGTAGCTGGGGTATGAACTACCAATAGGCTAGGCTTTCAACTTTTGATGTACCAGACTTATGTATCTTTATGAATTGTAATAATGGCAAAGAAATGTAAATTTATTCAGAAACCCTTTTAAGGTGTAATGGCATATAATTGTGGAATAAAATGACTCGTGTTATTTTTGGATATTCATCTCTGAGACTATAACTTGTGGTGTGTGTGTTTATTGTGGGGTCACGTACAGAGTAGTTGATTGTTTATTAAGATTGGGTGTTATTAAGGGAAATGGAACTCGTGACAACCCGGATCCCCGACCCCGGATTTGGGGGTGTTACAGAAATGGTATCAGAGCTAAGCGTTATAAACCTCAGAGATGATATGACGTTAAAATAATAAGTTCACTAAGATAATAAGAACTCTTGCCAAGTTCATAGTCGGACTACCTAACGTAGTACTGACAGTTAAAACCCTTATGGGAACCCTTATAAGTATCGTGATAGAAGCATAGTTCATTATCGTATATGGTAGCGGGACTCCGAACCCTGAGGTTAAGGAGCAACAACGCGATGTTATTTTATTGCTTATTGGAGATCAGATTATGAATCCGATAGAGAATCCTAACGCGGGACCGGATGATGTTCATATTGAGGATGTAGCGGTTGAGGATGTTGTCCTAGAAGGGATTGTTGCTGAGAAGAATCCTATGGAGGATCCTGACAAGAATGAATAAAGGACCACTGAGGAATTGATGACTATGGTTAGGGCGACTACCAGAGGTAGGATTGGCCGGTTACTACCGGAGGTTCGTTCAAGTTCGTAAAGATAGTAGCCCCTTTAACGCGCTTACTCGTAAGACTGAGAAGTTCGAATGGACAGAGAAATACGAGAACAACTTTTAAGAACTGAAGCAAAGATTGGTGACGGCCCCTATGATGGCGTTGCCGGATGGAAAATGAGATTTTGTGATGTGTAGTGACGCTTCGCATAAGGAATTAGGGTGCTTCTTATACAGCACAATAAGGTAATCGCGTACGCGTCAAGACAATTAAGGGAATATAAAATTCGATATCCCCACCCATGAGCTTGGGCTCGTGGCAATAGTTTTTCCCTAAAGATTTGAGACACTACTTGTATGGAGAGAAGTGCAAGATTTACATAAACCATAGGAGCTCTAGTACATTTTTACGTAGAAAGAGCTCAACATACGCCAGAGGAGGCGGTTAGAGCTAATCAAGAATTATGATTGGGAGATTCTTTACCATTCAGGGAAAGCCAATGTGGTGACTGATGCCCTTAGTAAAAAGGAGAGACTCAAGATGATAATGTCGATAATGTCTTTGGGAGAGTTTATAAGAGATTTTGAGAAAATGGAAATATAAGTGAAGGTAACCGGAGCCGGTATTGAAAAGCTGTTTGAGATTGCAATACAGCCCGAATTATTGGAAAAGAACATATTGTGCCAGAAAAAGTGATGAATGAAGGCAGAGAGCCAACAAATAGATAAGAGATTAATACCGAGAAAGATGATAAGGGAATGATGAGGTATTCCTACAGAATTTGGGTTCCAAATGTTCAAGAGCTTAAAGATGAGATCTTAGATGAAAGCTAGTTTGAGGAATAAGATTTAGAGCAAACCCTGAACGTGATAGTCAGGGAGGTCGCCATCAAGATAGAAGGAACTCATAACATAATGAAATGGAAAATGAGGATTTAAAACATGTAGAATGACCCTGATTATGGGGAGGAGGAGGGAACGTTCAGACTAAGGAAACAGAAGTTGAGTAAGGAAAGGAGACCCGAGACGGTACTCCTATACGACAATTTATGGACCTTTCTAGACAGAACTTAGACTATTATCCCCAACCACCACCCTAAGGAAATAATGCAGTGAGAAATTCTTTCAGGACCTTTAAGTCGCTAAGCTCTCAGAGTTCCAAGGAACAAGTTGACCCAGTCGAGGCAAGAGCCGGGCTAAAGGAAATATAGGAATCATTTGAGATTTTAAATGATTGACGAATCACAAAAGACTGTTTTTGTCACTTACCCTCCTAAGAGAGAGGCCACCCGCTGGTGAAAGGCCAAGGAAGGCACGGAGCAAGAGATTATAATAAACTGATTTAAGTTCAGTCAATTGTTTTCAGGAAAGTACTTCTCAAGGTTATGGAGATAGTGTAAAAGCTTTAGAGCCAGAACAAAGGCAGACGAGTATGATGAATTATGAATCTAAGTTGTAAAAGTTGTCAAGATTCGTTCTGAGGACACGAATCCAGAATGACGGGATATTTGAAATCAATGCTTATGTTGTGTTGGTTCATGAAATAATGATAAGAGAAAGGAAAATAAAAAGAAACTGAAGTGGAAAGGAATATAAAGGTAATAAAGTTTGAGGAATGATAAGGGAGTTGGGTATGAGGAAACCCTAAAGACTCGTAGCAATAGAAATAGAAAAGTATGTAATCGTCAGGATGAGGGTGATTCATCATGAGTTAAAATTAATTGTTGAAGGCATAAGAGATACATATATTTTATCCCCTGTAAGTTGGGAGGATTCGAGGAAACCTTGAGATAGTTCGAAGGATAAATAATGAGATGCGGATAGACTGAGGAGACAAGGAAGTAAGAAATTAGGAAAATTGGATGAAGGAAGTGACCTTCAAGAATGTGAAGTGTAAGACCGGTGGCTTGATACCCAGAAAGGGAGACGCCATGTATGAAAGATATCCCAACATTGAGATGACTGTTGAGATAAACAAAAAAAGTAAATAAGGAATTATTAAGAAGAAGTTCACGTTGAACACGACCAATATCTTCCAGAACATCCCCGTTGTCATTACCAAATTAGGCAAGCAAAGCGGAAAAAAAACCGTTGTTATCTTTTGGAGGCCATATGGATTGACCTCAGTTTGAATAAGGATGCTATTGTGAAATTAAGTATAGACTATCGAAGTGAGAATGATTGAATAAGGTAATCTATCAAGTATATATGACTTGATTTATCCATGGAAGAGTGTAAGTATCTTTTAAAGGTGGAATTAAGGATAAAACCCCGATAACTTGAAATGAATCCTAGGGGAATGCATAAAGGTTGGCATTTCACCCTTAATAGGGACAACATGAGTTTTGACAGTATGAATTGGAAAGGATTAAGGTAACAACAACCTTTAAGGGTCAGTGGAGAAATTTTTCAGAAGTATATAGACAATGATTCTGGTATTAATAAATGGTATCTTGATATGCCCTGTGCCTAGGGTGTACCTGATGAAGGATTTAAGGATAACCTTAGAGGTTTTACAAGGAGAAAGGTAATATTCAAAGTTCTCAAGAATAGAAATTTTGATGAAAGAAATATGACGTAATTATAATAATGCCAGGTGGGGCACGTGTTGAACCATAAGAAAGTATAGATCGATCCAATGAGGGTCGAGATTGGTGAAAACAAAAAGGACCCAAGATAAGAGACGTCCTAAGTATGATCGAGAGTCAGTCGTGGCAATGTTCACATCTAAAGACTAAGGCAATGACTTATGGAAAAATGGTGATTTTTTTTCTCACCAGGACTTAAGAGAAGCATTTTCACATAAGCAGTGATTAAAATGAGGTAGAAAATTTAGTTGGAGGTGGTTAAAATGACATTGATTGTAAGGAAATTTTACTATCAGGAAAGGCCAAAGAGGTGGCCAACACTTTAAGTGTAAGAGGATAATTATCGGCGCTCGTGCCAGAGGAATACAGTGATAATGGTTAATTCCGTGAAGGTTGTATTATGGTGTGAAAGATTGACATTCCTTCTGATGACTGTGCAGTACTCAACCGTAATAGTAGTTTGGTAAAGATTTAATTCATGTAATCGCCGTGAGCGGGCTTTCTATCTTAGAAGGTCCTATCTTGAGATAAGCCAGGAGCATGTTACGAAAGGACTAAATGAACCTTTGAGCTTCATGTCTCCCAGTAAAGAAATATGGTTAATAATGGTATTAGCCTGCTATCGTTGCTTTTATTGAAACTCTTCTGCAATTTTATCTGCTTCATGTCATGTATGTACGTCAGGATCAGGAATGTTCTTCACGAATCATGAATGGTGATTATGTTACCTCCTTAGAAGGATTCGATATGATATGAATGGACTCTGTATGGTTAGCTATTAAAACTTCATGGAAAATGAATGACTACAGTAGGTCAATGGTGGGCCATAGTAATGCAGGAATGATTCTGCGAGTAATGAGCTGATTACTTACAACCGTGAGAGTTGTATTGGAATGGATGTTGAGAGTGAGTACCACAAATCGGGTCATGGTGGTGTATAAGTTATCATTGATAGGCTAATTAAGTCGATTATCTACCTATTGAATACTTATTCCTTCTTATCAATAGAGAGTCGTATTACTATACGAGGAAGGTTGCGATGCAAGCATAGAATTCTAATAACGATGACGTCTAGAATGAAATCCCAGATTCGATTTTCGATGTCGAGGGAGTTTCAAAGGTGATTGTTTATAAGCTCGAGCAAGAGCATGGGTCCATAGAATGATGGACGGAATAGTAAATATTCAGAAACGTGAAATACGATGCTATAATACTTGATGTTGATATATATACGTATATGTTTTGTTCTCCTATGACAAACATCTATAGTTCAGAGGTAGATTCCAAGCCAGATATTTTGTAGCAGTATATTTTATATATATACAATTCTCTTCAATTCACTCTTTTCTCTCCTTTTCATTTCATATAAGCTGAGAAGAACAACCCTTCCAGAAGGGGAGGTATTGCCGAATGACTATCTATCTGTGTGATAGAAGCCTAGTAGGATACCATCTATTGTTTAATTGCTTGTCAAGTACTAAAGGCTGGCCACCTTCTGTACTAACTATGCAATATAACAAGTGTTCATGACATAGTGATCTCTCAATAAATTCTTTTACTTCTATATGAAGGACCAAGCTTTCGAAGATGGAGGCAGCTAGAGATGAAGTGGTACCAAGTATGGTGGTATTCCGATTCTAACGCGTTCGTGATACTAAGGTTGACGGGATTATTAAAAGGTTATAGAACGCTTACGAGCAAAAGTGTAACTAGTATAAAATTTGGTACGGAAGATAGTAACGATTACGAACTGGAAAAGAGTGGGTATTGAGAAGCAAAAGCTGTAGATCTAGATGAGATAATGAGAGTCTGTACAATATACTTGAAAGAAATTTGGAATGATCACTTAACACGGATTGAGTTTTCTTATGATAATCGATCGTATGTCAGTATCGAGGTATCGCCTTATGAGATCCTTGAGGGAAGACAATGTCGATCTCCCTTATGTTAGGATGAAGTTGTAGAGCGCAAGATGCTCGGACCCGCAGTAGTCCAAAGGACCAAGGATATAATAGATCTAATCAGAGGACAGCTGGTAGTAGCCTAAGATGGACATAAGAAGTATGTTGATTTGACACGAAAGGATAAAGAATAGGAAGTAGGGGACCTAGTGCTGTTATAGGTATTCCCTTGGAAAGGATGGATGTGGTTCGGAAAGAAATGAAAGTTAAGCCCACGAATTGTTGGACCTTTGGATATATTGAGTCGTATTGGGAAGTTAACATATGAGCTAGCCTTACCCCGAACCTTAGCAAGTTCATAACGTGTTCCATGTATCAATGTTAAGTGTAATCCGGATGCCAGACAAATAGGGGCATATGAGCACATAGACATGTAACCAGATGTAACCTATATGGAGCAACCAGGAAGGGTTATAGATCAATAATGGACAAGTGCTTAGAAGAAGGTTTATCATGCTAGTCAGGGTTTGTGGCAGAACCACAATGTGGGAAAATTGACCTGAGAGTTAGAAAGTGCAATGCTAAGAAAGTATCCCTATTCATTTTCTATCTGATTTCGGGACGGAATCCTTTTAAGGAGGGGAGACTGTAATAACCCCAAAAATTTTGGACTTTTTGTAAACCTTATGAATAGTGATTTTGCTGATTATGCTAAATAAGAAAACTTTTCATGCCACACAATGTAGCAGTTCTTTTATTGATATTCTGAGGTCTTATTAGTACTCTAAATGGTGTATAAGTGTATGTAAAGATCGTCATAATCCAAATTCGAACACTTTGATTTTTTCCGAAAATCCACCAGATACCGAAATAATTGAGTATAAGGTAACATGATAAAAAGGATTTAAATTCAAGATTATTAGGGAGGATCATAAAAGGAATATAAAATATTGAGAAAGGTTTAGGGGAACCTAAGTAATAAGATCCCAAGTATGATCCCTCAAATGATAAACGAGAACGAAAGTTAAGCGAACCGTATAACAGATAAGCGGTCATTAGCCAAGTAATTAGGGGTTAATCAAAGAGGTTAGTGGATGATGATGTCATCACAGCAACAAGAAGAAGACAAGTGTAAGAGGATGACATGAGAAAGATGACATAGGCATGGTGACATAAGCATGACAAATGGAGGGATTGGTTTGTTGATTGTGAGCCACACAATTTTTACCATGGTAACAATCTAATTAAGAACAAAAGGAAGTAACCAAGCTAAACACCACACAAATCATTTAATCAAACTAGAAACATTTTTACTTCACTTTTTCTTCCCTTGCTCTCGGCCAAAACTAGAGCAGCAACTTTAAACTACCATATCTCCTTCAATAATCACTCAAATGTTGTGTTCTATAGCTCGTTGGAAAGGTATTGAGATTTCCTACAACTCTTGTTCACAAGTCTCGTCCAAATAAGCATGGTAAGACCCTCATTTTTATTGTTCTTTAAATCGGACTTTTAGAAACTTCAAAACCTAACTTTGTGTTCTTGATTTCTTTGGAAAGATCAAGCTTGTAGGAGGTTAGATTAAGGCTCCCTAAGGCTTCCTAGAAACTTAACACCTACCAAGGAAGGTATCAACTTCAAACCCTACCTTTGATTTTATGATTCCATTAAGTTTTATTGAAGCATTGTTAGTATTAAGGCTTGATCATTGATTATAAGTAGTTTTGGTGGATTTGTATTGGTTTTGAATATTGGGTCTTTGATTGGTTGGATAAATTGGTAAAACTTGGATTTGGGGACTGAGTTTGTAGTATGATGGTTGAATATTGTTGTATTGGTGGTTGTGAGTGAATTGATGATAATTTAGAGTGTTAATTAAATTGGAAATTGTGTAAACATAAACGTCATAATGCCCGATTTTCCTTAACTGTTCTGTTCTTAACTTTAGGAGCCGTTAAATCACTGAAAGATTCTAACCTTTGCCATATTTAGATAGTTCATGTTACAAGCTTCGTTTTGATATGTGGTTCGCTTGAATCCGATGTACGGTTTAGGAGAAACGACCGTTTTAAGTAACGGCATTTCGCGAACGAACCATTACCCCTCGCCTTACTTTGAAACCTTGGTTAAGGCCCTTAAATGACTAATTGGAGTATGAAACAATTATGTAAAGTGGACTAGGCAGTTGGTAGGGTATTCGCGAATTATCGCCTTAAAATTCGTAACGGTTAATTTATTAAAAATGGTGGAGCCGAGGGTACTCGAACGACTTATGTGATTTGTTAAGCGTAGAAATGACCATAAGCAAACGTTAGGGTTCAATTGGTTAAAGTCTAGTTTCTTAAGCGACCGTGGTTTAATTACGGCTTATGTTGTTGTTCATAGGTTACCGGACCCACTCTAAGCTTAAGTCTACCCCGGAGCACTCAGGCAAGTTTTCTACCCGTTATACTGTTGTTGTGATGTAAATATATGTATATGCATTATCTTGTGATAAATGCATGATTGTTATTAGAAAATTTTGTGATATATTGGAGCATGCTGATATGGTATATATGCATGTCTGTTTCGTAATCTTGATATCTAATTGTTGATTCAAATGCTTATAAGTTGCATAATACCTATGCTAGAGATAAGCAGTGGTTGCGTATACCCTGAGTATAGGGGACCCAAAGGTGAACATTTTCTAAACCGGGAGTCGATGTTCCCGAGTATAATATATATATATTTATATATATATATATATATGGATATAGTTTTCAACACTATTAATCGAATAAGGTTTATTCGATAACTTTATTTTATTTAATTAATATTATTTTGAATATTCATTCGAGGACTTATGACTCCGCTTACTTTATTTAATGAATATTATTTTGAATATTCATTCGAGGACTTATGACTCCGCTTACTTTATTTAATGAATATTATTTTGAATATTCATTCGAGGACTTATGACTCCGCTTATTTTATTAAATAATATTCTTTATTTTATTAAACAATAATGTTTCGATAATCAAACTTATTTTCGATTATTCAAATAAAGATCGTGCTTTCGTATAAGTATATCTTTGGTTATTTATTATTCATTTCAAGTATGAGTTTTTTTAAAACTTCTACTTCAATTATTTCTATAAAGATTATCCTTCATGGGAATATTATTTAATAATAATATTCAGATATTTTCTAATATATCGAGACTGATTTATTTCATTAAATCAGTATTACTCCTAACATTCTTAAAAATGTTTTCGAGTCTTCAAAATGATTTTTTAAAGTTAGAGCGGATCCCAAAACTCATTTTGATATTTAAGATCTTCCTTTCGAAGGGGATTTAAATACTCGCTCAAAACCTGAGGGATCCAGCTCAGTGGTGTATTTTACATTCGCAACGAGGTTGCTGTTTTGAAAAAAAATCTTGATTACTTGCCCATCGTTCGGGAAGTAAGTTCATCTATTTGAGTCGGCATAAGCAACATGGGCTCAGTGGGCGTCCATGAAAGTGTAAGTGGCTCAGTGGGAGTCCAGCAAATGCGTAAGTGGCCGGGTGGCAGTCCAGCATAAGGTCCTATTGCGTCCAGGGTGATGACCAGTTGGGAATTCGTCCATCTACTAGTAGAAAAGGTTACTTATTGGTATCTTTGCCTGATCAGCAAGATATCAGGTTTATGCCAAGGTTTTCTCCTTTCCAAAATTTATTGGATATTGTAACTCTGTTTATAATTTTCATAACAGAGGTTTTCAAGGAGTGTATGAAATGTATATATATATAGGTGTATATATATATCAGGACTTAATGAAGTATCTCGTAACTTCATTTCTTTCAAATGATATTTCAAAGATTGAATCTATTCAAGTCTTATCTTGTAGTCTCATCAGTGTGATGAACTTTTGAAACTAATTATAACTTGAACGGTGGTAGTTCAAGTAGTATTCGGAAAAGATATAAGTATATTGGAGTATCTTGTAACTTCATCTTTTGAACTTATATCTAGTAAATGATTATCTTATGCATTTCAAAGATTTTCAGAAAAATGTTGAGACAAGGTTAGATATATGAGATCACCTTACAACGATATTTTTATACAGTTATAAACTGGAACTCTGTGTATATTATACATGTCAGAGGATTTCAAAGATTGTGAAAAGTATATATGTATGTATATACTGAATATTTTGCGACTTGGTCGCGTTAAGATATCAACTTGGTTCATTTCTTCTTAACCAACACTTTCTTGAGTACTATGAGAATGCTCATATATTGTAAATTATTATACATACTATTTCGGTGGGTTTGTTGCTCACCCTTTCTTTCTTCTTTCATCACATAACATCAGATAGACAATATGAACAGGACCAAGCTCCCAATTCGCGAGCAGATAGGAAACGTTCCGCAGTTTCTTATAGGCGTTGATGTCGCTGTAGCTGAGGTAGGAACTACCAATAGGCTAGGCTTTTAACTTTCGATGTACCAGACTTATGTATCTTTATGAATTGTAATAATGGCAAAGAAATGTAAATTTATTCAGAAACCCTTTTAAGGTGTAATGGCTTATAATTGTGGAATAAAATGACTCGTGTTATTTTTGGATATTCATCTCTGAGACTATAACTTGTGGTGTGTGTGTTTATTGTGGGGTCACAGTACGGAGTAGTTGATTGTTTATTAAGATTGAGTGTTATTAAGGGAAATGGAACTCGTGACAACCCGGATCCCCGACCCCGGATTTGGGGGTGTTTCAGGAAGTGCGATTCATGGATGGCTTCAGCAGTTACAATCAGATTAAAATGCACAAAGGTGACACCCCTAAGGTATCTTTCATAAAAAACTTGGTGTCTTTTTCTATCTTGTTATGGCTTTTAGACTTAAGAATACATGAGCTATTTACCAGAGATTGATGAATAAGATATTTTCCCATCTAATTGAAAATACCATGGAGGTCTATGTTGATGACATGTTAGTCAAAATCCTAGCCAAGACCGATCATATTAGTCACCTCAGGGAGGCATTCGAAGTGGTAAGGCACCACAAGATGATGTTAAACCTCGCCAAGTGTGCTTTTGGTGTTGGGTCCGGAAAATTATTAGGGCACATGGTCTCAAAAAGAAGAATCGAGGCTAACCCCAATAAGATCAAAACCATCCAAGATATAGAGTCACCACATTCCATCAAAGATGTTGAGAAGCTGATCGGAAGAATTACAGCTCTGGGGAGATTTATCTCTAAGTCTCGAGACAAATGTCTGCCCTTTTTCAAAACCCTTAAGAAGGTGAAGAATTTTGAATGGATAGCTAAGAGCCAAGAGATCGTTGAACAACTGAAGAAGTACATGACTGAGTCCCCGTTGTTGGCCAAACCTAGTTCGAAGGACATTCTTTATTTATACCCCGAAGTCTCTGAATAAGCCGTGAGTGCAGTCCTGATAATGGAAGAATAGAAACTCCAGAAGCCCGTCTACTATGTGAGTAAGGTGTTCCAAAGAGCGGAGTTGAACTATTCCAGTACTGAAACGTTTACGCTTACCCTAGTCACAGCCTCGAGGAAGTTAAGACCATACTTTCAGGCCCACAAGATCGAAATCCTGACGGACCAACCTTTGAGGTATATTCTTCATAGCCCGAGGGAAAGTGGAAGGTTCATCAAGTGGGCGATTGAGTTGGGTGAATTTGACATCAAGTACAATCCTTGAACAACCGCCAGGGCTCGGGCCTTAGAAGACTTTGTGGTCAAAGGAACCATTAGCGACCAAGAAGTCGGGGGCAAGAGATAGTGACCTCGGAAAGAGAAGAGAAAGAGAAAGGTGACGATGTGACTCTGAAAGAGTATCGGGTTCTCCATTTTGACGGAGCATCCAAAATAAAATTTAGTGGTACAGGCCTAGTTTTACAAAGCCCTGAAGGATTCATGATTGAATATGCTTTGAAGTTGGACTTCCCAACTACGAACAGTGAAGAAAAATACGAAGCTTTGATAGCCGGCTTAGGCTTCGCTAGAGCTGTGAGAGCCAAGAATCTTAAAATTTATAGTGATTCGAGACTTGTGGTTGCTCAAGTCATTAGAGATTTTGAGGCCAAGGATGATACAATGGCCAAGTACCTGAGAGTCATGAAAGGAATATTGACCTAGTTTGATGAATGGTACGCATAATATATTTTGAGAGAGGAAAATACTATGGCCGATGCCCTATCTAAGTTTGCCTCATATGAAATCGAGAACTACCCGAGAAATATCTACTTCAGGTCGTGAAGAACCCTACTATACATGCCATAAATTTAATAGCACCAATTGGTATGGAGAGTTGTTGGATAGATCTGATCAAGACTCACCTTGAGACTGGATGGCTCCCCGAGGATGCCCAGGAGGCACGCAAGTTGTCATGAGAGCATTGAGATATTTTTTGATTGAAGGCCTCCTATAAAAAGGTCTTTCGTCATTTCATACTTAAAGTGCTTGAGACATCTTGAAGTAGAGGAGGCGCTTAAGGAAGCCCATGAGGGGATTTCTGGACAGCACTTGGGGGGCAGGGCTCTCGCTCACAACATAACTCGATGGGGATTCTACTGGCCAATAATGTTAGCCTATGGAAAGGCTTATATGAAAAAATGTGACAGATGCCAAGCGCATGCTCCCATGGTACGATAGCCCTCGGAGAAGCTTACATCCATCAGCACATCCATCCCTTTTGTAATATGGGGAATGGATATACTTGGTCCATTTATTGTGGCATTGGGACAGAGGAAGTTCATTGTGGTATCCATAGACTACTTCACGAAGTGGATTGAGGATAAAGCACTAACCATGATTGAAAGAGATATATCCTAAGTCCACTCAAGTATGATGATTTAGGAATAACTTTCAGGTAATTTATTTTGATTTTGGTTATATTAATAAAAGAATTGTTTTGTTTTTATTATGGGCTTTATCTATTTAAGTATTTAAATAAGATATACCAGAGTTTGGAGCAAACCTTTTATGGATTATGATGAGATCATAACAATGAGACCTAAAATATGATAACTCTGAACTTAAATAGTCTCTATCCTTAGGATTACTAATTGGTAATTAGTAATCTGCAAAGTACATCATATGTTTGCTTCATTATGAAGGATGTATGTTCTCATAGATATCTGTGCGGTGACACTATAGCTAGTACGTAGGTGCTTGTTATAGAATAAGTTCACTGAACATGACTCACACAGCTGAACAACTGATGGACTTCACTCATGTGTCAGTAGTTATTCACATAGTGATAGTTGTACAAGTGTCCTTAGACTTGAGGTCATTATAGTTGTCTTGTGTACACAGTCTCTAAGGACAATAATAAGGGCTCTTCTGGGTGTAGGAATTTGTACACAAAGATTGTGAATAATCAATAAAGAATCGGCTTCTTCTAGTGAAAGAAGAGAATGTCCTATGCTATTCCATGAGATCCATGCCATGTATTTAATCGGGATATTATAGAGTAGACGAAATTTATTGTATGGTAGCTACTCACTGAATAGGTTCTTGGTATTCTAAGCAGTGAATTCATATATCCGGATAGTCGCGATATATTGAGAAGTATCCCTCATGATGTAGAATAAATATGATTAATTTATTAATTGTATTTAATGAGTTAAAGAATTCATATAAATAATAATAAAATAGTTTTATTATTATTAATTTCTACTTCCGGCTTTAATATTGAACCTGCAGGGTCACATCATAAAAGAGAATGATTTATTGGTGGAGGAGTTAATTAATAATAGTTAGTCATTATTTATTTATGAAATAAATAACTAACTAACAGTTTTTATAATTAATTAAAAATGATTTAATTTATTATAAATTAATGAAGATGAGCTCTTAATATTATTATTTAAGAATTTATTTTGTGAAATTAAATTAGTGAGAGAATTATTTTTCTAAAGAGTTTAGAAAAAGAAGTAATGATTAAAAAAATTAATTATTAATTAATGGAATGAGATTAATCAAAATATGGAGTTAATAATTATATTAACTTATTGAAAGATTTCAGCTGGAAATTTTTCCTATAAATAATATTATAAGCCCTATTAGCTTCATCCTTATTTTGGTGAAGAGGGAGGCAACCCTCATTCTCTCTAAGACTTTTTCCTCCATCCGACAGTCTGATCTCTTGGTGGATACCGTAGAGTGTTTGACGTATTGAGGAGCAGCTTCTAGGAGCCTCTATACACCATCCTTATATTTCTTTAAAGCTTAGTTTTCGATTTTATAACTATATTCATGAACCTTATGCAATTAATAAGGGTTTTATGCGTAAAAAATTGTTATATATGCTTCCGTGTGTGCAATAAATCCCTTTAATGGTATCATAGCATAGATTGTATACATATATATACATGGTAAATATTTCAGAATTTTTAATGCATGTATGAATTTTCAATTCGATTTATGATTCGAGGGTTATATCGATTTAATTAAAAATTAAATTGAAAAAAATAGAACATGATAATTTTTATTTAAGATCTGGGTTCTTCATAATTTTCTGGAAATTTATATATATGTTTTTGAAATTTAAGATCCCATAAAGTATTTATTTTAAATTTTAAAAGGTTAATTCGAATGGAAAATAGTTTTCTGATTAATGACATTATTAATACATGTGGCTAATTTTTATTGACTAACGTCATCAGATGATGTCGGCAAGTTCAGAAAAGTGGTGCCGACAACAGATGACGTCAGCGTGATGTCATCAGATGATGTCAGCGTGACGATAGTAGCTGATGTCATCAAACACCTGAATTTTTATTTTGGCCCCTTAAAACGCATACGAACTCTGATTGAGACGTGTAAGGTACCGTTGAGACGCAACTTCTGGGATAATTTATTAATTTTAATAAATTGCTTTAATACTAATTATAGCCCTTGAAGTGAATTTAATGCTTTATTTGATAATATTAAATACATGATTAATTCGTACATTCGTATATAATTGTACTACATGTTATAACATGTCTATGGATATACTCTTTTATGTTTATATATGTGATATATGCTTGAGTTATCATGTGATGATAGATTTATGTGAACTTAATTGACATGGGGTGTATGTTTGATGATCTGGATTTAGTGAAAGTGTTCCATAATTTTAATATAAATATTATGAATACAATTATGAGATTCTTATGTTTATGAAACATAGAATGAAATATTATTTTGATGTTGGATATAGAAATTCTGGCTAGGCCGTTGGGTTTTAAGCGGGAATGATGTGACCCCTCTGACCACCTGGGAAGTGTCCATTGATATATCATTGTTTTATTTCGTTCAAAAAAAAGAATCGCTTTATAATTTGATTATGGTTGTATCATAATATAATACCTCATAAAATATTATCAAATTGTAAATTGGCCAATGACACAACGGGATTGTGTCGGTCATAGCCTTCCAATATAATAGAAAGTAGAGTTCTTATATTGAGACATTGTTGTTTCGTTCAACAGCCGAGGCCTTTGTTTTGAGATTAAGAGATGCTTTTCTATTACATGAGATGTGTATGATGAATTGGGATCCAATGGTCATTACGTGCCACAGCTCTGGGCTATTGGAAGTCTAATTCAATTATACAAGATGTTGGATTTGACTTGAATTAAAATATTGAGTGAGTCGTGCCACATCCGAGACCCAATGATCCAAGAGGCTAAAAGTTTATAGGGAATAACATGAGATGTAGTGGACAAGAGTTGTCTACCTATGGAACATCACGTTGCGTTTTGTGCCATAGCCAAGGTGATGTGATGGAAAATAGGATCCTTATTCTCACTAGCGTTATGAATGCTTAGTTACACATTTAGAGGGTTGTATAACATAGATAAAATAGTGTGAGCCACTAATGGATAAAGAACCAATTTATATGGTGAAGTAATAATGGAATTAATTATATGCTTATGTTGTTATGTATTTTCATTTTCAGATTCTTATATAGAAATCATATCTTTTGCACTATCACTTCATAGCGTACTTGATGCTAACAAGTTGAATGGTCCCAACTTTGCTGATTGGCTTCAAAACTTGAGAATTATTCTTAAGTCTGAGAAGATGGACTATGTGCTAAACTCACCATTCTCTAAAGTCCCCAAAGATGATGCAACTTATCAAGAGCAACAAGAATATTATAAATGGATGGATAAGGCAAATGTTGCCCGGTGTATTATGCTGGAGTCTATGAACACTGAGCTTCAGAAGCAACATGAGCACATGGATACTTACACTATCCTAGTACATCTACAAGAGTTGTATGATGTAGAGGGGAGGACAGCTCGATATGAGATATCAAAAGAGCCACTCCACAGTAAAATGGTAGATGGTGCATCTGTGAATGATCATGTGCTCAAAATAATCAATTTGATTGAAGGTTTGGGGCAACTTGGTTTTGCCATGGATGGGGAGTTGAGCTAAGACTTGATCTTGCAATCACTTTCGGTTTCATTCTCTCAGTTTGTTGTGAACTTTCACATGAATAAGATGGATGTAAGGTTTCCCGAACTCTATAACATGTTGAAAACTACTGAGTTGAATTTTCCTTCTAAGAAGAATTATGTTTTTCTTATTGGAGAAGACTCAACTTCTAAGAAAAGGAAGATTGCCCTTTCCCAAGAAAAAGAAGAAGGTTGGTGAGAGTAAGCCTACTCCAGCAAAGGTTAATACCCCAAAAGCAATGTTGTTTGCTTCCATTATAACAAGGTGGGTCACTGAAAGAGGAACTGCAAGGCTTATCTTTCAGAGTTGAAAAAGAAGAAGGTTAGTAAGACTACCCCTTCTGATTCAGGTATGTTAATGATCGAAGTTAATTTGTCACTAAGTTAAATTTCTACTTGGGTATTAAATACCACCCGTGGTTCTCATATTTGCAATTTGTTGCAGGGACTAAAGGGAAGTAGGACTCTTGAAGAAGATGAGGTGATTTCACATATGGGCAATGGTGTAAGGTTTGCCACCATATCTGTAGGATCATTTAGTTTATATATTCCTGCTGACAAGACTATTATTTTGAATTATTGTTATTACGTTCCCTCTATTATGAGGAATATTATTTATATTCCTATGTTGTATTTGAATCGTTTTCATTCATTATTAAGATTAATGAATGTTCTATTCTCAGAGATAATGTTCTTTATTGTTGTGGTACTTTAAATAATGGTTTGTATGTAAGTGACTTAGGAAATGATTTACTTCAGATTGAACAAATTAATAAGATACAATGAGATGATGAAAATTTGACCTATTTATGGCACTATAGGCTGGGTCATATTAGTGAGAAAAGATTACACTTATTACACCAGGATCGGTTACTTGAACCATTTGATTTTGAATCATATCTGGTATATGAATCTTGTCTCATTGGTAAGATGACCAAATCTCCATTTACTGGACATGGAAAGAAAGATGCGGATGTGTTAGGCTTAGTAGACACAAATGTATGTGGACCAATGTCAACACAAGGTATGGGAGGATTTTCATACTTCATTACTTTCACGGATGATAAATCTAGAATTTGATATGTGTATTTAATGAAATACAAGTCTGAAGCTTATGAAAAGTTCAAATAGTATAGATATGAAGTAGAGAAACAAACCAAAATAGGTAGTAAAGTTCTTCGATCAGATCGAGGAAGTGAATACTTAAGTGGGGAGTTCCTGAATCATCTCAAAGAAAATGTTTACTATCACAATGGACACCTCCTACAACTCCATAAATAAACGGAGTTTCTGAAAGGAGGAACCTAACTTTGTTGGACATGGTTCAATACATGATGAGCTATACAGATCTTTCAGTATGCCTTTGGGGTTATGCCTTCAAGACTTCAGTATATTTACTGAACAAGGTACCTTCTAAATCTGTTCCGAACACTCCATATGAGATATGGAAAAGAAAGAAGCCAAGTCTTAAACATAAATCTTATGTCAACAAAGCTAAACATAAAAAAGCTGGAATCAAGATCCGTAAAATATTGGTTTTTGGATATCCAACAAAGACTTTAGGATAATAATTTTACACAGAATAAAGGGTGTTTATTTCCATACATGCGACCTTTTTGGAAAACATTTTATCTTTGAAGGGAACAGTGGGGCAACGTTGAACTTCAAGAAGTTCTAAAAGCACAACCTACAATGGTTCAAGAGGAAGTACCTATTCAGATTGTACAACCTTCTATAAAACAGCATGTGCATTGGTCAAATATGGTCTCTCGTCAACCTGAAAGATATTATAGCTTTGTCATTGAGAATGACAATGACTTGTCACTTTTTAACGGAGAAGACCTATGATCTATGATGAGGCTATGAGTTGTGAAGACTCAGAGAAATAGCAAAGTGCCATAAAATCCGAAATGGACTCCATGTATGTCAACCAATTGTGGACTCTGGTTGAGGTGCCTGAAGGTGTTAAACCTATTGAGTGTAAGTGGGTATATAAGAGAAAGGTTGGAGCAGATGGCCAGGTAGAGACCTATAAGGCCAGGCTTGTGGCAAAAGGTTTTAAATAAAGATAAGGGATTTACTTTGATGAAACCTATTCGCTGGTAGCCTTGCTTAAATCCATTCATATTTTGCTTGCGATTGTGGCTTACTATGTCTATGAGATCTGGAAAATGGACGTGAAAATGGCCTTCCTCAGTGGGAAACTTGAAGAGGATGTATATATGACACAAACAGAAGAATTTATTTTTAAAGGAAATGAACATCTAGTTTGTAAGCTGAATCGATCCATATACGAATTAAGGAAAGCTTCTCGCACATGGAACGCCTGTTTTGATGAGACAATCAAAGATTTCAACTTCATCAAAAATATGGATGAACCATGCATCTACAAGAAGGTTAGTGGGAGTGTGGTAACATTCGTAATACTGTATATGGATGACATACTTCTCGTTGGGAATGATATATCGATGTTGCAATCAGTTAAAGTGTGGCTATCTAATAACTTCATGATGAAGGACTAGGGAGAGGCATGCTACATTCTTGGAATGAAGATCTATAGAGATAGATCAAAGAGAGCGTATGAGTAGGATTTCTTATGCTTCTATAATAGTATTTATAATATATGTGATGTTATGTACCCGGCCTGACGTTGCTCACTCACTTAGTGTGACAAGAAGATTTCAGTCTGATCCAGGTGAAGAACAATGGAAAGCGGTGAAAAACATTCTGAAGTATCTAAGAAGGACTAAGGAAATTTTTCTTGTTTATGGTGGTCCTGAGTTGAAAATAGAGGGGTATACAAACTCTAGTTTTCAGTCAAAAATTGATGATAGTTAATCCAAGTCAGGGTATGTGTTTATCATGAATGGCGGGGCAGTGATTTGAAAGAGTTCCAAACCGTCAATGATGGCTGACTCCATAGTGGAAGCAGAGTATATAGCTTCAAGTAAAGCTGCAAAAGAAACTGTTTAGATGAAGAAATTTGTTTCCGAGTTGGGAGTTGTTCCTAGCATAGAGGAGCCCATAGTGTTGTACTGTGACAACAATGTGACAATATCATAAGCTAAAGAACCAAGATCTCATAGGAATTCAAAGCATTTTCCGCGGCGCTTTCATCTAATTAGGGATATTATTGAAAGAAGAGATGTCAACATCAAGAGAGTTGACACACATAACAATATAGCAGACCTATCAACAAATCCACTTTCTCAAAGTTACTTTGATCGTTATAAAGACAAGATGGGTATTAGATACCAGAGTGATTGGATTTAGTACAAGTGGGAGATTTAAAGAGATGGTTCCTAAGTCCAATCATGTATGATGATTTAGGAGTAACTTTTATGTAACCTATTTTTATTTCAGTTATATTAATTAAAGATTTGTTTTGTTTTTATTACGGGATTTATCTACTTAAGTGATTATATAACATATACCACAGTTTAGAGTATAGTTTTTATGGATTATGATGAGATCATAATTATAAGACCTAAAAGATGATAACATTGAAGTTAAATAGTTCCTAGTCATTGGATTACTAATTGGTAGTTAGTAATCCGCAAAGATCGGTACATAATATGCATGGTTAATTATGAAGGATGTTTGTTCTCACAGATATTTGTGTGGTGACACTATATCTAGTATGTAGGTGCTGATTATAGAATAAGTTCACTAAACATGGCTCACACAACTAAACAACTGATAGAGTTCACTCACGTGTCAGTAGTTATTCACATAGTGATAGTTTTACAAGTTTCCTTAGACTTGAGGTCATCATAGTCATCTTGTGTACATTGAACTATACTTTGGTTTAGTTCTTAGTCTCTAAGAACAATAATATGGGCTTTTCTGGATGTAGGAATTTGTACACGAAGATAGTGAATGATCAATTAAGGATCTGCTCCTTCTAGTGAAAGAAGAATATTTCCAATGCCATTTCACTTATGTTATTCCAGGAATCTCTGGCCAGAATGAATGAAATTAGAAAGAAGCTTCTGGTTTACATTAAACAGAACTAGGCATAGTGAAGAGGAAAACATATGATTAAAGTAGATAGGTTTGACACGAGATCCATGCATTGTATTTAAACAGGATATTATAGAGTAGAAGAAATTTATTGCACGGTAACTATTCACTGGATAAGTACTTGGTATTCTAAGCAGTGAATTCATACTATCTGGATAGTCGCGATCTATTGAGAAGTATCCCTCACGATGTAGAATAAATATGATTAATTTATTAACTGTATTTAATGAGTTAAAGAATTAATATAAATAATAATAAAATGATTTTATTATCATTAATTACTACTACCGGCTTTAAAATTGAACCTACAGGGTCTCAACATAAAGGAGAATGATTATTGGTGGGGGAGTTAATTAATAATAGTTAGTCATTATTTATTTATAAAATAATTAACTGACTAAAAGTTTTTATAATTAATTAAATATGATTTAATTTATTATAAATTCATTGAGATGAGTTCTAAATATTATTAATTAAAAATTTATTTTGTGAAATTAAATTAGTGAGAGCTTTATTTTTTTAAGAGTTTAGAAAAGTAATTAATGATTAAAAGAGTTTTAATTATTAACTAATGGATTAATGAGATTAATCAAAATATGGGGTTAATAATTATATTATTTTATTGAAAGATTACAGCTGGAATTTGTTTTTCTATAAATATAATGTTATAAACCATTTTAGCCTCATCCTTATTTTGGTGAAGAGGGAGGCAACCTAAATTCTCTCTACATGCTTCTTCCTCCATCTGACAATTTGATCTCTTGGTGGATACCGTAGAGTGCTTGACGTATTGAGGAGAGGCTCTTGAGGAGAAGTTTCTAGGAGCCTCTATACATTATCATTGGATTGCTTTAAAGGTTAGTTTTCAATTTTATTACTATATTCACGAATCGTATACATTTAATAAGGGTTTAATGCGTAAAATTATTAGTCGTGCTTCCGTGTATGCAATAAATTTCTTCAAAGATAACTACCAAGTAAATTACCCAATTCTTTTGGGAAAATGTGATATGCCGGTTTGGTATCCCACACATCCTTGTGACAAATAATGGGCGACAATTTGATAACGCAGAGTTCAAGGAGTATTTTGATGATAACAGTATAGAACTTCGCTTCATCTCGGTTTCCCATCCACAGGCGAATGGAAAAGCAGAAGTCGCTAACCATATTATCCTTGATAGACTTAAGAAAAGGGTATAACGCTCGAGGAACACTTGGGTGGATTAGTTACTGCCTATACTTTGGGCATATCGAACCACCTGCAAAGTGACGACTAAAGCTACCCCGTTCATACTGGCTTACGGAGCCGAAGGTGTGGTACCTCTAGAAATCACCCATGGATCACCTAGGGTCGAAGCTTATGAACCAGAAACCAATGAAAAGGCATGAGACTCGCTCTCGATCTCATCAACGAGGTCAGAGATGAGGCCAACGCCCGCAATGTAGAGCATCAACGAAGGGCCTCCCTCTATTACAATATACGGGGTAAGGAAAGGTTCCTTCAATAAGGAGACTTGGTCTTAAGGAATATTGAGGCGTCAGGAGTCAGAGAGAGAGGAACGTTAGCCCTTAACTAGGAGGGGCCTTATAAGGCCAAGAAGATATTAGGACGGGGATCCTATAATCTAGAGACTTGAATGGTGATGAAGTGCCCCGTACTTGGCATGCTTCAAACCTGAAGGTTTATTATATTTAGGACGTTCATGACATGTTCGTAGTACTTGATATATAGATAAGGTCAAAAAAACTATCTTATATAAGGGTTGAACCCATTTTTCAAAGATATTACCTATTTATGCAAGTTTATTTTTAACATCTTATCTACAAATTTATTTAAGTATGAGCATCTAAGGAATGCAAGTCCCAAAGGGCCAAATGCCGAAAATAAAAGACAAGTATAAAATCGAACCAATGATGCATAGATAAGATCCCCAAGGATCACAAATCAGTCCCAAGGGACAGTTAGGTTAGAAACCATAAGAGTTTAAATAAACAAAGTTCTGAATAAAAAGCCACATGTGGCATCTAAAGCCATGCAAGGCTATCATAGTCAGTCATCTGAAGAATCCTCCTCTTCGTTCCCTGCTCCATTAGCGACCTTGTCCTCCTCCTCGTCTTCCTCTTCTTCACCATCTTCATCTGAGCCTGCCCTAGAGGAAGAGCTACTACTCCCTGGAATCGGCTCCCGGATCTTCCCATAAAGAGCCGCCTTGGAGCAAGGGCATCCTGAAGGAGCTTTGCCCTTAGAGCCAGAACCCTTGTAACTCAACTGGATAAGGACTATTGGCGAGTAGTCTCGGGTGCAGACCCGAAGGCCTGTCCAGATGGATCAACCATAGGAGCTGTCCATAGGCAAGTAAAAAGGCTCAGGTCAACCATGTTTTCATACAGGCTATGGATGTCCTTAACGCCCCTTTGCCATCCAATTTCCAGGTTCACAGGGCGCATCTAATCGTCGTGATCATCCATCATCTGAAGAAACTCTTTGGATTCATGATACACATTCATGAGTTTCTCCACTCCATCTTTGTAACGCCCCCAACTCCGGGGTCAGGAATGTGGATCGTCACGCAATCCTTCAATCATGTGTAACCTGCATTAATTCAATAATCCAATAATTCCATATCACATACCCCCCAATCTCACACACTCACAAGTTATAGCCTTAAAAACGACGTATAACAAGTATCATCTGTTATTAAAAGTCAAATATACTTTACAAGATCTCAAATTCATAACCTCTACATGAAATTACAATAATTACGATTGATATCTTATACCTATCTGATACTCTGGCCCACCTGAGACAAAACTGCCAGGGATTCTCCCCATGACTACAAGCGACTAAGTCTCACACCGGCATGCTGGTTATCTGTTGTGTTGTGTCATTTAAAAAAAAGCAAGAGTGAGCTATAATGCCCAGCATAATAATGTACCGTATGAAATGACTATATGATAAACTCAAGTAAAACGTCATATATGATAAATACGTTTTCTTCAAAAATAGTTTTCCTTGGTGATATACACCTTCTTATGAAAACAATTCTTTAATGGATTATTATCCTGGGAATACCTTAATGGAAAACCCAGCACCTAGGCTCGGGTTACGGTATTCCATCACAATTCCAATTGGAAGAATAGGACATTTGTTGGAGGCACCGCATACGATGATCAGTCATACTACGGAAATAGTAACCTTTTCTACTAGTAGAAGAATGACACCTTCATATCCCGGTTATCACCCTAGCCGCATTCGAGCTTTATATGCTTCCCCATTCAGCCCGGGTATATTTTGCATACTTTGTATGTCCTTCAGTACACATAGTACCTTCTCATACGG
Organism: Apium graveolens; assembly: GCF_009905375.1. Taxonomy (NCBI): domain Eukaryota; kingdom Viridiplantae; phylum Streptophyta; class Magnoliopsida; order Apiales; family Apiaceae; genus Apium; species Apium graveolens. The sequence continues at coordinate 208,281,595 of NC_133649.1, read as the reverse complement.
AAAATAAATATGGTAGTCTCCCCAGTCCACGAAGTACTGGATCTCTACCCCTCCCTTGTCCTTTTAAGAATCCTATCATATACTTGGAATCATCGAACTATATCGAAATCTCCTCAAGTCTTTTGCTTGTTGATAGACACAGCTTTACCTCATATATATATATATATATGTACTTTCGAAAGTTTTCAGAGGAAGTACTAAGGATATTAGTTGACCATTGTCAAAAGATAAGTAAATAAGGGGGAGAGTTTCCTTTGAAACTATATTCAAAATATTTAAAAAAAGTCGAGATAATACTCTCCGATCATCTGAAATTATTCGAATGATTTTTCGAAAATCAGAAAGTATTTTAAATCTGGATTTATGATTTTTAAATCATGAATAAATCCTTTAATAAATAATTATTCCTCAACTTATTTATGTTTAAGTAATATAATAATTTTTAATATTTAATCGAGTTTGAAATAAATATTCGCTGGAGAATACTTCATCCATAATAAATGAATAGTTAATAAATGTTTATTATTCGAGCAATAAAATATAGTTGAGGGAATACGATCTTTGGAAATTTCTTTAATAAAAATTCGAGGTGTTTAATATTTCGTAAGTGGACGTTGAGTCCCTTGGAATAAAATAATTACAGATTTTTAATCGTCCAAAACATCTCCGGGATGATTCCCGGGTTTATATTTTATAAAACAAAACTGACCGACTCTCGGGCCTACGACTTATACATCACGCTCTACTATAGCGTTAATATTCTTAATTAAAACACCTCCGTAATACTTTCGGGTTTTCATCAATTTTTACCGACCGATCCTTGGTCTAAATTATATATGTACCACGCTACTCGCTAGCATTAATGTTTTCAAATATAAACTCCTCCGGGATACTTCCGGGTTTTTTTATAACTTACTCCGACCGACTCTCGGTCTGAATATAACATTTCAACTCGGTATGAACATATACCAAAAATTATCAATAACTGAGCAATGTAATATATCTCAATTTCGTAAAATGGTTTAAAGCAATCTTATGCATATATCACAGTTTGTAAAATATTCACAATATAACAGTTCTCAAAAGATAGGGTTTGAAAACTTGCATGGGTATCTCGAGGGGAAGGATGCTCTAGGTTCCGCTCGGAAATCTATAATCATAAACAAAATTCGTTTTGTTAGGTCCCGTTCTAATTTACGGCGACTCGCACTCACGCGCTACTTATTATGCACCCTCTCAACTTATATTACCCTTATTATTTCTTTATGTCCTTTTTCTCATTATGGTCATTTCCTTTTCGAAGTGTCTTAAGTCCGTTTTCATTTTCCTCGTCGGCTCCGCTTATGGATTCTACGGTTTTCTAATCGCGCGGTCTCGGCTCCGATATTTTTATAAAATTGAAAAATCATTATTTTCACTTGAAATTTTTATTACAGTTAAGAAAGTCAATTTACTACTCTCTGTAATAATTTCATGATTTATGAACATTTTTAAGTCGATCCTTTTTATTATCAAAGTTCGTAATTCGTAGCAGATTTTGTCGCGTAAATCACTTTTAGTAAAACGGCCATAACTTTTGATCCGTAAATCGGAATCACATGATTCAAGCGCCTAAATGATTCTTATAATATTTTATATCATAATCAAGTGTTTTTTTTCAAGAAACTACAGTTTAAATCTTCGGGACTTTCTAAAGAAACTTAAAGTTACGTTTTATTCGTTTTAGCGAGAATACGGTTACGATCGGAGTTTCGTTTATGCCTTAAATCTTTATACTACCACCAAAAATCAACATATCATCATCACCACACTAACGCCTCTCAATAATATCATGTTCTTGATACAACAACAATCAACCTTAAATCTGCTTAGCTAAATATCAAGATTACAATAATACTTCCAACAAAACTGGGTTTACAACTATGTTCTAAAAAAATCTTGAACTTAAATCTTAAGTAAGGAAGGGTCAAAGATTTATACCTTTATTGAGAGCTTGAGATATTTTCTTGATGAAGTCTTGGGAGTGCTTAGTAGGATTTTTGGAACCTAAAACAACCATTAAAATCAAGAAACCAAATAAAGTTACTAATCATACTATTCACTATCATCTTTCTTGAATTTATTTCACCCCTCAAACCTTGATAAAAAGATCTTAAAGATTTATATTACCTTAGTTTAGGTGGTATGAAGCTTGAGAATTAATGGGGGAATTTTTCCATGGCTAGAGCTTGGTGTTTTGATTTTGATTTCTCCTTTCTTTTTTATGAAGCCGAATGGTGATGTTTGGGAGGGAGAGAGAGAGAGAGAGAGAGTTTTTGTGCTACTTCTTGGTTGCTTCTTGCAATAATGTGTGATATCTTGTTTATTCTTCTAATATAAGTCATAGGATTGATTTTTGTTGCTAAATCTCTAGACAATTCTCACTAGACTTTTTAGATTACAAGCTAAGCTAATTTTCTTAGCCATTAGTTTCACTATTCTCTAGCCCTAGTTGATCATCCTACTTCTTTAGCTCACTATTTAATAAAGTAACCATGGTTACTTTTCTACCACTGTTAGTTAGTGCATTACGTTTATTTAATCGTTTACGCGTTCGTTCGGTCGCTTAAACGTTTTCGTAATACTTTCTCGCAAACGGTTCGCGACGTAAATCCTTTCGTATTTATTCCTCATGTTTTTAAGTATCGTCCTTGGATATAAATCCATAGGGTTTTAAATTCGTAATTATATTATGATCCTCATAATCCTCGATGATTCGTAAATATGGTCGTTTTTCAAAGTTCGTTTTTTTCGAAAACTAATAGTGTTTACATACACTCTTTTGGTACGTATAATCATAATATCAACTTCGAAACTCATTTTATCATGCACAACATAGTGTGGGATAAAAAAATTTTCCCGTATGATAGGGTTACTATTCATTAAGCATTTTACAAGGTCTCAACAATTCGAGTTATTATATTACTATTCATAAAGGTCTTTTACTGATGTCAAAAATTTGGATTTTTACAGTCTTCCCCCTTAAAAGGATTCCATCCCGGAATCAGTTTAGAAACAGGCAGGGATATGCTTCTCACATGACAACCTCGAGTTCTCACGTTGGCTTTGCAATATCTGATCTCTTTATAAAAGTTTTACTCCTCCGTTAAATATATTTCAGAGTACTTGTTATTGTTGATCTATGATCTCTACACGTTGTTCCACATACGCTAAGTCTGGCCGCAAGTTTATTAGCTCATTTTCAATCGTATGTCTGGCTTTGACCCGATTCGTGGTATTCGTTATAAACTTGGCGACCATTCGACGATGGTGCTAATTTATAAGTCAAGTTTCTTAGTCCTTTAATTCTTCAACCGGTCCAATAAGTCTTGGGTTCAACATTTCTTTCCCTTTCGAATCTCATCACTCCCTCCTCGGGAGGTACTTTCAACATTACTTGGTATGTTACTTCGTACTTTCTGTCTTTATAGTTCTGGTCCGCATATCTCTATTGTTCATCCTGGGCTGTCTTTAGCAGGGTTCTGATAAGTTCTAGGAATTCCTTCGATCTGTTGACTCAACTATGGTCATGTATCCTCCGCTTACCAATTTCTTCCCAACCTAAGAGAGAACGATTCTTTCTCCCATACAAAGCTTTGTAGCCGTTCCAATGCACGCATGATAACTCGTTATTGTCGGTAATTCGATTAAAGTCAACTGGTCGCTTCATTTCCCTTAAAAATCTATAATGTGGACGATTGGTCCATCTTCTAGTGTTTAGAATCATCCTTCAACTTATTTGTTTCCCCCTCCATCACTCCTACTAGTGCTAGAGTTTCGTTCCTTAATGTTTTCTCATTTTGGCGCATCATCTCTGTCGATTATTTTATGTAAGATGTTCTTGTCGCATTTCTACACGCTCGTCTCATGTTACACGCTTAGCGTCAGATTTAATATTTCTTCCCGTAGTAACGTAAGGCACGTCGGGTCCTGTTGCCCTCTTGAAGGAAGCAACATTTTATACGCAATTTATTGATACGCCTTTAGAGTTGTGGAACACTCAGCTTCCGTTATCGGTCAGACTTCTTTAGTCATTCCCCATATAATATCTATAGTATTACGATTCCTTCTGGGTCATACTTGTTATTCTCGCTTGTGCCTTAGACGTATTCGATTTTATTGGTACCTGCTACCAGTGGTCTTTATAGGGCGTGTATGATCTTTCTTGCCTTCAGTCAGTTCTAACCATAACATTCTTCATTCTTCCATGTTGTCCTTCGTGAGGGATATCGGCGTCTATTTTTCGTATGCTCGCGTGGTAGTATATCTATATGAATTTTCTGTCAATGATAGGCAATTCTCCTAACCGTTCCAAATAAAAGGCAAGCCGATAGACGTATCTTCAATCGTCTGGATAGTCCTCCCATTCTACTTGTCGATTTGAGAACTTTAAGTTGTGCCTCTATTCGTCCCTTCTCGCGATATATCTTGGGTCCTTGCGTGGCGTGACATCACGGGGTCTCTCTATCACCAATTATCTCTTCCGTGTTCATAACAATTTTATAGAGCGGAGATCTATTATTTGCATAGTAAGATAAGCGGTCTTTGTTTTTAAGCTATTACTAAAAATCCTAAAATAGTACGACGGCTTACTTGGTCCTTGATAATCCTCCTCCGAAATTTATAATAAACTCTTACTCCCATTTGGGTCATTTACAAGCCATAATCGTCAAAATTTTAATCCTCACCTTTCCGTTTTCACTTTCAACCATGTCGAGTACTTACTTGCCTAATTAATGACATCCCTTTCATATTTGGTCATGACCAATATCCTTTTACGTTTTTAGGCATCTTTAAGTCTTCTTGTTAAGTAATAAAGGGTTCTCTTCATGCGATCCTTCTCATCAGTTATTCTGAGAGTTGTCATCCTCAATATATCTTTTCCACCTTAAAGTGTCAGCCACCGCATTGGCCTTTCCTTGATGATAATAGATTTCTCAATCACGGTCCTTGATCAATTTGACCAAAACTTCTACGTCGTGTCCAGCGTAAGTAAAAAAAATTCCAAATTTTCCTCATATTTTAAACTCCTTGTCCCTTTCATTGCGAACCGTATCGCAATTATTCTAGATCATTATTAGGACGCCTTATGTCACGGTCCTTAAGGTGCGTAGATGTATCATTATATTTCATACAAAATCCTGTTTTTATCACCGAGTATTTCTAACAAAAGGTTATTACTAATCTTACCTTCACTTTTTTGAAAATCTTATTCCTCGAATTTATACGTGATTGGTCTTTCCTGGATTCATTAGTTCTTATCCCGATAGTGTTTCACAGAAGTGTACCTTACTAATCACGTTGTATCTCTATTATCGTTCTTCTATAACCATGTTAAAGATCCTTATGATAAGAACTAAACATGGTATTCCCTTTTTAAAACAACTTACTCATCACGATGCTCCGATTGCACCATCTTAGTACTGAGCTTTCAGTCTCATATTACAACAATCGGTTCTCAACTATACCTTTCTTTGTTCGGAAGGAAATTAGCCTTGGAAAAATGATTTTCACGATATCGATGAAATTTAGAAAATCTTAACAAGATTTCGAAATCTAACATCTGAACAAATAATGAGTTCTGAATAAAAGAGTTGCAACACTCAGAAGATTTATAACTTGGAAGGAAGAATACAACAAGGATTATCCTTCCATGTCCTTAGAATTTTATATTGTGATATTATAGAGAATATCCATTGAAAGCAATGATTGCTGAATAATAACATCATACGAATGATAAGATTTTCCTATTGAAAGAATACTTTTCTTCTCGAATAATAGAAGAAATATCGAATAACATCCTCAATCAAAGGTTAACCATTGAGGTTTTAAAGAGATGCTATTTTGAAAGAAGGAATTTCATTCAATGATTAACAAATAAGGAAGTATATTGTTATTCAATCACTTTATGATTTTAATTGGATATTCGTTATATAAATGAAAGAATAGAACATTTCATGAACAAAATATTTCATAAAACTGAGTATGAATTATCGTTTGAGTGGGTGCCCTAGTTAGGTCTCAATTAAATCATTCTTTGAAAATTTTATCAACAATTAAATTTTGCATATATAATGCACTATGGAAAAAAAATTGATTGGAAGTGGAACTAGGAAAATAATAACTAGTCCATATCAAGCAATATTATCAACCGGCTAAGAAAATGGCCAACTCAATTGGTTTGGCCCACAACAACTAGCTAGGACGATTAGCTAGGCTTTCGTCATATTAATTAAACTTTCGACTAGTTAGGATAATTAACTAGTCATTCATGAGAACATATACAACTAGGCATATTTCAGTTTGTTTGAAAAACAAAATCTCAATATCATTACCACTACAAAAATTTGTGGCTACCTGGATGACGATTTTGAAATAAAGAGTTTTTAAATTTGGGCCGAGAAAGACAATTATAACTCTGAATCGAGTGGTCTTGGCATCAGAACAATCGATAGCCTCTTCAAATATTTCTTGCCAAATAAAGGGTACACTCATAGGTGCCCTCGTTCACATACTTTATCAAATTCTTAAATAGAATTGAATTCAGAATACCAATATCAAATTGATACCCTTACTATGATTTCAAAGTTCAATATATAATTTCATCCCGATTAGAAGAAAAGGATTCTCGAGGAATCTATGGATATTAGATCATACATGTTTTTAACAATTTGTTAAATAATTACAATCTCGACTGAGAAGAGTAAGTATGAAAGAAGAATCAAATGAAGATATTCATTATGAATATTCATCAGAGAATTGAGGAGAAAAAAAAATCTCTTTAGATAATTGAAATAAAGTATAAATAGCTATGAGTCGAACAAGAAGATCATAATCTATGAAGGAAAGTTTCATTGATCAACCAAAAGAATTGAACAAGTCCTGATGCGGAGAAAGACTATTCAAGAGGGTCACATCAGGAGTTCAAGTAGGGAATGAAAAGGATTGCCTGATATGACTTATCAAGGCAATACAAGTGATCAATAGTTTGGAGGGAGTAGTGTGACGGTGAGTAGATGCTAAGATAATTCACTGATTATCCTAACCCTCATCATCATCCATCCGAGAATGATCCCATCTCTTCATTTTCGTAATTTCATGTTTATACTAGTATTTCTCTTAATCATTATTTTAAATCACTTACTAACTTGACTTTCGCAAGTATATTTGTCATTCCGGTGTTTTACCTCGAAGACCTTACTCATAATTATTCCAAAAGCATTTGCTAAGCCGATAGGGGCCTGCTACACGCATCCGTTACTAACTACAAGTGGCCAGTTCCTCCTGGGAACAGATCAAAGAGATCTCATAGGGATCTCAATACAGTCCATAAGTTCAGTGGCAGGTGTGTGTAAGTGAACATACATTATTGAATATATTAGAGGTCTACGAGTATATATACGTAGTCTCTGACATCATTTCTACCGAAGAGTTCCATTCTAGACTCACTGGTCTATCTTTTAAAAGGTTCTAAGATCGAACTATCGCTCATTGTAATCTTACGCCATTCAATTGTAGATATGCCATCAATTCTCGATGCTCTCGATCTCTGAGCTAAACCATCATAACCTTACAAGTTAAGCGCACTAATAATATCACGTAGTGTACTCGTCTTATGATAACATTCTTATATTACATTCAACTATTCCGCAATAGAATTAAAATCCTTAAGGGTATATTGGACACTATCTCTGGTGAATTCATGATTAATACGACATTCATATCCTCATTGGTAAAATGACACCTTCAACTAGTTTGGGTCAATAACCTCAACTGTATATTAATAATTAGGCTTTATGGTTCTCACATGTGATGCCCCTTCATGGGAAACCTATAAAGAACTACGAGTAACAAGGCTCGTGTTATCAAAATTTACATATGGTGTTGGTAATATTATCTTTACCCCAAATACCCCGGAGACTCGGCTTCGAGTTCTACATCCACATCCTTGCCAAATCATATATGATTATAATTTTTCTTCTCATCATTCTGATAATCTCTAATGGTTCTATTAGTCACACTTTAATACCTCAAATATACATTTAATCTAACCTACACACTGAGGCTACATCCGGTAGTCCAATGATGAACTCTACATGAGCTCTTACGAAATCTCACATCTAGACAAAATCCAAACACTCTCCTCTCTAAGTACTACAACTTAATGCTCTGATACCATTTATGTAACTTCCCCAACTTCGGGGTCAGGAATCTGGGGGTCACGCAATCCTTCAATCATGTGTAACCTGCATTAACTCAATAATCCAATAATTCCATATCACAGACCCCCCAATCTCACACACTCACAAGTAATAGCCTTAGAAACGACGTACAACAAGTATCATATGTTATTAAAACTCAAATGTACTTTACAGGATCTCAAAAAATTATTCATAACCTCTACATGAAGTTACAATAATTACGACTGATATCTTATACCTATCTGATACTCTGGCCCACCTGAGACAAAGCTGTCAGGGATTCTCCCCATGACTGCAAGCGACTAAGTCTCACACCGGCATGCTGGTTATCTGTTGTGTTGTGTCATTTAAAAGAAAGCAAGAGTGAGCTATAATGCCCAATATAATAATGTACCGTATGAAATGTCTGTATGATAAACTCAAGTAAAACGTCATATATGATAAATACGTTTTCTTCAAAAATAGTTTTCCTTGGTGATACACACCTTTTTATGAAAACAATTCTTTAATGGATTATTATCCTGAGAATACCTTAATGGTAAACCCAGCACCTAGGCTCGGATTACGGTATTGCATCACAATTCCAATTGGAAGAATAGGACATTCGTTGGAGCCACCGCATACGATGATCAATCGTACTACGGAAATAGTAACCTTTTCTACTAGTAAAGGACGACACCTTCGTATCTCGGTTATCATCCTAGCCGCATTCGGGCTTTAAATGCTTCCCCATTCAGCCCAGGTATATTTTACATACTTCGTATGTCCTTCAGTACACATGGTACCTTCTCATACGGAAAATAAATATTGTAGTCTCCCCAGTCCACGAAGTACTGGATCTCTACCCCTCCCTTGTCCTTTTAAGAATCCTATCATATACTTAGAATCATCGAACTATATCGAAATCTCCTCAAGCCTTTTGCTTGTTGATAGACACAGCTTTACCTCATATATATATGTACTTCCGAAAGTTTTCGGAGGAAGTACTAAGGATGTGAGTTGACCGTAGTCAACAGATAAGTAAATAAGGAGGAGAGTTTCCTTTGAAACTATATTCAAAATATTTAAAAAAAAGTCGAGATAATACTCTCCGACGATCTAAAATTATTCGAATGATTTTCCGAAAATCAGAAAGTATTTTAAATCCGGTTTTATGGTTTTTAAATCATGAATAAATCCTTAAATAAATAATTAATAATTAAATATTAATCGATAAATAATTAAACCTCGAATAGTTATACTTTTAAAAGAATATTGAAATAATATTCCTCAACTTATTTATGTTTAAGTAATATAATAAGCTTTAATATTTAATCGAGTTTGAAATAAATATTCGCGGGAGAATACTTCATCCATAATAAATGAATAGTTAATACATGTTTATTATTCGAGCAATAAAATATAGTTGAGGGAATACGATCTTTGGAAATTACTTTAATAAAAGTTCGAGGTGTTTAATATTTCGTAAGTGGACGTTGAGTCCCTTGGAATAAAATAATTACAGATTTTTAATCGTCCAAAACATCTTTGGGATGATTCCCGGGTTTATATTTTATAAAACAAAACTGACCGACTCTCGGGCTTACGACTTATACATCACGCTCTACTATAGCGTTAATATTCTTAATTAAAACACCTCTATAATACTTCCGGGTTTTCATCAATTTTTATTGACCGATCCTTGGTCTAAATTATATATGTACCACGCTACTCGCTAGCGTTAATGTTTTCAAATATATACTCCTCCGGGATACTTCCGAGTTTTTTTATAACTTACTCCGACCGACTCTCGGTCTAAATATAACATTTCAACTCGGTATGAACATATACCAAAAATTATCAATAACTGAGCAATGTAATATATCTCAATTTCGTAAAACGGTTTAAAGCAATCTTAAGCATATATCACAGTTTGTAAAATATTCACAACACAACAGTTCTCAAAAGGTAGGGTTTGAAAACTTGCCTGGGTATCTCGAGGTGAAGTATGCTCTAGGTTCCGCTCGGAAATTTATAATCATAAACAAAATTCGTTTTGTTAGGTACCGTTCTAATTTACGGCGACTCACACTCACGCGCTACTTATTATGCACCCTCTCAACGGCCATAACGTTTGATCCGTAAATCGGAATCACGCGATTCAAGCGCCTAAACGATCCTTATAATATTTTCTATCATAATAAATTGTTATTTTTTTAATAAACTACAGTTATGCCTTAACGATCCTTATAATATCCTAAACGATCCTTATAATATCTTCGGGACTTTCTGCAAAAACATAAAGTTATGTTTTATTCATTTTAGCGAGGTTACGGTTACGATCGGAGTTTCGTTTATGCCTTAAATCTTTATACTACAACCAAAAATCAACATATCATCATCACCACACTAACGCCTCTCAATAATATTATGTTCTTGATGCAGCAACAATCAACCTTAAATCTGCTTAGCTAAACATCAAGATTACAACAATACTTCCACCAAAACTAGGTTTACAACTATGTTCTAAAAGAATCTTGAACTTGAATTTTAAGTAAGGATGGGTCAAAGATTTATACCTTTATTGAGAGCTTGAGATGTGTTCTTGATGATGGTGAAGTCTTGGGAGTGCTTAGTAGGGTTTTTGGAACCTAAAACAACCATTAAAATCAAGAAACCAAATAAAAGTTACTATTCATACTATTCACTATCATCTTTCTTGAATTTATTTCACCCCTCAAACCTTGATAAAAAGAGCTTAAAATTTTATTTTACCTTAGTTTAGGTGGTATGAAGCTTGAGAATTAATGGGGGAATTTTTTCATGGCTAGAGCTTGGTGTTTTGATTTTGATTTCTCCTTTCTTTTTTATGAAAGCCGAATGGTGATGTTTGGGAGAGAGAGAGAGAGAGAGAGAGAGAGTTTTTGTGTTACTTCTTGGTTGCTTCTTGTAATAATGTATGATATCTTGTTTATTCTTCTAGTATAATGTAACACCCCCAAATCCGGAGTCGGGGATTCGGGTTGTCACGAGTTCCATTTCCCTTATCATTACTTAATCTTAACAGTCAACCAATTACTGAGTACTGTGACCCCACAATATACACACACACACCCCACAAGTTATAGTCTCAGAGATGAATACCAAAAATAACACAAGGCATTTTATTCCATAATTAAAAGCCATTACACCTTAAAAGGGTTCTGAATAAATTTACATATTTCTTGCCATTATTACAATTCATATTATACATAAGTCTGGTTCATCAATAGTTGAAAACCTAGCCTATTGGTAGCTCCTACCTCATCTACGGCGGCATCAACGCTTCCAGAAAACTGCGGAACGTTTCCTAACCGCTTGCAAATTGGGTGCTTGGTCATGTTCATCCTTTCTATCTGTTGTTGTGTGATGAAAGAAGAAAGCAAGGGTGAGCAACAAGCCCACCGAAATAATATGCATAATAATTAACAATATATGAGCATTAATATAGTACTGATGAAAGTCTTGGTCAAGAAGAAATGAACCAAGTTTGACTTCTTAATACGACGAAGTCGTAAAATATTCAGTATATATACTTATATACTTTTCAAAATCTTTGAAATCCTCTGCCATGTATAATATACACAGAGTTCCAGTTTATAACTGTATAAAAATATCATTACAAGGTGATCTCATATATATAACCTTGTCTCAACATTTTTCTGAAAATCTTTGTCATGCATAAGATAATCATTTACTAGATATAAGTTGAAAAGATGAAGTTACAAGATACTCCAATATACTTATATCCTTTCTGATTATTACTTGAACTACCACCGTCCAAGGTATAAATAGTTCATCACATATATGAAGCTACATGGCATAACTTGTATAGAATCAATTTTTGAAATATCATTCAAAAGTAATGAAGTTACGAGATACTTCATTTGATGGAAACATCATTCTGAAAACTCGACCCTGCCAACACTCAACAATCGCCCAGCCGTAGCCTTTCTATCGAAGTGCTCTGGGTAGTGTTGCAGAAATATCCAACTGGATGATGAACTCATTACAGGAGTTTGCCGTGCCAGGAAGACCACTTACGATGATCAGTCGTAGTAGTGCAACCCCACCATTTTCTACATGTAGAGGAGAACCTGTCGGATTTACTTGTCAACCGAACACTGGACTCCTAAGGAATGGACCGTCTTAGCGGAACTTCCGGGCCATTTGGGCCAATAAATAAGGCTGGGCCGGCGCCACTCGACCACTTACACCACTCCTAGTTCAGATGAAATCCATGACTCTGAAACATAAAGCTCGTCCCCCCTTTCCCCAAGTAGAAACTTGTTGATACAGCTCCACCAAGAAGTCATATCTAGTTGGAAAGGAAAACTCACCGATATTTCCCAGGCGATGCCTGTTAATGGATTAACTTGTCCCAAGAATTTTACTTCCTGAGTGTTGGGTAAGTAATCAAAAACTCTTTTATCAAAATAGCAACCTTGTTGCGAATATAAAACACACCACAGAGCCGGATCCCTCAGGTTTTGAGCGAGTATTTAAATCCCCTTCGAAAGGAGGATCTTAAATATAAAAATGAGTTTTGGGATCCGCCCTAACTTTTAAAATCATTTTGAAGACTCGAAAACATTTTAAAGAATGTTTAGAGTAATGCTGATTTAATAAAATAAATCAGTCCCGATATGTTAGAAAGTATCTGAATATTATTATTTAAATAATATTCCCATAAGGATGATCCTTATAAATAATCGAAGTAGAAGTTTTAAAACTCATACTTGAAATGAACAATAAATAACCAAAGATATACTTATACGAAAGTACAATCTTTATTTGAATAATCGAAAATAAGTTTGATTATCAAACATCATTCTTTAATAAAATAGAGAATATTATTTAATAAATAAGTGGAGTCATAAGTCCTCGAATGAATATTCAAAATAATATTCATTAAATAAAATAAATGGAGTTATATGTCCTCGAATGAATATTTAAAATAATATTCGTTAATATGAATAAACGGAGTCATAAGCCCTTGAATGAATATTCAAAATAATATTCATTAATAAAAATAAAGTTATCGAATAAACCTTATTCGATTCATAGTTTTGAAAACTATCTATATATATATATATATAAATATATATAATATACTCGGGAACATCGATTCCCGGTTTTAGAAAATGTTCACCTTTGGGTCCCCTATACTAAGGGTATACGCAATTACTGCTTATCTCTAGCATAGGTATTATGCAACTAATAAGCATTGAAATCAACAGATAGATAACCAAATTACGAAACAGACATGCATATATATATACCATATCAGGATGCTTCAATATATCGCAAAATTTGCTAATTAACCAACATGCATCTATCACAAGATAATGCATATACATATATATCACAACAACAGTATAACGGGTAGAAAACTTGCCTGAGCGACTGGGGGTGATAAATGGCTTGGGACGAGTCTAGTAACCTATAAAAAACATATAAGTTGGAATTAAACCAAAGTCGCTTATGAATCTATACTTTAACCAATTAGACCCTAACGTTCGCTTTTGCGCTTAACGATTCACTTGAGTCGCTCGAGTACCCTCGGCTCCACCATTTTTAATAAATTAACCATTAAGGGTTTTAAGGCGATTCTTTCGCGAGTACCCTACCAACTGCCTAATCCACTTTCCATAATTGTTTTATACTCCAATTAGTCATTTAAGGGCCTTAACCAATGTTTCAAAGTAAGGCGAGGGGTAATGGTTCGTTCGCGAAACGCCGTTACTTAAAATAGTCGTTTCTCCTAAACCGTACATCGGATTCAAACGAACCACATATCAAAACGAAGCTCGTAACATGAACTATCTAATCATGGTAATGGTCAAAACCTAACAGTCAGTTCACGGGTCCTGATGTTAAGAACAAAACAGTCTAAAGTAAATCGAACATTACGATGACTATGTTTACGCGATTACCAATTTTTATCCTACTCCAAATCAACCACCAATCAACCACAATTCAACCATACAACCAAACTCCATACATAAAATGCTACAACAGCCCCAACAACTCAATATTTCCAATTTACACTACTTCCCAATCATGAACTAAAAGCTTACATAAGTTCTTTAACTAATCAACAAGATTTACAACTCCAAGCACATCACAAAACCAACACATCTCTAAATACACAATAATCAAGCTTCTCATGAACCATTCCAAACACAAAAACTCTAAATATACAAAAGTAGGGCTAGGGTATGATATTATACCTTCCTTGGTGAGTAAAAGTAACTAAGGAGCTTGGAATCACCCTTGAAAGTCCTTACCAAAGCTTAATCTAAACAAAAACTCAAGAATAAAATTTTAAGTTCTTGTAAAACACTATTCACCCTCTTCTTCCATGAATTTTAGGAAGAGATTGTGAAGGAATTTGAAGCTTAAACTTATAGGATAACTATATCTATGCATAAGGAACCTTAGATAATTACCTCACTAATTAATGAAGCTTGGAACTTGGATTTGGGTTTTTTTTTCTTCTTGAAAATGGAAAAGGGCCGAGAGCTTCTCTTGGAAAAATGAAGTCAAGATGTGTTTTTGTGTTTGTGATTTGTTTTGCTTGGTTTCTAGGTTTTTTTTTGTTTAATTACCCTTTTAACCATGTAAAATTGTGTGGTTAATAATCAACCACACTTCCTTCCTTTTTGGTCATGCTTAGGTCATCAATCTTATGTCATCTTCCCATGCTTGTCCTCTTCTTATTGGTTTGATGACATCATCCTCACTAACCTCTTTGATTAGCTTCTAATTACTTGGCTAATGACCGCTGATCTATTATACGGTTCGCTTAACTGTCGTTTTTGTTTATCGTTTGAGGGATCATACCCGGGATCTTATTACTTGGGTTTCCTTAACCTTTCTCAATACATTATATTCCTTTTATGATCCTCTCTTATAATCCTTGAATTTAAATCCTTTTTATCCTGTTACCTTATACTCAATTCTTTCGGTATCTGGTGGATTTTCGGAAAAATCAAAGTGTTCGAATTTGGATTCTGACGATCTTTACATACACTTATATATCATATAGAGTACTAATAAGATCTCAGAATAACAATAAAAGAACCCCTACATAGTGTGGCATGAAAAGTTTTCTTATTCAGCAATATCAGTAAAAACACTATTCATAAGGGTTACAAAAAGTTCAAAATTTTGGGGTTATTACAGTCTCCCCTCCTTAAAAGGATTCCGTCCCGGAATCAGATAGAAAAACAAATGGGGGTACTTTTCTAGCATTGTACCTTCTAACTCTCAAGTCAATTTTCCCACATTGTGGTTCTGCCACAACACCCTGACTAGCATGATAACCTTTCTCCTAAGCACTTGTTCCTTTTCAATTTATAATCCTTCATGGTTGCTCCATACAGGTTACGTCTGGTTGCATGTCTATGCGCTCATATGCCCCTATTTGTCTGGCATCCGAATTACACTTCCTTAACATTAATACGCGGAACACATTATGAACTTGCTACATGTTCGGGGGTAGGGATAGCTCATATGCTAACTTCCCAATACGTCTTAATACCTCCAAGGGTCCAACAATTCGTAGGCTTAGCTTTCCTTTCTTTCCGAACCACATCCATCCTTTCCAAAGGAATACCTATAACAACACTAGGTCCCCTACTTCCTACTCTTTGTCATTTCGTGTCAAATCAACATACTTCGTGTGTCCATCTTGGGCTACTACCAGCCGTCCTCTGATTAGATCTATTATATCCCTGGTCCCTTGGACTACTGCGGGTCCGAGCATCTTGCGCTCTATAACTTCATCCTAACATAAGGGAGATCGACATTGTCTTCCCTCAAGGATCTCATAAGGCGATATCTTGATACTGACATACGATCTGTTATCGTAAGAAAATTCAATCTGCGCTTAAGTGATCATTCCAAATTCTTTCAAGTCTATTGTGCAGACTCTCATTATCTAGATCTACAGCTTTTGCTTCTCAATACGCACTCTTTTCCAGTTCGTAAGTTACTACCTTCCGTACCAAATTTTATACTGATTACACTTTTGCTTGTTAGCGTTCTATAACCTTTTAATAATCGCGTCAACCTTAGTATCACGAACGCGTTAGAATCAGAATACCACCATAATTGGTACCACTTCATCTCTAGTTGCCTCCATCTTCGAAAGCTTGGTCCTTCGTATAGGAGTAAAAGAATTTATTGAGAGATCACTATGATCATGAACACTTGTTCTATTGCATAGTTAGTACAGAAGGTGGCCAGCCTTTAGTACTTGACAAGCAATTAAACAACATGTGGTATCCTACTAGGCTTCTATCACACAGATAGATAGTCATTCGGCAATACCTCCCCTTCTGGAAGGGTTGTTCTTCTCAGCTTATATGAAATGAAAAGGAGAGAAAAGAAGGAATTGAAGAGAATTGTATATATATAAAAATATACTGCCACAAAATATCTAGCTTGGAATCTACCTCTGAACTATAGAGGTTTATCATAGGAGAACAAAACATATATGTATATAAATCAACATCAAGTATTATAGCATCGTATTTCACATGCCTAATTATTTTTGCTATTTCGTCCATCATTCTATGGACACATGCTCTTCCTCGAGCTTATACTTAATCACCTTTGAAACTTCCTCATCATCGAAAATCGAATCTGGGGTCTCATTCTAGACATCATCGTTACTAGAATTCTGTGCTTGCACCGCAACCTTCCTCGTATAGTAATACGACTCTCTATTGATAAGAAGGAATAAGTATTCAATAGGTAGATAATCTAATTAATTAGTCTATCAATGATAACTTATACACCACCACGACCCGATTAGTGGTACTCAATCTCAACATCCATTCCAATACAACTCACACGGTTGCAAGTAATCGGCTCATTACTCGTAGAATCATTCCTGCATTACTAAGGTCCACCGTTGACCTACTATAGTCATTCGTTTTCCATGAAATCTTAATAGCTAACCATACGGAGTCCATACATATCGTATCGAATTCTTCTAAGAAGTTAACATAATCACCATTCCATGATTCATGAAGAACACTCCAGATCCTGACGTACATATGACATGAAGCAGATAAAATTGCAGAAGAGTTTCAATGAAAGCAACTATAGCAGGTTAATACCATTATTAACCATATGTCTTTATTAGGAGACATGAAGCTCAAAGGTTCATGTAGTCCTTTCGTAACATGGTCCTGGCTTATCTTAAGATATGACCCTCTAAGATAGATAGCCTGCTCACGGTGATTACAAAATTTAATCTTTACCCAACTACTATCACGGTTGAGTATCGCACAATCATCAGAAGGAATGTCAATCTTCCACACCATAATACAACCTTCACGGCCTTAACCATTATCACTATATCCCTCTGGCACGAGCGCCTATAATTGTCCTCTTACACTTAAAGTGTCGGCCACCTCTTTGGCCTTTCTTGATAGTAATATTTCCTTACAATCAATGTCATTTTAACCACCTTCACTAAATTTTCTACCTCATTTCCAATCACTGCTTGTGTGAAGATGTTTTCCTTAAAATCTGATGAGTAAAAAAAAATATCACCATTTTTCCATAAGTTATTGCCTCAGTCTTTAGAGGTTAATCATTGTCACGACTGACTCTCGATCATACTTAGGACATCTTTTATCTTAGGTCCTAATTGCCCTGAACAATTTCGACCTTTACTGGTTCGATCCATACTTTCTCGTGGTTTAACACTTGCCCCACTTGGCATTATTATAATTACATCACATTTCCTTTATCAAAATTTCTATTCTTGAGAATTTTGAATATTACCTTTCTCCTTGTAAAACCTCTAAGGTTATCCTTAAATCCTTCATCATGTACACCCTAGGAACAGGGCATATCAAAATACCATTTACTAATACTAGAACCATTGTCTATGTACTTCTGAAAAATTTCTTTACTGATCTTTAAAGGTTGTTGCTACCTTGATCCTTTCCAATTCATATTGTCAAAACTCATGATGTCCCTATTAAGGGTGAAATGCCAACCTTCATGCATTCCCCTATGGTTTATCTCAAGTTATCGAAGTTATATCCTTAATTCCACCTTTAAAAGGTACTTGCATCCTTCCATGGATAAATCAAGTCATATATCCTTGATAGATTATCTTATTCATCATTCCGACCTCCATAGTCTATACCTAATTTCATAACAGCATCCTTATTCAAATTGAGGTCAATCCATATGGCCTCCAAAAGATAACAATGGTTATCTGCTTTTCTTTCCTGATTTGGTAATGATAACATGGATGTTCTGGAAGATATTGGTCGTGTTCAACGTGAAAATCTTCTTAATAAATCCTCATTTACCTTAGTTGTTTATCTCAACAGTCATCTCAATGTTGGGATATCTTTCATACCTGGCATCTCTCTTTCTGGGTATCATGCCCCTGGTCCTACACTTCACCTTCTTGAAGGTCACTTCCTTCATCCAATTTTCCTAATTTCTTACTTTTTTGTCTCCTCAGTCTATCCGCGTCTCATTGTTTATCCTTCGAACTATCTCAAGGTTTCCTCGAATCCTCCCAACTTAAATGGGATAAAATATATGTATCTCTTATGCCTTCAACCATTAACTTTAACTCATGGTGAATCATCCTCATTCTGACGATCATATACTTTTCTATTTCTATTACTACGAGTCTTTAGGGTTTCCTCATACCCAACTCCCTTATCATTCCTCAAACTTTATTGTCTTTATTTTCCTTTCCACTTTAGTTTCTTTTATTTTCGTTTCTATTACAACTATTTCATGAACCAACACCACATAAGCATTCATTTCAAACATCACGTCGTTCTGGGATTCTTGTCCTCTAGAAGAATCTTGACAACTTTTACAATCTTAGATTCATAATTCATCATACTCATCCGCCTTTGTTCTGGATCTTAAAGCTTTTACACTATCTCCATAATCTTGGGATTTACTTTCTCGAAAACAATTGATTGAACTTTAATCAGTTTATCATAACCTCTTGCTTCGTGCCTTTCTTGGTCTTTCACCAGCGGGTGGTCTCTCTCTTAGGAGGGTAAGTGACAAAAACAGTCATTTGTAATTCGTCAATCATTTAGAATCTCAAATGATTCCTGTATTTCCTTTAGCCAGGCTCTTGCCTCGGATGGGTCAGCTATTTCCTTGGAACTCTGAGAGCTTAGCGATTTAAAGGTCCTGAAAGAATTTCACACCATATTGTTTTCTCAAGGTGGTGGTTAGGGTAAAAGTAAAAGTTTTGTTTTAGGCAGGTCCATGGATTTCCCAATAGGAGTACCATCTTGGTTCTTCCTATCTTGCTTGACTTCTGTTTTCTCAGTCTAAATATTTCTTCCTACTCCCCATAATTGGGGTCATCTTTTAATTTAAAATCCTCATTTTCCACTTCATTATATTTTGGGTTCCTTATATCTTAATTGCGACCTCCCTGATTATCACATTCAAGGTTTGCCCCATCTTATTCCTCGTGGGGGCATAATGCTTAGAAAAATTTTGAGAATCTCTGGATATTTGTCTTACTTACTTTGCTTAAGTCTTTCCCTCGTTCAATCCTTGCATGATTGCAAATTATGAATTCTCAAGTTCTATAAACTTCGCGACACTCTCTTAAGTGTTAATAATGCAATTAACAATATGAACTTATCACAAACAAACTGATCTGAACTGAAATTAACGAATATATACTTAACCATTTGTTCGAGGGTACAACAACTAAACACATTAAAGAGAATTACATCATTTGATCTGATCGCTTCTATCCCAAAAGTACTACAATAGATAATCATCTAGTCATCAAAACTAATCATTCATAATTTAGGCTAATCCTCCAAAAGCGGTGCTACATGAAACCCTTGTCTGATCGCTCTAGCTCTGCACACTACCATGGATCAAGAAATGCGGGCACGCACGACATCCCTAACCTGCTCCATCACAGAGGTGATGAGGTCTAAGATAGTCGCAAGTAGAGCTGTATCAACCTGACCCTCAAGATGGCCTCTAGCTGTAATTCGGGGTAGCCTCAATCCTGTCCATGCTATGAGCTAATCCTGCCGGAAGTACCCCGCCCTCAATTCTTGGTGCAGTAAGTCGGTCCAACAGATCACTTCTAACATTACGGGCCTCAGACAGGCCACCCAAAGTCATATGATAATTGGCGATAAGAGAAGCCTGAGTGGTAGCATCTAGCAGTCCATGGGGTGCAGGCGGTGCATACCCAGGAGATCCAAATGGATAACCATGCACGGTATCAAGTGACAATGGTGCAGGAGATAAAGGTGGCATTTCCTCAGTAGGTGTTGGGCTCTGTACAGGGGAGGGAACAGGAGTTGGTAGAACCTCATGGATGTCTACAGGAACGTCTAGAAGAGGGTCTGATACTGGTATAATTAGTGCCATAAAAAGCCCCACTCCTTCTGCCCTCATTAACCATTGTGCCCTTGGTAACTCTTCATCCTCTAGTGCCACCCTCGCGGCCATTCTTGCTCTGGTAGTCGCCCTGACTACGGTCATCAATTCCTCAACGGTCCTCTCTTCAATCCCGTCAGGATCCTCCACGAGATCCTCCTCAGCAACAATCCCTTTTGGGATAACATCTTCAACCGCAACATTCTCAATATGAATCTCATCCGGTCCCTCGTTAGGGTACTCTATTGGATTCACAATTTGATCTCCAATATGTAATAAAACATCCTCATGTTGATGCTCCTGAACCTCAGGGTTCGGTGCCCCACTGCCCTATACGAGAATGAACTATGTTACTATCATAATATTTATAAGGGTTCCCGTAAGGGTTTTAACTGTCATTACTACATTAGGTAGCCCGACTATGAACTTGGCAAGAGTTCTTATTATCTTTGTGAACTTATTATCTTAATGTCACATCATCTCTGAGGTTTATAATGCTTGGCTCTGATACCATTTCTGTAACACCCCCAAATCCGGGGTCGGGGATTCGGGTTGTCACGAGTTCCATTTCCCTTATCATTACTTAATCTTAACAGTCAGCCAACTACTGAGTACTGTAACCCCACAATATACACACACACACACCACAAGTTATAGTCTCAGAGATGAATACCAAAAATAACACAAGTCATTTTATTCCACAATTAAAAGCCATTACACCTTAAAAGGGTTCTGAATAAATTTACATATTCCTTGCCATTATTACAATTCATATTATACGTAAGTCTGGTTCATCAATAGTTGAAAACCTAGCCTATTGGTAGCTCCTACCTCAGCTACGGCGACATCAACGCTTCCAGAAAACTGCGGAACGTTTCCTAACCGCTTGCGAATTGGGAGCTTGGTCCTGTTCATCCTTTCTATCTGTTGTTGTGTGATGAAAGAAGAAAGAAAGGGTGAGCAACAAGCCCACAGAAATAATATGCATAATAATTAACAATATATGAGCATTCTCATAGTACTCATGAAAGTCTTGGTCAAGAAGAAATGAACCAAGTTTGACCTCTTAATGCGACGAAGTCGTAAAATATTCAGTATATATACTTATATACTTTTCAAAATCTTTGAAATCCTCTGCCATGTATAATATACATAGAGTTCCAGTTTATAGCTGTATAAAAATATCGTTGCAAGGTGATCTCATATATCTAACCTTGTCTCAACGTTTTTCTGAAAATCTTTGTCATGCATAAGATAATCATTTACTAGATATAAGTTGAAAAGATGAAGTTACAAGATACTCCAATATACTTATATCCTTTCTGAATACTACTTGAACTACCACCGTTCAAGGTATAAATAGTTCATCACATATATGAAGCTACAAGGCATAACTTGTATAGAATCAATCTTTGAAATATCATTCAAAAGAAATGAAGTTACAAGATACTTCATTTGATGGAAACATCATTCTGAAAACTCGACCCTGCCAACACTCAACAATCGCCCAGCCGTAGCCTTTCTATCGAAGTGCTCTGGGTAGTGTTACAGAAATATCCAACTGGATGATGAACTCATTACGGGAGTTTGCCGGCCCAGGAAGACAACTTACGATGATCAGTCGTAGTAGTGCAACCCCACCATTTTCTACATGAAGAGGAGAACCTGTCGGATTTACTTGTCAACCGAACACTGGACTCCTAAGGAATGGACCGTCTTAGCGGAATTTCCGGGCCATTTGGGCCAATAAATAAGGCTGCGCCGGCGCCACTCGACCACTTACGAGTTACGCCACTCCTAGTTCAGATGAAATCCATGACTCTGAAACGTAAAGCTCGTCCCCCCTTTCCCCAAGTAGAAACTTGTTGATACAGCTCCACCAAGAAGTCGTATCTAGTTGGAAAGGAAAACTCACCGATATTTCCCAGGCGATGCATGTTAATGGATTAACTTGTCCCAAGAATTTTACTTCCCGAGTGTTGGGTAAGTAATCAAAAACTCTTTTATCAAAATAACAACCTTGTTGCGAATATAAAACACACCACAGAGCCGGATTCCTCAGGTTTTGAGAAAGTATTTAAATCCCCTTCGAAAGGAGGATCTTAAATATAAAAATGAGTTTTGGGATCCGCCCTAACTTTTAAAATCATTTTGAAGACTCGAAAACATTTTAAAGAATGTTTAGAGTAATGCTGATTTTATAAAATAAATCAGTCCTGATATGTTAGAAAGTATCTGAATATTATTATTTAAATAATATTCCAATAAGGATGATCCTTATAAAAATAATCGAAGTAGAAGTTTTAAAACTCATACTTGAAATGAATAATAAATAACCAAAGATATACTTATACGAAAGTATGATCTTTATTTGAATAATCGAAAATAAGTTTGATTATCAAACATCATTCTTTAATAAAATAAAGAATATTATTTAATAAATAAGTGGAGTCATAAGTCCTCGAATGAATATTCAAAATAATATTCATTAAATAAAATAAACGGAGTCATATGTCCTCGAATGAATATTCAAAATAATATTCATTAATATGAATAAACGAAGTCATAAGCCCTTGAATGAATATTCAAAATAATATTCATTAATAAAAATAAAGTTATTGAATATACCTTATTCGATTCATAGTTTTGAAAACTATATCTATATATATATATAATATACTCGGGAACATCGACTCCCGGTTTTAGAAAATGTTCACATTTGGGTCCCCTATACTAAGGGTATACGCAATTACTGCTTATCTCTATCATAGCTATTATGCAACTAATAAGCATTGAAATCAACAGATAGATAACCAGATTACGAAACAGACATGCATATATATATACCATATCAGCATGCTTCAATATATCGCAAAATTTGCTAATTAACCAGCATGCATCTATCACAAGATAATGCATATACATATATACATCACAACAACAGTATAACGGGTAGAAAACTTGCCTGAGCGACTGGGGGTGATAAATGGCTTGAGACGAGTCTGGTAACCTATAAACAATATATAAGTTGGAATTAAACCAAAGTCGCTTATGAATCTATACTTTAACCAATTAGACCCTAATGTTCGCTTTTGCGCTTAACGATTCACTTAAGTCGCTCGAGTACCCTCGGCTCCACCATTTTTAATAAATTAACCATTAAGGGTTTTAAGGCGATTCTTTCGCGAGTACCCTACCAACTGCCTAATCCACTTTCCATAATTGTTTTATACTCCAATTAGTCATTTAAGGGCCTTAACCAATGTTTCAAAGTAAGGCGAGGGGTAATGGTTCGTTCACGAAACGCCGTTACTTAAAACGGTCGTTTCTCCTAAACCGTACATTCGATTCAAACGAACCACATATCAAAACGAAGCCCGTAACATGAACTATCTAATCATGGAAATGGTCAAAACCTAACAGTGAGTTCACGGGTCCTGATGTTAAGAACAAAACAGTCTAAAGTAAATCGGACATTACGACGGCTATGTTTACGCGATTACCAATTTGTATCCTACTCCAAATCAACCACCAATCAACCACAATTCAACCATACAACCAATCTCCATACATACAATGCTACAACAGCCCCAACAACTCAATATTTCCAATTTACACTACTTCCCAATCATGAACTAAAAGCTTACATAAGTTCTTTAACTAATCAACAAGATTTACAACTCCAAACACATCACAAAACCAACACATCTCTAAATACACAATAATCAAGCTTCTCATGAACCATTCCAAACACAAAAACTCTAAATATACAAAAGTAGGGCTAGGGTATGAGATTATACCTTCCTTGGTGAGTAAAAGTAACTAAGGAGCTTGGAATCACCCTTAAAAGTCCTTACCAAAGCTTAATCTAAACAAAAACTCAAGAACAAAATTTTAAGTTCTTAAAAAACACTATTCACCCTCTTCTTCCATGAATTTTAGGAAGAGATTGTGAAGGAATTTGAAGCTTAAAGTTATAGGATAGCTATATCTATGCATAAGGAACCTTAGATAATTACCTCACTAATTAATGAAGCTTGGAACTTGGATTTGGGTTTTTTTTTTCTTCTTGAAAATGGAAAAGGGCCGAGAGCTTCTCTTGGAAAAATGAAGTCAAGATGTGTTTTTTTGTTTGTGATTTGTTTTGCTTGGTTCCTAGGTTTTTGTTTTGTTTAATTACCCTTTTAACCATGTAAAATTGTGTGGTTAATAATCAACCACACTTCCTTCCTTTTTGGTCATGCTTAGGTCATCAATCTTATGTCATCTTCCTATGCTTGTCCTCTTCTTATTGGTTTGATGACATCATCCTCACTAACCTCTTTGATTAGCTTCTAATTACTTGGCTAATGAATGCTGATCTGTTATACGGTTCGCTTAACTTTCGTTTTCGTTTATCGTTTGAGGGATCATATCCGGGATCTTATTACTTGGGTTTCCTTAACCTTTCTCAATACATTATATTCCTTTTATGATCCTCTCTTATAATCCTTGAATTTAAATCATTTTTATCCTGTTACCTTATACTCAATTCTTTCGGTATCTGGTGGATTTTCGGGAAAAATCAAAGTGTTCGAATTTGGATTCTGACGATCTTTACATACACTTATATATCATATAGAGTACTAATAAGATCTCAGAATAACAATAAAAGAACCCCTACATAGTGTGGCATGAAAAGTTTTCTTGTTCAGCAATATCATCAAAAACAATATTCATAAGGGTTACAAAAAGTTCAAAACTTTGGGGTTATTACATATAAGTTATAGGATTGATTTTTGTTGCGAAATCTCTAGATAATTCTAGCTAGGCTTTTTTGATTACAAGCTAAGCTAATTAGCTTAGCCATTAGCTTACCTATTCTCTAGCCCTAGTTAATCATCCTAGTTCCTTAGCTCATTATTTAATAAAGCAACCATGGTTACTTTTCTACCATGGTTAGTTAGTGCGTTACGTTTATTTAATCATTTACGCGTTCGTTCGGTCACTTAAACATTTTCATAATACTTTCTCGCAAACGGTTCACGACGTAAATCCTTTCGTATTTACTCCTCATGTTTTGAAGTATCGTCCTTGGATATAAATCTGTAGGGTTTTAAATTTTTAATTATATTGTGATCCTCGTAATCCTCGATGATTCATAAATATGGTCGTTTTTTAAAGTTCGTTTTCTTCGAAAACTAATAGTGTTTACATACACTCATTTGGTACGTATAATCATAATATCAACTTCGAAACTCATTTTCTCATGCACAACATAGTGTGGGCTAAAAAGTTTTTCCCGTCTGACAGGGTTACTATTCATTAAGCATTTTACAAGGTCTCAAAAATTTGAGTTATTATATTACTATTCATAAAGGTCTTTTACTAATGTCAAAAATTTGGGTTTTTACAATCTTCCTCCTTTTCATATCCTTGAAGTGCTTCTTCTCGAAAAGATCGCCCTTTTTTTCGTTTGATGTGCCTTAGACTCCCATTCCTCTGAAGAGATCTTCATCTTGTCCATGGAGACTTGCAGTATTGCATAGTCACTCCTCATTTTGATGCTTTTTGCAGAGGATGTAGCAAAGTAGGTATTGGCCTGGAAAAGAAAACAAAAAAAGGTCATAAAAAAGGCTAACCCCACGGAAGATAGGGATAAGATGCTAAGGTGACCAAAACTCAAGAGGTCCGAGTCCCCAACATGAAAAGTCATGGTTGACCAAGACCTTCACTAAGGTCTGATCACGGCCGACCAAGAGTATGATGGGCCGAGTCCTCATGTGGAGGCCTCTGGCCGACCAGAACCCTCGCGAAGGTTGATCCAGAGCCTCCTAGAGGACTTCCCGTGACCCTCCTGTGAAAATTCTGAAGAAAAATTCATTAAAAGAAGTGCACTTGAATGAAAAAATTTACAAGTTAAGAGTATTGATACAAGGCGTGAGCCCCTAACATCTCGGCCTCGAGTAACTTCTCACCCGATGAGACATAAACAAGGTTTGGGTAAGTGATGCAACTCTTAGACCATTCTAGGGCAAGGGACGGACTCCCGAACACCTAGTCATTCGTGGATATGCCCTATGAGGGTTCAATAGGGATCTTCATATTTTCATCCAAATCTTTGACCCTTTTCTTTATGGAGCCAGAGGCCTCAAGGAATGCCGGGACTTTAGGGATGTGGTTCGCCTGCTTGGTAGCTTCCCTAGCCATCCTTCCAGTGACCATGTCACTCTTTTCGGTCAATGCATCCAAGGCTTTATCAGCTGAAATAAAGCAAAGGAAATATAGATATAAGAACAAACTTGACCAAGTTTGAGATAGAATAAAAATGAATACCCTCTATAGAGAGGCTGCTAATGTCGGACTCCATTAGTTTTCTCTCGATAATAAACTTCCAATAAGGGTGTTAGGTCACACACACTGTAGAGGGGGTGAATACAGTGTAAATTACAATCAAATCAAACTTTAATATCTCAAGTAACAGAAAACAAACTTTATTGAAACAATAAACTCTGTTACAGTATTAAACCGTTACCTCTCAGTGATGAACAAATATCACAAGAGCTGCTAGGGTTACAATGAATAATCTTCTCGAATATGATAACACTTATAGTGTAAACCCTATATCTGTGTTTATATATTACACAGTTACAAGATAATCGCTAATTGATATGGAATATAATTCTGCTTCCTAAAATATATCAATCAGATATCTTTTCTTCCAAGTATTCCATTCTTCACGAAACTCCTTCTTCATGCATATCTCTTCTTATGTTTATCTTGATCTTCTTTCCTTTAATCAGCTACTTTCCTTATCTGAACGTCCTTCAGCACTTAAGTTCTGATATCTAACTTCTGATGATTATCTCCTGATAATATAAGTACTGATATCCTTAAGTCCTGACTTCCAGTATAAGTACTGATTCCCAGTTAAGTACTGATTTGTCCTGTTAAGTAAGATCTGAAAACTAAACATAAATCATATTAGCCATGACATTATCAAATATATCTAACAATCTCCCCCAACTTGTAAATTAGCATAATATACAAGTTTAACAGATATTTGATGATGTCAAAAACATTAAGTACAAATGCATGAGAATTAGACTAGATAACTATAACTTATAGTCCTTAAAGCTTTACCAATATTTAACTTCTGATAACAACTTCAGTCTGTACAAATATCAGAATTTAAGCAGTTGTAGATCTTCGACTTGGCTTCATCTTCTGATCTCTCTGATGTCAGGAGTTGTTGTGAGATAGTTCTTCAACAAACATCTCTCAGCATATCTAAGTTCATCAATCATTCTCCTTTTAGCATCTTTAAGCTCTGCAGTATCTTCACCAATTTGAAAGATTGCAGCCCTGAGATCATTAATCTTTGCTTTTCTTATATCCTGATCCAGTCTGATCAAATAAGCTTTATCAGACTCAAGATTGAATTCCACAGCCCTGTAACCTAGAAAGGTAGTTATAATTTTAGCAGTGTTGGGCTTCATTTCAACTATATCATCCTTGTGATCTCTGTAATTTGGAACGTATGTGCTGTCAGACTTAACAGAATAAAGCCTTTTCTGTCTCTGAATCTGATCCTTCAAATAGTTTGCAGCAGTTCCTGTTATTCTGTCATCCACTTGAAGTAAGAATAGTACATGCTCCAATTCTTCAAAATACTTCAATGGAATGGCATTTTGTCTTATATGATAAACCCTACCATCTGACATGAAGTACAATAAAATGTATTCTTTCAAGTAGGTATGGTAAACCATTTGTACAGATTCCAGTTGATTCAATCTCTCAGGAGTTGCTCCAATACCTGGTTCACTCAAGGAAGTTGGATCATTGGTAGTGTTCTGTATTCTTCTTTCATCAGCACTTCCCAATCCAGTTTTATCTCTTGCTTCCTTTCCAGTAACTACTCTTGCTTCAAAACCACTTGCAGCAGTCTTTAAAGGTTGAGTCTGTTTTGCTTTAGTGAATCCTGGTAGGAGTGTCTTTGGTCTAACTTCTGATATCAAGTTAACTTGAGCTGTGTTAGAGGTTACTTGCTTCTTCAAAATATCAGAACTTACAGCTTCTTGACTCTGAACAACTTGAACCATGTCAGAGGTTGTTATAATAACTTTTCTTGAAGTCAGAGCAAGATTCCTTTTTATCAGTAATTTCTTCATCCTCAGGAGGCACATAAACCTTGATAGGTTCACCAACCTTTTCTTTACCCTTGGATCTTGGATCTATCTGTGGTTGTGATCTAGCCAGTGTTGCTTTAGAATGTGTCCTTTCTTTGATCACAATGCCTTTGAGTTTTGGAAGTGGCTTTTCACCAGAAGCTTCAGATTTAGATGTGACTTTCTCTGATTTAAGCCTGGCTTCTTCTTCCATTAAACTCTCCAAGTCCATTCCTGGATTTTCCAGAAGAAATAACTGTCTTGACATTTCCTCATCAAGATCTAAAAGTTCATCAGAACTTATTCTTTTACCAGTAGCAGAACTTATTCTTTTCCCAGTATCAGAACTTGTCATGTGACTTGTGATTTCAGCTTTTCTTGATGTGAATCATCTACCTTGACTATGACCTCTACCCATTCCAGAGCTTCCTTGATCATCTTTTCCATCATCCTTCCCTTTCAGTGTCTTGTCAATCTTGCATTTGGACTTAATTACTTTCTCCCCCTTTTTGGCATCAGCGGGTAATAGGAGAGAGACAAGCAATTCCACTGAGGATTGAATTTCAGTAAGTTGAGATTGCTGAGAAGCTTGAGTTGTCAAAATATCATTAATCTGAGCTTGTTGTTTTTCTTGAGTCTTCTCAATAGTAGCAATCCTGTCAAAGGTAGATTGGAAGAACCTTTTCTTGTCAAGTTTCCAAACTTCTCCTTGCTTAATAAATTCTTCCTGAATCTTGTGTAGCTCTGCATGAGTAGTTGAATGAAGACCTTGTAGATGTCTAGTACTCAATGCAGTGATTCTAAGCTGGGTTTGAAATCATCGGAATTTAACATTTCATCAGCTTTAGTCAAGTGCTCAGCAAGATGAATCTCATTTGGAACACAGGAAACTGAGTTCCATTCCTTAGTCCACTCCCGTCCTGCAGGAGTTTCACTCCAAGGCGCTGGTTCTTCTCTGGTAACAAACTTCTTAACCAGTTCAGACTTAAGAATAGTCTGTTGAGGAGCATGTCCTGAAGGACCTGCTTCTTCAGCATCTGCAGTTGGAGCAGCATCACCAGTATCTCCAGCCTTTGCAGCATCAGAACTTACAGAATCAGTATCCTCTGATAAAACAACAGTGTGAGTAGCAATGGAGGCTTCAGCATCCTCTAATTGCTGATCTGGTTCTAAGTTCTGATCAACAGCCATATCCTGATACTCACCTAAAGTCTGATCATCAGCATCTTGATGCAGAGAAGGTGTTGTGGATAACTCTGGAGTTTGAACAGCATCAGTAACAGGTGTTGGTGAAGGATTAGTTGCTGTTGGAGCTTCTAAGAGAATTACTTTAGGCACAACCAAGTTTTGAACATCAATATCAGTACTTGTGCCTAGATCAACAGGAGATACAGAGGATGTGTTGACCTTTTCAGAAACAGCTTCCTGAGATGGAGTTGATGGAGAAGAAGTGACTTTAGAAAATTCCTTTTCTTATGAAATCAGAGATTCCTGATCCCCTTCCTTAGCTGCTTCCTCTTCATCATCTGAAACTGGCCTATTTGCCCTCTGTTTCTTGTATCTCTTTGAAGATTTGGATTCCTTGGGAGTTTCAGAAACTGTCATTCTTCTAAGCCTCTTGAGAAGCTTAGATCCCCCAATTCCAGAATCCTTCTGAGAAGTCACTTTCTCAGCTTCTTTTTCAACAGGTTCTGAAGAAGGAACCTGGTCCTCAGTATCAGGTTCATCTCTCAAGGCAATCCTCCTTCTCTTTTGAGGTGTTTGAGGAACAGTCTTTGTCCTCTTAGGTTTGGAAGATGAAGACTTCACAGTAGATACTGAGGGATGAGGTTCTGATGGTTGAACATCAGGATAAAGTGCAGTGTACTTAACAGGGTCATAGGTGATTAATGCTTGTTTGACAGATAAAGGTATTAAGAGGGGTCTTAACACAGCCTTCTTATTATCAGTAGATAATAAATCAGTGAAAGCTCTTTTAGCTAGTCTAAAGGATGGAATTAAATCACCAAACCTTTGGGGCTGATTACAATAGAACCTATGAATAAGCTGACAAAATCTGGCAAAATATACAGTATTTCGATCTTCTGTCATCCTATCCCCAATAAATCCTAAGACAGCACTTGCATAATCAAAATCAGTTTGATTTATAAGAGCATACCCGATTTGTTGGCTGAATATGAGAATTGCATCGAAATTTGAGCATTTGTTAGCAAAAGCCTTGGTAATGCAGTCAAAGAAGAAACTCCATTCCCTCCTTATGAAAGATTTCTTCAACTTGCCAAGCTTTGCCAATGTTCCCTCATATCTTAGACTGGCCATCATGTTCTGAAGAACCGGTTCGTCAACAGTAGAATAAACACAGTTCTCAGGTAGCTGCAGTGCTTGTCGAACCGTAGACAAAGTCACAACATACTCATTGTCCCCTGATGAAAAGATAATACTCGGGGACCCTTGAGCACCACCATCAGCATATACTCCACTCCTCCAGAACTCCAGTACTTGAACTCCAGAGACTGATTCAGGCTCAGTTAGAGCGTACCCAATATCAGAACTAGTGAGAAAATCCTGAATGAAATTAAGTTCAGAGGGTGCCTCTGATGTGTGAAGTATAGCAGAGAAGTTATTAGGAACAAACTTTGCTCCATTGAAGATTATGTCCTTAGGTGCCATGTGAAAAGTTAAGATTGAAGAGTTCCTGGTAGGTGTTTGATAAAATGTGTGTATGAAAAACCAACGTGAGAAGAAGAGAGAGAGAGACAGAGTAAAAGCAAGTAGAGAGAAAAAGTATGAAAGGAAATAAAAGATTAAAAAATCCTCTCTCTATCGTACTTATACTCTGAAAAAAAAATGTTACCGTTGGACACCTGTTAGACATGCAGTAATAACGGATAGTTACTGGGCGCGAGAAAACAGTAATCATTACTTACCCACTTGCAGTTTTTCAAGGAAAAACCGTTCCACTTACCCAGATATTCCATTAATCAAGGTGAAACAGTTTTCATTCAAAATTGAAACTGTTCCCACTGATTTAATTATTTTTCACTGCATCATTAATATTCATAAAATAAAACAAGTGAAAATGACCAAGATAAATCAGGTGAGTAAGTACTGATAAAGGAAAATCAGAACTTAAATTAAAACAGAATTTATATGGTCATCAGAATATGAATCATTATCAGGATTTATCAATGCATTACAAAATAACTTAGAGACAAAATCTTGAAACAAAAACAAATTTCATTAATATATCAAGTGAATACATTCATGAAATTGAAATTACATCAGAATTTATACAAGATTTCCCTAAGCTGCTAAACCTAACATCAACAGCCTTAGTCCTTGCTCAAGAAGCAAGGCAAGGCTGATGATGAAGAAAAACAGGAAGAAGAAAATAAATCATTTCTTCTTCCTACTCTCGACAAACAGAATGGCAAGTCGAATGATTCGCTCTTGCTGGCGGAGAGCTTCCAGCCTTTCCTCCTCCAATCGCTCCAGATGGCGATGGTAGTCCATATAGAGGAATAGGAGGTGGGTGAGTACCTCCTGTGGGACAGAGTCCCATATGTCATCAGGAATGGCAGTGACGTGCCATTCCTGCTGCCAATCGGCACAGCTGAGCTCCATATTGAAGGTTTCGAAGTTCAAAAATATGTTATATCTGACCATGGTGTTTTTGATAGAAAAAGAATGAAGGTAAGTTTGTGAGAAAAGATTTGATGGGAAGGCTGATGTGAAGTGGTTGCTTATATAGGCAGGAGAATGCCAGGAGACGCAAAGAAATTTAATGTTGACAGGTAGAATTAATTCTACCTCGTCTCCCCAGACTTGGAAAAAGAAAAACATTCATTGGAAAGAGAAAACATGGTTTAATGCGCACAAGAAGCAAGTAAAAGTTGACTGTTCAAGTACCAATACCATTAACCCTAACCATAGTGACTATTAATCTTCCACTTCAACATATTCTAGTTTGAACTGAGACTGTTATTAAATTTTATCCATAGATAAGTCAAGTAAAGAATTAGACTTATATCAGAACTTAACAGTCATCAGAACATAATTTCTTAACTCGAAAAAGGAATGCCTATCTGAGTAAGTCCTCATACAAGTTCTGAGTTATATTCTTCAGAACTTAATCAGCAGAACATGCAATCAGAACTTGTCCTCAGAATTTGTGCAAAATGACACAATGATATTTATCTAAAAGAACATAGACCACCACAGTAATTTTCATCATTCATATGGAGTGATTAGTGTGTGCATTAAGCTAAATTTCAGACAAAGAGTAAAGTCTAATTCACTTCAGTACATCTTAGAAATAAGGCATAACTAAAACTTTGCTAAAGAGCTGTCATTATTCTGTAACCTACTGTTGAATGAGTTCATGCTAGAGTCCACCTCAATTATTGTGTGCTAATTTTATGCATCTTTTTGAATTCCATTTTACAGTGGCTTCTCAGTGTAAGTGAGTCACGACTGCTTATCAGAATTTATGCTATTATCAGAGTATTTCTCCAGTAATCATAGAGTGTGAAAAGTCACCAAGAAAATATTTTTGTTTTCTAATGCATATTTACTTAATACCAGCAATGCACTTGGGTCGTCCCTTCCACATTTTTACTCTAGATCTCAAAGGAGTACCTGATTTTATTGTTTGATCCTTTTGCTTTTTCTTTTGATAAGTGAGGTTTATCAGCACTTAGTGCATTCAGCAGATTTACTAGTATCAGAACTTAACAGATGAGTAGCATTATTCTAATTTGTGACCTAGTAATAAGATAGACAAAGTAAACTCAACTAAGCTCAATTATCAGAATTTGCTTGTGTCAATAGATTTCCACAGAAATAATTACTTCTTATATGGGATCCTTTGTTTATTGAAGACTACTAGGTCAGCATCTAGCACAGTTATCCTCATAGGATTGAATAGTTACTTTAACAGACATATCACTTATCAGAGTTTAGAAACATATATCAGACAATAGTCAGTACTTAAACACATTTATTAATTAATCACAGAATTCACAAAGAGATTAAATTCTGTAAATACTGATCATAAAGTCTGATAAAACAGAACAAGACTAGGCAGATTTAGAGAAAGAACCTGAAACCATTCCAAGTTCATTTACCAATCTTGTAAAAGTGGCTTCACACAATGGTTTTGTGAAGATATCTGCTAGTTGTTGATCTGTTGGAACAAAGTGCAATTCCACTGTACCTTCATCCACATGTTCCCTTATGAAGTGGTACCTGATGCTGATGTGCTTTGTCATAGAGTGTTGAACTGGATTACCTGTCATAGCAATAGCACTTTGATTATCACAGTAAATAGGGATTTTGAAATATGTTAACCCATAACCCAGTAACTGATTCTTCATCCAAAGAATCTGTGCACAACAGCTTCCTGCAGCAATATACTCTGCTTCTGCAGTTGATGTGGAAATTGACTTTTGTTTCTTGCTGAACCAAGAAACCAATCTACCTCCAAGAAATTGGCAGCTTCCACTTGTGTTTTTCCTGTCAATTTTGCAACCTGCAAAATCTGCATCTGAGTAACCTATTAGTTTAAAATCTGATTCTCTAGGATACCACAATCCCAGATCAGTTGTTCCTTTAAGATACTTGAAAATTCTTTTCACAGCTGTTAAGTGAGGTTCTCTTGGATCTGCTTGAAATCTTGCACAAAGATAGGTAGCATACATGATATCAGGTCTACTAGCAGTTAGATAGAATAGAGAGCCAATCATACCTCTGTAATTAGTAATATCTACTGATTTACCAGTATCCTTATCCAGTTTTGTTGCAGTGGCCATGGGAGTGGATGCACTTGAACAATCTTGCATTCCAAATTTCTTCAGCAAGTTTTTGGTATACTTAGTTTGACAAATAAAAGTGCCTTCTTCATTCTGCTTGACTTGAAGGCCCAGAAAATAGCTAAGTTCCCCCATCATACTCATCTGATACCTTGACTGCATCAGTTTGGCAAACTTCTTGCAAAGTCTGTCATTTGTAGACCCAAAAAATAAATCATCAACATAAATCTGGACCAGAAGTAAGTCCTTTCCATGGTTAAGGTAGAACAGTGTTTTGTCTATTGTTCCTCTGTTGAATCCACTTTCCAGAAGAAACTGAGCTAAAGTCTCATACCATGCTCTAGGAGCTTGCTTAAGTCCATAAAGTGCTTTATCAAGCCTGTAGACATAATCTGGATGTTTGGAGTCTACAAAGCCTGGAGGTTGTTCAACATATACTTCCTCCTCCAATTCTCCATTGAGAGAAGCACTTTTCACATCCATTTGAAAGACAGTAAACTTTTTGTGAGCAGCATAAGCCAAAAATATCCTTATGGCTTCTAACCTAGCAACTGGTGTAAATGTTTCATCATAATCAATTCCCTCCTGTTGAGAATATCCTTTTGCAACCAGCCTTGCCTTATTCCTTGTAATTATGCCATCACTGTCAGTTTTGTTTCTGAATACCCACTTTGTACCAACGACAGATCTATTCTTTGGTCTTGGCACTAGGGTCCAGACTTTGTTTCTTTCAAATTCATTTAACTCTTCCTGCATTGCTTGCACCCAATCTGCATCTTGAAGAGCTTCTTCCACTTTCTTTGGCTCAGTCTGAGAGAGAAAAGAATTGTAAAGACATTCGTTTGAAGTACCTGTTCTAGTTCTGACACCTGCATCAGGATTTCCAATTATCA
Organism: Apium graveolens; assembly: GCF_009905375.1. Classification (NCBI taxonomy): domain Eukaryota; kingdom Viridiplantae; phylum Streptophyta; class Magnoliopsida; order Apiales; family Apiaceae; genus Apium; species Apium graveolens. The sequence continues at coordinate 208,246,061 of NC_133649.1, read as the reverse complement.
AATCAGGTGTATGTGATTTTGTCCACTTCCTTGCAGATGGAAGGTTTTCTCTAGAACTAGATGCTCCCCCATGTTCCATGCTGTCTTCATTTTCATTTTCTGATGCTCCCCCTGAAACTATGCTCTCTGAGTTGGATTCTTCAGAATTTAGATTTTCAGCACTATCAGAACTTGGCTTATCAGAACTTGACGAATTAGAACTTGAAGAGCCAGATGTATGTTCTGATGTTTCTTGAGATGTGGTAAGATTTTGAGTATGCTCCCCCTGCATAGGTGCATCTTCCTTTGGCGTAGTCACCACAGTTTCAATAACACCAGAGTTTAATCCATCAGAGCTTACAGTATCAGGACTAAGACTGTCAGGATTTTCAGTGTCAGAATTTGAGTCTTCATTTTCAAATCTCAGCTGATCATGATCAATAAAATCTTCAAGACCCGTAATCTTCTTGTCATCAAAGGAGATATTGATAGATTCCATGACCACTTTTGTTCTTAAATTATAGACTCTGAAGGCTTTTGTGGAAAGTGGATATCCAACAAAGATTCTTTCATCAGCTTTTAGATTAAACTTGGATAGCTGTTCAGGATGAGTCTTGAGAAAAAAATACTTACATCCAAATACATGAAAGTACTTCAGATTTGGCTTCTTTTTCTTCACCATCTCATATGGTGTTTTTCCATGCTTGTTAATGAGTGTTGCATTTTGAGTAAAACAAGCAGTCTGCACAGCTTCAGCCCAGAAATAGGTTGGAAGCTTTGCTTCTTCAAGCATTGTACGTGCAGCTTCAATGAGAGTTCTATTCTTCCTTTCAACAACTCCATTTTGCTGTGGAGTTCCAGGGGCAGAAAATTCCTGGTTAATTCCATGGTTTTTGCAGAACTCTTCCATTATCAAATTCTTGAACTCAGTGCCATTATCACTTCTTAAGATTTTCAAAGAATCTTTGACCAATTTATCCAGATGTTTAACATGATCAATCAAGATAGATGCAGTTTCACTTTTTGTGTGCAAGAAATATACCCATGTGTTTCTGGTGAACTCATCCACTATGACCAACACATATTTCTTCTTTGCAATAGACATGACATTCACTGGACCAAATAGATCAACATGTAGTAGATGATAAGGCTCAAGAATTGATGATTCAGTTTTGCTCTTGAATGAAGATTTTCTTTGTTTGGCCTTCTGACAAGAATCACAAAGCCCATCAGGAGCAAATACTGACTTTGGCAGTCCTCTCACAAGATCTTTCTTGACTAGTTCATTTATATTGTTGAAATTTAAGTGAGAGAGTTTCTTGTGCCAATTCCAGCTTTCTTCAATTGATGCTCTACTCATCAGACAGATTGCAGAACCATCAGTACTTGTTGAAAGCTTAGCTTCATAAATGTTACCACGCCTGTATCCTTTCAGAACAACTTTGCCTTTAGATTTACTCACAATTTCACAGTGTTCTTCAAAGAAATCAACATGATAACCTCTGTCACAGATTTGACTTATACTCAGCAGATTGATTTTAAGTCCTGAGACCAGAGCTACTTCTTTAATGATGACATTCCCAAGATTGATATTACCATATCCCAATGTTTTTCCAATGTTGCCATCTCCATAAGAAACACTTGGGCCAGCTTTCTCCACAAAGTCTGATAGCAGGGCTTTATTTCCAGTCATATGTCCTGAACATCCACTGTCCAGAACTAGAATATTTTTCCTGTTGCCCTGCAATCACAAAGACCACTAATGATTAGTTTTAAGGACCGAGACTTGCTTGGATCCTTTGGCCTTATCAAGTTTGTTAACATTTGCAGCGGATTTAGCATCAGAGTTTATGTTAACATTTTTCTTATCAGAACTTACACTATCAGACTTTGAATCAGAATTTACACTAGAAGGAACAATGGAAACTTTCTTCAAAGAAGGTTTTAATTGACAATAATCATAGTACAAGCTATGATTCCATAGTACAAGGATTCTATGGTTTATATCTAACAGACTGACTCTTAACTCCTGATTTTGAAGGTAAGGAGTTAATGTTCTTATTCTTCCTGCAAAAAGAAGCCAGATGGTTAGAACTTCCACAGTTATGACATGTTTTCCTGGGAGCATCAGGAACAGGTTTATAATCATTGCTTTTATTCACACCTTCCTTTCCATTTCTATTTTTCCTAGGGGATTTTACCTTGTTTACATTCTTAACATCTTTCAGCTTATGCTTAAGCTGCTTCTTTGTCATTAAGCCTATGTTTACCTCAGCTGTCTTTTTCTGTTTTAGTTTGTCAGAAGTTAATTCCTCTTTAACTCCTGATTTCTCATTATCAGACTTTACAGTTACAAACTTAACAGGTTTTAACTTTGGCTTTTGCTTAACAACAGGCTTAATTTCTTCAGTTCCTTTATCATTCTTATCCTCTCCATAACCTAAGCCCTCTTTCCAATTTTCACTACTTAGCAAATTTTGAGTTGTTCTGCCAGAGTTAGTCCAAGTCCTGATTATCTCTCTTTCCTTTTCTAACTCAGTTTTTAGAGATTCATTCATTTTTAGCACTTCATCCCTAACATAAAAAGCATCATCTCTATCCTTCTGAGTTTGATGGAATATAACTAACTCTTTTTCTAAGAAATCATTTCTTTTCTTAAAAGCAAGATTTTTAGAAGTTAATCTTTCACATGTTAAGGTTTGATCTCTATAACTAACAAACATGGTTTTAAGATATCTTCTCAACTCATTAATATCATCAGTATGAAAAGCATAAGTAGTCTGAGGTACCTTTGTTTCAGCAGCTTCAGAACTGCTCTCAGCACTTTCTTTATCAGCATTTGCCATCAATGTATAGTTCTCCTCACTTTCAGAGTCTGAGGTGTCTGTCCAGCTTTTCTGCTTTGTGACAAGAGCCTTGCCTTTGTCACCCTTCACTTTCTTGCAATCAGGAGATATATGGCCTTTCTCACCACAGTTATAGCATTTAACATTGGTATAATCTCCTCTGTCAGACTTTCCTCCTCTGCCTTCAGATCTTCTGAAATTCTTCTTATCAGAACTTGTGCCTTTCCTTGAAAACTTCTTTCCCTTCCTGAACTTCCTGTATGCAATCTTTGTGATTCCTTTCACCATAAGAACACACAGCTTCATCATCTCCTCATCAATATCAGTCTCAGGCAAGCTTTCAGAATCTGAGTCATCATTAGTTTCAGAACTTGATGACTCAGTATCAGACTTTGTAAAAAGAGCTTTACCCTTGTCTTTCCTTGAGGAAGCTGCTTTGGGGGATTCTTCTTTAGCCTTAAGAGCAACTGTCCTTGACTTTCCTCCTTTCCTCTTGCTTTTTTGTTCCATCTCAAGTTCATGAGTCTTGAGCATTCCATAAATTTCATCAAGAGTTGTTTCATCAAGACTGTAGTTGTTGCCTTCAAATCCCAACTTTCAGGAAGAGCTAACAGGAATTTAAGGTTTGAATCTTCAAGATCATACTCCTTATTAACCAGTGACAGATCATTCAAGAGTTTGAAAAATCTATCATATAAATCAGTCAATGATTCATTAGCCTTTGAATCAAAGTGTTCATACTCTTGAGTGAGTATTGTCTTCCTGTTCTTCTTAATTGTGTCGGTTCCCTGACACCTTGTTTCCAGAGCATCCCATATCTCCTTAGCAGTCTTGCAGTTAATTACCCTGTTTGACATTACATTATCAATGGCACTATGCAGTAAGTGTCGTACCTTAGCATCCTTAGCAATTGATGCGATATCTTCAGCAGTATAATCACTCTTTTCCTTTGGTACCGTCTTTGCTGCCTCACCTGCAACTGCAACAGCGAGCTTGGTTGGTTTGTGAGGCCCTTCCTTGATTCTATCAAGATATTCTGGATCTGTAGCTTCCAGAAACATGGTCATCCTCACCTTCCATATGGCATATTCAGATGGTCTCAGTATGGGAACTCTGATGGTTTCATACCGACTTTGGATTTGTGTCTTTGGAGGTTCTTCAGTTTTGGTAGGCTTAGTTGGAGTTTCTGTGTCAGACATGATTGTGTTTGGATCTTTAACTGTATGTGTGTTAACAGATAGGCTCTGATACCACTTGTTAGGTCACACACACTGTAGAGGGGGTGAATACAGTGTAAATTACAATTAAATCGAACTTTAATATCTCAAGTAACAGAAAACAAACTTTATTGAAACAATAAACTCTGTTACAGTATGAAACTGTTACCTCTCAGTGATGAACAAATATCACGAGAGCTGCTAGGGTTACAATGAATAATCTTCTCGAATATGATAACACTTATAGTGTAAACCCTATGTGTGTGTTTATATATTACACAGTTACAAGATAATCGCTAATTGATATGGAATATAATTCTGCTTCCTAAAATATATCAATCAAATATCTTTTCTTCCAAGTATTCCATTCTTCACGGAACTCCTTCTTCATGCATATCTCTTCTTATGTTTATCTTGATCTTCTTTCCTTTAATCAACTACTTTCCTTATCAGAACGTCCTTCAGCACTTAAGTTCTGATATCTAACTTCTGATGATTATCTCCTGATAATATAAGTACTGATATCCTTAAGTCCTGACTTCCAGTATAAGTACTGATTCCCAGTTAAGTACTGATTTGTCCTGTTAAGTAAGATCTGAAAACTAAACATAAATCATATTAGCCATGACATTATCAAATATATCTAACAAAGGGGTTTGTCCATCATCTTTGATAATACAGTCACGAGCATGGAGCTCATCATCTGTGAGGTGAAGAATGTAGTGTGTACTACCTACTAGGACATCTGAAGTCAGGTCTCAAGTACACTCCCCAATCACCTTCCATCTACTCCAAGACCGCGAACTTCTTATTCCATTGATAATCGAATCGTGAAGAGAGTGAATGTTCATGATATGAGGAACATGAGGCATGTGTTGTAGTAGAACCTAGCCGGATCTGGAGGAAGGAGATGCCTTCAACATGAATATGCTTTAAAATATCGAGGCACTCAATTAAATACCGAGGTCGTTACACCTTACAATAAAAACAATAATGAAAGCCCACCCATTGGGGTAGAGCTGGCATGGGTGAACCTTTATCTCGGCAAGGAGTCTAGGAATGAAAGGATGCAATGGGAACCTTAACCCAGATTTCAACGCCACTTTATATACATACAGTCTGGTGCTACTTAGGTTACAAGTCCTTTTATTGGACTTGGCCTTGCAAACCTTGATACAGTCGGGCCAGGGATAACTTTACTTAATCTCATTGATATCCTCTTTATCAGGCATGCTTCTATGTTTAAAGGCATCGAAGTGCATGGTTCTTAGGTAGTCATCGGCTCACTCATCTAACATGCTCTTCAAACTGTTGGAACAACGATCAAGAGAGTAAGGAGAAATGAAAGCTATACCTTTCAGTGACCGTATCGTGGCTCGCTTGTGTATAGCCTCATTAGTCGAGGTGGAGGGCTTATTGTAAGGACCTTGAGACATCCTGAAACACTTAGGAAGTTGAGAGCTTCTAAGCTTGCGAAAATTTGGAAAAAATTGAAAAATGAAGGTGTGAATGAAAATGAGCACTTCTCATATTTTTTTATGGCAAAAGAGGTACCTGCTACAAAAGGTCCCAACTCTGGCTAGTTCGCGCTAACAGGTATCGCTTGAGAAAAGACCAAAAATGATAGGAAGACGGTCAAGAACTGAGAAAAAAGGACATATAAATGAATAAGGCGATACAAAACGTCGCTTATCGTATCAGTCCTCCAAGGAAAGCCTGATGAAGGCTAAACATAAGTTGTTAGTCTTAATTCGACGATTAAATATGCCAATCATAATCATTAGTGAAAATCTTAGAGTTAGATCAAGGTTAAGCTCTTAATCCAACATCAATGGCTATCTATAGCCATGACTCGATTACGGGTACGTTCTCCGAAACAAGTTTTGTGAAAAGCAGAATGTTCACGAGAACAAGTATAGAACGTTCACCAGAGCAAGAGTAGAATGTTCACCATAAAAGGTATGGAACGTTTGTTAGGTCATACACACTGTAGAAGGGGGTTGAATACAGTGTATACTATAATCAAATCGAATTAAGAACACAAGTATGAAACATAGAATAATCTTATTAATAAAATAGTATTACAATGGAACCGTTCTCTCTCAGTGATGAACAAATATCACGAGAGCTGCTAGGGTTACAATGAATAATATTCTCGATTATGATGACACTTATAGTGATAACCCTATGTTGTGTTTATATAGACACACAGTTACAAGATAAACTTCTAATTGATATCGAACATAAGTCTGCATCCTAAAATATATCAACTAGTTATCTTTTCCTCCAAGTATTCTATTCTTCATAGAATTCTTCTCCATGCATAACTCTTTTTGTGTTTGCCTTAATCTTCTTTCCTTCAATCAGCCACCTTCCTTATCTGAACGTCTTCTTGATAGGGATAAATAAATTATGTTTGTATAATTAAATACTGCATTAATTGTACAAACTGTGGGCTGCCAGGCCCAATAAAAAGATATATGATACTCAGACCAGAAAGGTTAAGCCTGATGGACCAGATCAGGCCTGATGGAATAAAAAAGGCCCAAAAGTCCTGATTATTAATTAATTTCGTAATTAATTAATAAGGGACAAATCAGATGTTGAAAAGAGTCCCGATAAGGATATAAATCCTTGGAGATTAGCCTCAAGGGGACCTAAAAGGATAAGGAATCAGTTTCCTACTATCTAGGACTCCAAAGTCCATTCTAATTATGAGACTTGCCCACCAAGTCTCCTATACCAAGTCCAATTCAAGGACTCCCAACATCTATATAAGGGGTCTCACCCCCACCAATCAGAACTATGTTTTTTGGCTTGATTCTCTAATTCACAGAGATACGTAGGCATCTCGTAAAGGCAGATTGAGTCACGAAACACGAGAGCAGCCATTAAAGGCCTTGAGCTCCCGAATCTTAGTATTAAATACAGTAAGTAATAACCTTGGTTTTTTATCCATAACATTTGGCGCCGTCTGTGGGAAGGCAACAACAACCATGGCGAGAACACAGAGAACAATTGGAGCTCTAGAGGAAGGAACACCATTAGAGGCAACCCAGTTGATTTCATCAACCGTGGAGGTTCCTCCCCATTCAACTTATTCATCTACTCAGGGGGAAGCCCAGACAGGGGCAACTCATCCTCAGCCACAAGGGACAACTCCCCCGACTATTCAAGGTACGAATCCTCAAGTTCAACAAATACATATACCTGTGAATTTTCGACCCGTCGGGTATGAATATTCAACTATTGTTACTACTAACCCCCCTTATGGGATGCCCCTTCATCCTGAGGTTGGAGGAAGCGGATATGCTGGGCGAAGCGAAGCATGAGGGCGGTCGCCCCCCTATATACGAGGTTTGGATCCTATCCCTGAGGATCGGGAATTTTCTGGTCCATACACTGAGAGAGACTCCGAATCTTCGGATGATGAAGTGGCCCCGAGAAGGAGGCGTCCTGGAAAAGAGCCAATGGCCGATGGAAGGCAACGCCCCCAAAGCACCCCAGGGGCGAATCCCCAAGAAGTGCAGGAAAAGATCAGGGCTCATGAGGCTGAAATCCAAAGGCTGAGGCGTGACTTGGAGGCTCACCAAGCCACCAGAACCCACATACCTCCTAGGGGGAGAAATCCTCCTCCTATCATAGACCTGGATGGTCCGGTAAGAAGAAGGGCTGCTGTCCCAAGAACTGATCCAAGCAATCTCCTTCCCCTTGGAGATCCTGATGATCCAACTCCACCCTTCACAGAAGAGATAATGAATGCCCATATCTCAAGGAAATTCAAGATGCCCACTATCAAAGCCTATGATGGCACGGGAGACCCCGCTAATCATGTTAGGACATTCTCTAATGCACTGCTGCTGCAACCCGTGAACGATGCTATAAAATGTTGGGCCTTTCCTCAAACCCTGTCGGGTATGGCTCAAAGATGGTACAGTCGCCTACCCCCAAATTCTATTGGATCATTCAGAGAATTAAGTCAGGCTTTTATTAAGCAATTCATCAGTGGAAGAGTCCATGAGAAAAGTTCAGCATCTCTTATGAGTCTTGTGCAGGGAGCTAAGGAATCCTTAAGAGATTACCTGAATCGTTTTACAAAGGAGGCTTTAAAAGTCCCAGACCTTGATGATAAGGTAGCCATGATAGCACTGCAACAAGGAACTAGGGATGAGTTTTTCAAGATGTCTTTGGCCAAACGACCCCCTGAGAGCATGTTGCAGCTCCAAGAGAGGGCAGGGAAGTATATCAAGGTTGAAGAAAGTATGAGGAAGACCGTAGTAAGTAATGAGCCCACTGGAGGCAAGAAACGAAAAACTGATTTGGAGTATATCGCTAAGGACAAATATCCTAGAACCGAACAAAACCCTGATTCAACCCCCAAGAAGGGAGGACCTGGGCAAAAGTTCACTGAATACGCTAAGTTGAATGCTCCCAGAAGTCAGATTTTGATGGAGATTGAGAAAGACAGAGATATTCGCTGGCCTAAGCCCTTGAAGGCTGATCCCGCCAAGCTAGATAAGGGCAAATATTGCAGGTTTCACAAAGATGTTGGCCATGACATCGATGAGTGTAGGCAATTGAAAGATGAAATTGAGTTTTTGATTCGAAAAGGAAGATTGAACAAGTATACTGGAGATGGAGGGGACAGAAATAATAATGGAAGGAAGAACTTTGAAGATCGTAGGAGGGACCAAGACGATCAGGGGCGAAACCCCCAGCCTAGAGGACCAGTTATAAACACCATTTATGGATGGCCGAGACCTCGAGGGCCTGTGATAAACACGATCTTTGGAGGTCCAACTGCTGCTGGATTGTCCAAAAATTCCAGAAAGGCATATACTAGAGAGGTTATGCATATTGTTGGAGAAGCCCCGAAGAGGGCCAGGACAGAAGTAACATTGGCTTTTGATGATTCCGACCTAGAGGGTGTGAAGTTTCCCCATGACGACCCGCTGGTCATAACACCAATAATAGGAAATAGTCCGGTTAAGAGGGTCCTTGTGGATAATGGTGCTTCTGTGGATATCTTGCTCCATGACACCTTTCTAAGGATGGAGTATAACGACTCCCAGTTAACACCAACCGACATGCCGATATATGGATTTGCTGGAGTAGAATGTCCTGTGGAAGGGATAATCAAGTTGCCAACCACCATAGGTACGGAGCCAAGGCAAGCAACGCAGATGCTGGATTTCGTAGTGGTAAAGGCTAGTTCAACTTATAATGCTATCATGGGGAGAACAGGGATACATGCCTTCAAGGCAGTCCCCTCTTCCTACCATTCAGTCATGAAGTTTCCCACCCGAAACGGGATTGGAGAAGAGAGAGGAGATCAAAAAATGGCTAGAAGCTGTTATGTGGCCTCTTTGAGGGCAGATGGAGTCGGGGGGCAGGTTCTTCCTATTGAAGATATGGATGTTCGAGAAAATGATGAGAATAGAGGAAGGCCAGCAGAAGAATTGGTCTCGGTTCCTTTATACCCCGAGAATCCTGAGAGGACGACTTTCATTGGAGCCACATTAGAGGAGCCCCTTAAAGGGAAGTTAGTGAAATTTTTGCAAGAAAATAGTGATGTGTTTGCATGGTCAGCAGCTGATATGCCAGGCATAGACCCGGAGTTAATTACTCACAAGCTAAACGTAGATCCAAGCCGGAAGACAGTGAAACAAAAGAAAAGAAATTTTGCCCCGGAAAGACAAGAGGCTATAAAGCAGGAAGTGGAAAAGCTCTTAGAGGCTGGATTCATTGAGGAGATTCAATTTCCGGAGTGGTTAGCAAACCCTGTAATGGTGAAGAAGGCTAATGGAAAGTGGAGGATGTGTATAGACTTCACCGATCTGAATGATGCATGCCCCAAAGACTGTTTTCCGCTGCCTAGAATTGATACTTTGATTGATGCTACCGCTGGACATGAGATGCTGAGTTTCATGGATGGGTTTAGCGGATACAACCAGATCAAAATGCATAAGGATGACATTCCAAAGGTATCATTTATCACTGACTTTGGTGTTTATTGTTATCTTGTTATGGCGTTTGGTCTCAAGAATGCAGGAGCCACCTATCAAAGGTTGGTGAATAGAATTTTTAAGGATTTTATTGGTAAGACTATGGAAGTCTATGTTGATGACATGTTGGTCAAGAGTCTAGTAAAGACTGATCATATAGCCCATTTAAGGGAAGCTTTCGAGGTCCTGAGGTACCACAAGATGATGTTGAATCCGACGAAGTGTGCTTTCGGCGTAGGATCTGGAAAATTCTTGGGATTGATGGTCTCGAAGAGGGGAATTGAGGCAAATCCCGATAAAATAAAGGCGATCCTGGACATGGAACCCCCCAAAACTGTCAAGGATGTTCAGAAGCTCACAGGAAGGGTTGCTGCGTTAGGACGATTCATCTCCAAGTCAGGAGACAAGTGCTTGTCATTTTTCAAGTCACTGAAGAACATCAAAGACTTTGTATGGAATGAGGAAAATCAGAAGGCATTTGAAGAGTTAAAGATGTATATGGGCCAGGCCCCATTGTTGGCCAAGCCAGTTCTGAATGAAGTTTTATTTTTGTACTTGGCTGTTTCAGAGAGCGCCTTGAGCGCCGTGTTGGTTAAGGAGGAACTGAAAGTCCAGAAACCCGTATACTATGTCAGCAAAATTTTGCATGGTGCTGAGTTGAATTATTCAGCCATTGAGAAATTCGCTTTAGCCTTGGTAATGGCTTCAAGAAAGCTGCGTCCTTATTTTCAAGATCACCAAATTGAAGTGCTAACAAATCAGCCACTGAGAAATATCATTCACAGTCCCAAGGCAAGTGGGAGACTGATTAAGTGGGCAATAGAGTTGGGAGAGTTCGATCTCAAGTATAAGCCACGTACGGCCATAAAAGCTCAGGCACTAGCTGACTTCCTGGTGGAATGTACCATACCCAACCAAGAAGTCGGGGGGCAGGAAGATACCATACCTCAAGACAAGGGAGTCGACAATGGGGACAAGGAGAAAGAATATTGGGTTCTCTATTTTGATGGAGCATCAAAAACAAATTCCAGTGGAGCAGGGTTGGTTTTGCAAAGCCCTAATGGATTCTTAATTGAGTATGCCATGAAGCTAGACTTCCCAACAACAAACAATGAGGCAGAGTATGAAGCCCTGATTGCTGGCCTTGGTCTAGCTGGGACACTTAGAGTCAAAAACTTAAAGGTCCGTGGAGACTCGAAGCTGATCATATCCCAGGTAAAGGGAGAATTTGAGGCAAGGGATGATACGATGGCTAAGTATGTTCGCCTAGTAAGGGCTGTGATGACCCAATTTAATGAATGCCATGTTGAACACATTCCAAGGGAAGAAAATGCTAAAGCAGATGCGCTATCAAAGTTTGCTTCATCTGAAATTGAAGAAAGTTCAGGAAGTGTGTACTTCCGTGTTTTGAAGACACGAAGCATAGATGTTAAGCTTGTGGCTCCCGTAGGCTTGGGGACGTCATGGATTGATCCCATCAAGGCTCACATTCAGACCGGTTGGTTGCCAAGCGATGTAATTGAGGCACGGAAGTTAACTGTTCGAGCACTAAGGTACTCTTTGATAGATGGGATTCTATATAAAAGATCTTTCGTGGTTCCTTACCTGAGGTGTCTCAGGCCCGATGAGGCACGCTTGGCTCTTGAAGAAGTGCATGAAGGTATTTGTGGACAACACCTGGGGGGCAGGGCCTTGGCTCATAAAATAACCCGTTTAGGCTTCTATTGGCCAGAAATGATGGCTGATGCCAAAGAATATGTGAAGAAGTGTGATCGCTGTCAGAAGCATGCACCAGTTGTTAGACAACCCCCCGAGATGCTGACCTCTATCAACTCGCCTATTCCCTTTGCCATGTGGGGGATGGATATTCTAGGGCCTTTTCCTATGGCCACGGCACAAAGGAAATTTCTGATTGTAGCCATTGATTATTTCACCAAGTGGATCGAAGCCAAACCCTTGGCCAAAATCACAACTAAGCAGGTTGCACAATTCCTGTGGGAAAACATTATGTGCCGATATGGAATTCCCCGTATCCTCGTCACTGACAATGGAACACAATTCAACAATGAGGAATTCAAGAAGTATTGTGAAGAAAATGAAATTGAGTTACGATTCACCTCTGTGGCTCACCCGCAAGCCAATGGGCAAGCAGAGGTAGCAAATCGGATAATGCTGGATGGACTAAAAAAGAGGATCGAGAAGTCAAGAAATAATTGGGTGGATGAGATACTTCCAATATTATGGGCCTATAGGACTACCTGTAGAGTCACGACAGGAGCAACTCCTTTCATGTTGGCATATGGGGCAGAAGCAGTAGTTCCCGTGGAGATATCGCATTCCTCTCCAAGGATTCAGACTTTCAATGCTGTAGAAAATGAGGAAGGGCAGAGGTTAGCCCTGGATCTAATTGATGAAGTGCGAGATGAGGCACATGCAAAGATAGTAGAATATCAGAAAAAGGCTTCATTCTATTACAACCTAAGGGTTAAAGAGAGATTTTTTAAACAAGGAGATCTAGTCTTGAGAAAAATAGAGGCTTCTGGTGTTGGACAGAAAGGAAAGCTTGCCCCAAATTGGGAAGGGCCGTACAGAGTCAAGAGCGTTCAGGGTAGAGGAACCTACAAGCTGGAAACTATGGAAGGTTTTGAAGTCCCGAGGACCTGGCACGCACAAAACCTGAAGGTTTACTATGTGTAAGATAGGAGAAGTATGATTCTCACTTGTCATTGACAAGTAGGTTTAAAAGCACCTTGAAGCTTTGCTTGCATAGGATTTTATATTCCAGTAGAATTTACATTGTCTAGTTATTGTTGATTAGGGTCGAACCCATGCTATGTAAGGTTTTGGAAAACCAGACTTCATATTAAAGAGTTTGAAATTATTTCTATCTAAGGATGTTTAAGGTTCAAATGCATATTAAGATTGTAAAGATAAAACAGAAAAAGGCAAGAAAAGCAACGTATAAAACATAACCCCGAAGGGTAACAAGTTCTGATACAAATAAAGTTCAAAAAGAAGATATACAAAAAGCTAGGCCTTGGAAGGATGAGATTCCTCAGAACCACTATCCGAAGTCTCTTCGGAAGTTTCAGTCGTTTCTTCGGACGTCTCGGTCGTCCCCTCCGAAGTCCCTGTAGAAGTTCCCTCGGCAGAAGATGATGGCTGTTGAGGCGCTGCTTTGGGAGATACTTCCACCCTGGCCTTCTTAGCAACAGGCTCGAATTCCTCCTCGGGGGAATCTTCCTCCTCTCCATCCTTGATCATACCAGCAAGCTTTTCAGTAACACCTCCAAGCTCTGGAACCCGCACTGGGCAAGGAAAGGGCAACTGCTCAAGGACCTCGGGAAACTCATCCTGGATGGCCTCCACAGCAGCGTCCCAGCCTTCCTTATAGCTAACAGGATGAAGAAGGGCGTCATGCTCCACCATCAAGTCTTTGAATTCTTGAGTGTCCATCCAGCCATCAAAGACTTTTTCCTTCTGCGCCTTCAAGATGACATTTTCAGCCCGGGCCGTCTCCAGGTCAGAAGTGGAAGAGGCCAATTGAGCTTCAAGGGCCTCAATTTTTTGATTGGCCTCCTCCAACTTCTTGTTGGCATCTTCCAGGCCAACCTTCCAAGCCTTGGCTTGGTGAATAGCCCCTTGAAAATGGGCGTTAGCCTGCAGGAGAAAACAGCAAAGGTTTAGAAAAGAAAGAAAAGAGAATTGTAAAAAGCATAAGTAAAGTACATACCGTCGCCAGAGCTTGGGCTCCAAACAGCTCATTCCCCTCCAAGTCCTGTTGGAGGACAAAATCTTGATAATCCACCGGGGAAATGGAATACTTAGACCATTCCTTGGACAGGGCCATGCTGCCCACAATTGAGTCCTTGCCCCGGATCCCCCAAGCAGGTTGAAAGTAGGCACCTGGCCTCTGCTTGGTGCGCAGAACTTGGCTGGGGCCTTCCTCATCTGGCTCCGTCGCCTGAAGAAGGAACTCCGGGAAGCGGTCACCCAGTCGAGGGTCCTTAAAGATCTTCCCGGCCCTCTTCATCCTGGTTGTCTCCAGGTCCTTCGGCTTGGTAGCCTCCTCAATCTTCTCAGCCACTGCGAGAAACAAAGTCAGTTGAAAATCAATGAAATAAAAGTGCAGGAAATAAAGGAGATAAGAAAGGGAACTTACTTTTCTTATTAACGGGCGAAAGGCCGCGTTCTACCAGGACGGTCTCCCGGATAAGGTCCCAACAATGGGAAGTGCCGTTGTCTTGCGTAAGGAGGTTGAAACCTCTAGCTTCCTCCTCAGACAAAGTTATGTCATTCGGGCTCCCGTCTACGGCCAGCCCAAAGGATGATCGAAACAGGGAGCCCCAATCTCCACCTTCCCAAATAACAAACAAAAAATCTTTCTTCCACCCCAAGTTGTTGTCAGGGATGGACTTCCCATTTACGATATGGGGGATAGTGGGGCGCTGGTTGATAGAAACCCAACCCGGACTTTTATCAGGGCTGTTTTTAAACTGAAAAATCTTCCTGAAGACAGCAACAGATGTGGGGACATTGTGCTTGGCGCATTGCGACAGATAACACAGAATCAACCTCCAGGAATTAGGGGGAAGTTGGCAAGGGCTGATGCCCATATCAGCCAGTAGCAAAGTAATGAATGGATGAAAAGGGAGTCTAATACCTGCCCTCAGAGTATCCCTATAGACGCATAGCGCGTCCTTCTTCCACTGACAGGCCCTGTCGGCCGGACCCGCAAGAACCAGCTTAAAAGGCTCCTTGATTTTGAAGCAGCTACTCAACTTTTCCAGCTCCTTGGGATCCCGTAAAGCACTGATATGATTGTGCGCGTCCAGATGCGCATCAGACGGATACTCGTCCCCTCGAGTGTTGATCATGTCGATTAAGGAAGTATACCTCGATCGAATAGGAAAATCATTGGACTTTCTAGCCACGTTCATCTTGGCCAAACGAGTCATTCTTTTGTCAGCCATCTGAAAAAAAAGTATGAGGCACGTAAATAGGCTATCTTAAAATGGCACACAATGGAAAAATAATGAAAAGCAAAGGGAGGAATCTTACCTGAAGAAGCACTCCTGAAAAAAGGCTTTGAGCTTTGACTTGCTGTTATTCCTCTGAGAATCTTAGCAGGAAGATGAAGAAGAAAACTAAGAAATGAGAAAGTGAGGAGTAATGGCCTTTCCTCATTCCTTTATATAAGAGGAAAAGGAAGTTGAAGGGACGAAAAGCCCATTGAGGACAAAAGCCCATAAGAAAAAGCCCAGAAAAAAGAATATTCCAGAATATTCCAAGGAATTCTAGAGCATTCTTAACAGGGTGTATTAAGCCCAGATCAATAAAAGAGGCCCAATAAGATTTGAAAAGGCCCAATAAAAGAGGCCCAGTAAGATTTGAAAAGGCCCAATAAAAGAGGCCCAATAAGATTTGGAAAAGCCCAATAATAGAGGCTCAGAAAAATTTAATAAGGCCCAACAAAAAAGGCTAGGCCCAAATCCAATTAGGATTTGGAAAATACAATACCCTAAATTAAAGCTAAATAAAGAAGGCTAGTGGAAGACCAGGAACCAGGTCGAAATCCAGGTCGTGAATCCTGCCCGAAATCTTTCGAGCAGACACCCGAAAATAGCGGGTAAAAAAGACCAGAATTCAGGTCGAAATCCAGGTCGTGAATCCTGCCCGAAATCTTTCGAGCAGACACCCGAAAATAGCGGGTAAAAAAGACCAGAATTCAGGTCGAAATCCAGGTCGTGAATCCTGCCCGAAATCTTTCGAGCAGACACCCGAAAATAGCGGGTAAAAAAGACCAGAATCCAGGTCGAATTCCAGGTCGTGAATCCTGCCCGAAAACTTTCGAGCAGACACCCGAAAATAGCTGGAATAAAGGAACTGAATTGAGGTCGAAGTTTTGACCAGAAATGAGGTCGAATAAAACCAAGCATCTTTCAAAAAATAGGGATTAAAAAACCCAGGTCGAAGTTCGACTAGGATCCTGGTCGAATTCCAGGTCGTGGATCCTAGTCGAAATCCTTCGACCAGGAAGCAAGAAAACCAAAGAATTTTCGAACAGGATTCAGGTCGAAATATCGACTAGAATCCTAGTCGAAATCCTAGTCGATAGGCTTATAAAAAAAAAAAAAGAAAAAAGGGTTGAATTTTCGACCTCGATCCAGGTCGAATTTTCGACTAGGATCCTGGTCGAATTCCAGGTCCTAGATCCAGGTCGAAATTTCGACTAGGATCCTGGTCGAATTCCAGGTCGTGGATCCTAGTCGAATTCCTTCGACCAGGATGACAAGGCTGGCCCCATTTTTCGACTAGGATCCTGGTCGAAATTTCGACCTGGATCCTGGTCGAAAAAAGGGCTGGAAATTTGAAAATTCCAGAAAATAAGGAAAAATCCCAGAAAATTCCAGAAAATAAGGAAAAATCCCAGAAAATTAGGGAAAATTCCAGAAAATAAGGAAAAATCCCAGAAAATTAGGGAAAATTCCAGAAAATAAGGAAAAATCCCAGAAAATTCCAGAAAATTAGGGAAAATTCCAGAAAATAAGGAAAAATCCCAGAAAATCCCAGAAAATTAGGGAAAAATTCCAGAAAATAAGGGAAAAATCCCGGAAATAAGGGAAAAATTCCTGGAAATTAAGATAATTCCTGAATAAAAGGAAAAATTCATTGTAAATGTGTAGGTCGCTCCACACTTTACGGAAAAACGAGACCCTGTAAGGGAACCAATAGACTTAACTTCTGCGAAACCTAATCAATGTTTCCCAAAAGTTGGGGGGCAAATGATAGGGATAAATAAATTATGTTTGTATAATTAAATACTGCATTAATTGTACAAACTGTGGGCTGCCAGGCCCAATAAAAAGATATATGATACTCAGACCAGAAAGGTTAAGCCTGATGGACCAGATCAGGCCTGATGGAATAAAAAAGGCCCAAAAGCCCTGATTATTAATTAATTTCGTAATTAATTAATAAGGGACAAATCAGATGTTGAAAAGAGTCCCGATAAGGATATAAATCCTTGGAGATTAGCCTCAAGGGGACCTAAAAGGATAAGGAATCAGTTTCCTACTATCTAGGACTCCAAAGTCCATTCTAATTATGAGACTTGCCCACCAAGTCTCCTATACCAAGTCCAATTCAAGGACTCCCAACATCTATATAAGGGGTCTCACCCCCACCAATCAGAACTACGTTTTTTGGCTTGATTCTCTAATTCACAGAGATACGTAGGCATCTCGTAAAGGCAGATTGAGTCACGAAACACGAGAGCAGCCATTAAAGGCCTTGAGCTCCCGAATCTTAGTATTAAATACAGCAAGTAATAACCTTGGTTTTTTATCCATAACACTTTTTAAGTCCTGATATTATCTCCTGATAAATATCTTCTGATATCTTAAGTTCTGATAACTTAAGTTTTGATATCTTAAGCTCTGACTTCAGTATAAGTACTGATTTCCAGTTAAGTCCTGATTTGTCCTGTTAGTTAAGATCTGAATACTAAACACAAATCATTATTAGACATGTCGTCACAAATATATCTAACAATCTCCCCCAACTTGTAAATTAGCATAATATACAAGTTCAATAGATATTTGATGATGTCAAAAACATTAAGTACAAATGCATATGAGAATTTGACTAAGTAACTACAATTCATAGTCTTTATAGCTTTTACCATCCTTAAAGTCTGATATCAGCTTTAACCTGTATATCCTTCAAAATTTATCAGCTGTAGTTCTTGACTTGGCTTCAGTGTGTAATCTCTTTAATGTCAGGAGTTGTTCTGAGATAGTTCTTCAACAGACTTCTCTCAGCATATTCAATTTCATTCTGCATCCTCCTTTTTACATCTTTAAGTTCAACTGTATATTCACCTGTTTGAAAGATAGCAGCTCTGAGATCATTTATTTTTTCTTTCCTTATATCCTGATCCGGTCTGATGAAATAGGCTTTATCAGACTCTAGATTGAATTCAAGACCTTTAATACCAAGAAATGTAGTGATGATTTTGGCAGTATTAGGCTTCATCTCAACTATATCACCATTGTGAGCTCTGTACTTAGGATAGTATGGTCTGTCAGACTTTACATAGTAAAGTTTCTTCTTCCTTTCAATATCAGATTTTAAGTAACTGGCAGCACCATCTGTTGATCTATTTTTCACTTGTAGTAGTAATAGCACATGTTGCAATTCTTTAAAGTACTTCAAACGAATAGCATTCTTCCTAATCTAGAATACCCTCCCATCTGTCATAAAATATAACATGATATCTTCTTTCAATACAGAGTGGTAGACCATTTGTACAGACTCCAATTGATTCAATCTTTCAGGAGTTGTTCCTACTCCTGGTTCACTCAAAGAAGTTGGATCAGAGGTAGTATTATTTACTCTCTTTTCTTTAGAACTACCCAATCCTGATTTGTCTCTAGCTTCCTTCCCTCTAATAACTCTTGCTTCAAAACCACTTGATGTAGTCTTCAAAAGTTGTGTAGATTGTTGACCTTTAGTAAACCCAGGTAGTAGAATCTTTGAAGGTTTAACATGCAATGTCAGAGGTTTCCTTTTCTTTATCTTCTGATATCAATCCAACTTGAGCTCTGTCAGAGGTTGCTTGCTTCATTGTAATATCAGAATTTACTAAGTCCTGATCTTGAATAACATGAGCTCTGTCAGAGGTTGTTTGAATATTCTTTTTCTTCAAAATCAGACTAGTACCTTCATCAGATTTTGCTTCCAGATGCATGATTGGCATATATACCTTTACAGGTTCATCAATTTTTACTTTACCCTTGGATCTAGGATCAACTTCCACCTGTAATTTGGCTTTGGATTCAGATTTGATTGCCTCAGAGTTTGTCTTCTCTTTAATCGCAATGCCCTTAGGCTTAGGTGGTTTCTTTGCAATGACTTGAGCTTTTGACTTTGACTTGACATTTTCTGCTTTAAGTCTGGCTCCTTCTTCCTTCAGACTTTCAATATCCATGCCTGGATTGTCCTTTAGGAACATCCTTTTGGAAATCTCTTCATCAAGTTTCAAAGTTTGTTCACTAGAACTCATCCTTTTACCAGTATCAGAACTTGTTCTTCTCCCAGCATCACAACTTGTTCTCTGTGTAGAATTTCATGCTTTCCTAGATGAAGAGGCTTTGCCTTGACCATGACCTCTACCCCTTTCAGAGTTTCCATGGTCATCGTTATCATCATCCTTACCCTTCAATGGTTGATCAGTTTTGTATTTGGACTTAATCACTTTCTCCCCCTTTTTGGCATCATCAGGTAATAGGAGAGAGACAAGCAATTCCACAGAGTTTTGGATTTCATTGAGTTGATCTTGTTGAGCAGCTTGATTCTTCAAAATATCATATATTTGAGCTTGCTGCTTTTCTTGAGTCTTTTCTATGTACCCAATGCGGTCAAAGGCTGGCTTAAAAAACCTGTTCTTTTCCAATTTGACATTCATGTCTTGCTGAATTAGGGTTTCTTGAATTTTGTTCACCTTGGCTTGAGTTATTGAGTGTTGACCTTGAAGGTGCCTTGTACTCAACGCAATAACTCTGAGTTGTGCTTTGAAATCATCATTCATTAGCATCTCATCAGCTTTAGCCAGGTGCTCAGCAAGAATATTTGCAGTGGGAACAAAATCAACTTTGTTCCATTCCTTGGTCCATTCCTTTCCTCTTGGAGTTTCACTCCAAGGTACTGGTGCATCCTCTCTCACAAACTTTTTAATCAAATCAGCTTTATTAACTGTTTGTAGAGGTGCATGTCCTGAAGGACCAGCTGCATCAGCATTTAGATTTATAGCAGCTTCACTAGTATTTTCAACATTGGCAGCATCAGAACTTACAGAGCCTGCAGAATCAGCTTCCTCTGATAAAATGATTTTGTGTGAGGCTATAGAGGTTTCAAAATCATCCTCTAAGTTTTGATCAACATCCAAATTCTGATGTTCACCTAATATCTAACCTTCAACATCTATATTCAGAAGAGGTGTAGTTGGAATATTTGCATTGAGATAAGCATCTAAAATTGTTGTTATTGGTGGAGTATGTTGAGGAATGGTTGGAGCTTCTAAGTAGAGAATCTCAGGCACAACCAAGTTGTGAATATCTATTTCAGCACTTGTACCTGGGTCTTCAGCATGTACTTGTTCAATGATAGGAGACACAGGAGGTATAGGCACTCTGTCTTGAGCAGTGTCTTTAGCTTAATTTGGTGACAATGGAGGTGTAGATGCAGTGGCTTCAGCAAATTCTGGTTGTGTAGATGGAAGGGATTCAATCACAATTGGCTCCTTTGGGATCAGAGATTCTTGATCCCATTCCTTAGCTGCTGCTTCCACATCCTCTGAATCTGACTCAACTATGTCCCTGTTAGCTCTTTGTTTCTTCCATCTCTTCAAGGGTGGAGAGACGGTGGGAGCTTTGTCATCAGAATTTATCTTTCTAATCCTTTTGAGTGGCCTATAACTCCCAGTTTCTTAAACTTTCTGAGAAGAGACCTTCTCAGCTACTTTTGCAACAGGTTCTGATATGTGAACCTGTGCTTCATTTTCTGATTCATCTCTAAGAATCATCCTCCTTCTTTTCTGTTGTGTCTGAGGTACAGTCTTTGTCCTCTTTGATTTAGAAGAAGAAGGCTTCACCTATCACAGGTTCAGATGCATGAACCCGTGCTTCAACTGTTTCCTCAAATCATCAAAAAATTTTATTGACCATTATTAAATCAAAACATTCATCACATGATAAAGTTAAAAACGATGAAGTAAAGATTAACAAATTGCAATTAAAACATGCACACTCACATAATTTGAGAACCAAAGACCAAATCTTGCAATTTAAAGGAAATTTCATTTATATATCAGATGAGTACATTTCATGAAATTTATCAATTACATGCAAAAATTACAAGATAGTCCTATTCTAAGAATTCTTAACATCAATAACCTTAGTCCTAGTCTAAGAAGACCTATCGACTAGCTTCTTCTGCTGCTGACGAAGAGCACTGCAAGACGGATGATCCGTTCTTGCTGACGGAGAGCTTCTTTCCTTTCCTCTTCCAGACGATCACAATGGAGATGATAGTCCATATAAAAGAATAAGAGGTCTGTGTGAATCTCTTGTGGAACTGAGGTCCAGATCTCTTCAGGAATGACAGTTACATGCCACTCATGTCGCCAATCATCATAACTCAACTCGATATTAAAAGTATCATAGTTCAGGAGCAAGTTGAAACGAACCATGGTTTTGATGAGTACGTAAAAAGAGTGAGTTTGTAAGAAAATGGAAGATGTATTGGCTGGAATGAATAGTTGGTTTAAATAGCCAATAGAATACCAAGAGACGCAAGGAGTATTTAATAATTACAGGTAAAAATAATGATACCTCGTCTCCCTAGACCAATGTGTAATAATAACAGTCAGTAAAAGATCTAAAGCCAGAGTTAATGGACACGGGAAATAAGTAATGATTACTATGCACATGCAGTTTTTCAAAAAAAATTGTTCCCACTAAACAAATGATTATGATTGTCTTTATCTCACATAAACCAATATTCTGATAAAATATAACCGTTCAAGTATTGACTTATAAATAAATCAAGTAAATAAATACTGCCACGTAAGCATCAGAACTTGATTATTATCAGAATTTAAAAGTCATCAGAATATGGCTGCTTAACTCAAAAAGTGAATGTTTATTCCTGTAATTCTTCACACAAATACTGATATGGTTACAACAGAACTTAATCATCAGAACTTCCATCAGAACTTGTCCTCAGAATTTATGCAACTGACACTTAAACTGTTCATCTAAAACAACATTGATCACCACAGTAATTTTCATCATTCATATGGAGTGTAAGTGTGTGCTTTAAGCTAAATATCAGACAAAGAGTAAAGTCTGATTCACTTCAGTACATCTTAGAAATAAGGCATAACTAAGAACTTTGCTCAAAATCTGTCATTAGTCTGAAGTCTACTATAGAATGAGTTCATGCATGAGTCCACCTCAACTGTTTTATGCTCATTTTATGCATCTTTTGAAATTCCTTTTTACAGAATTTATGCTGTTATCAGAGTATTTCTCCAGTAATCAGAGAATGTGAAAAGTCACCAAGAAAATTTTATTTTGCTTTTCTAATGCATATTACTTAATACCGGCAATGCACTTGGGTCTTCCCTTCCACATATATTTTTCTCTAGATCTCAAAGGAGTACCTGATTTTTATTTCTTTTCTTTTTCTTTTGATAAGTGAGGCTTATCAACACTTAGTACATCTATAAGATTTACCAACATCAGAACTTAACAGATAAGAAGCACTATTCTAGTTTTTGACTTAGTAATAAGATACACAAAGTAAACCTAACTGAGCTCAACATCAGAATTTGCTTGTGTTAAAAGATTTCCACATAAACAATTACTTTAAACATGGGATATTTAGTATATTAAAGACCATTAGGTCAGCATCTAGCACAGTTATCCTCATTGGATTGAATAGTCACAGACACATTCATATCACTATCAGAGTTTAGAAATTCACATCAGACAACAATCAACACTTAGGTAAATTTCAATTTAAGCACAGATTACATTAACAGAGTAATATATATAAATATTGATCATAAAGTCTGATGTATCAGAACATAAACTAAATAGATTTAAAGAAAGAACCTGAAACCATTCCAAGTTCATTTACCAATCTTGCAAAAGTAGCTTCACATAGTGGTTTTGTGAAGATATCTACTAGTTGTTGATTTGTTGGAACAAAATGCAATTCCACTGTACCTTCCATCACATATTCCCTTATGAAGTGGTACCTTATGCTAATGTGCTTTGTCATAGAGTGCTGAACTAGATTACCTGTCATAGCAATAGCACATTGATTATCACAGTAAATATGGATTTTAGAAAATTCTAACCCATAATCCAGTAACTGATTCTTCATCCAAAGAATCTATGCACAACAGCTTCCTGCAGCAATGTACTCTACCTCTACAGTTGATGTGGAAATTGACTTTTGTTTCTTGCTAAACCAAGAAACTAATCTGCCTCCAAGAAATTGGCAGCTTTCACTTGTGCTTTTCCTGTCAATTTTACACCCTGCAAAATCTGCATCTGAGTAACCTATTAGCTTAAAGTCTGATTCCTTACAATACCACAATCCTAGATCAGCTATACCCTTAAGGTACTTGAAAATTCTTTTCACAGCTGTTAAGTGAGGTTCTCTTAGATCTGCTTAAAATATTACACAAAGACAGGTAATATACATGATATCAGGTCTACTTACAGTTAGATAGAGTAATGAGCCTATCATACCTCTGTAATCAGTAATATCTACTGATATACCAGTATCCTTATCCAATTTTGTTGCAGTGGCCATAGAAGTGGATGCACTTGAACAGTCTTGCATTCCAAAATTCTTCAACAAATTTCTGGTGTACTTAGATTGACAAATAAAAGTTCCTTCTTCATTTTGCTTGACTTGAAGGCCCAGAAAATAGCTAAGTTCTCCCATCATACTCATTTGATATCTTGACTGCATTAGCTTGGCAAACCTTTTACAAAGTCTATCATTTGTAGAACCAAAAATGATATCATCAACATAAATCTGTACCAAAAGTAAGTCCTTTCCATGGTTGAGATAGAATAACATTTTATCAATAGTCCCTCTGTTAAATCCACTTTCCAGAAGAAACTGAGCTAATGTCTCATACCATGCTCTTGGAGTTTGCTTAAGGCCATAAAGTGCTTTATCAAGTATGTAGACATGATTAGGAAATTTTGAATCTACAAAACCTGGAGGTTGTTCAACATATACTTCTTCTTCCAATTCTCCATTAATAAAAGCACTTTTTACATCCATTTGAAAGACTGTAAACTTTTTGTGAGCAGCATAAGCCAAAAATATCCTTATGGCTTCCAGTCTAGCAACTGGTGCAAATGTTTCATCATAATCAATTCCCTCCTGTTGAGAATATCCTTTTCCAACCAGTCTTTCTTTATTCCTTGTAATTATGCCATCACTATCAGTTTTGTTTCTGAACACCCATTTTGTAACAACAACTGATTTGTCCTTTGGTCTTGGCACTAGGGTCTAGACTTTATTTCTTACAAATTCATTTAACTCTTCCTGCATTGCTTGCACCAAATCAGCATCTTGAAGAGCTTCTTCCACTTTCTTTGGTTCAGTCTGAGAAAGAAAAGAATGATAGAGACATTCATTTGATGTTGCTGTTCTAGTTCTAATACCTGCTTAAGGATCTCCAATAATCAAGTCAGGTGTATATGCTTTAGTCCACTTCCTTGCAGATGGAAGGTTATCTCTAGAACTGGATGCTCCCCATGATCCATGCTGTCTCCATCAACATTTTCTGATGCTCCCCCTAAAATTATGCTCTCTGAGTTGGATCCTTCAGAATTTGAGCTTCCAGAATTATCAGAACTTGGCCCATCAGAACTTGATGAATCAGAATTTGAGTTTCCAGAATTATCAGAACTTGGCCCATCAGAATTTGATGAATCAGAACTTGAAGAGCCTGTTCTAGGTTCTGATGCTTCTTGAGCTGTGGTTGGATCTTCAATATGCTCCCCCTGCACAGGTGCATTTTCCTTTGGCGTAATAACCACAGTTTCAATAACATCAGAGTTTAACCCATCAGAGTTTGTAGTATCAGGATTTAGACTATCAGAATTTAAAGCTTCATTCTCAAATCTCAGCTGATCATGATCATTGAAATCTTCAACTCCAGTAATCTTCTTATCATCAAAAGAAACATTGATAGATTTCATGACAACCCTTGTTCTTAAATTGTAGACTCTGAAGGCTTTTGTAGAAAGTGGATATCTAAAAAAGATTCCTTCATCAGCTTTTAGATCAAATTTGGATAGCTATTCACGATGAGTCTTAAGAACAAAACACTTGCATCCAAATACATGAAAGTACTTCAGATTTGGCTTATTTTTCTTCACCGTCTCATATGGTGTCTTTCCATGCTTGTTGATAAGTGTTGCATTCTGAGTAAAACAAGCAGTCTACATAGCTTCAGCCCAAAAGTAGGTTGGTAATTTTGCTTCATCAAGCATAGTTCGCGCAGCTTCAATAAGAGTTCTATTCTTTCTTTCAATAACTCCATTTTGCTGTGGAGTTCCAGGAGCAGAAAATTCCTGCTTTATTTCATGGTCTTTACAGAACTCTTCCATGATCAAATTCTTGAACCTAGTGCCATTATCACTTCTTAAAATTTTCACAAAGTCTTTGACCAATTTATCCAGTTGTTTGACATGATCAATCAAGATAGATGCAGTTTCACTTTTTATGTGCAAGAAATACACCCATGTGTATCTGGTAAACTCATCTACTATGACCATAGCATATTTCTTCTTTGCAATAGACATGACATTCACTGGACCAAATAGATCAACATGTTGTAGGTGATAAGGCTCAAGAATTGAAGATTCAGTCTTGCTCTTGAATGAAGATTTTATTTGTCTTGTCTTTTGACATGAATCACAAAGGTCATCAACAGCAAATACTGATTTTGGCAGTCCTCTCACAAGATCTTTCTTGACTAGTTCATTTATATTGCTGAAATTTAAATGAGAGAGTTTCTTGTGCCAATCCCAGCTTTCTTCAATCGATGTTCTACTTAACAGACAGATTACAGAACCATCATAACTTGTTGAAAAATTAGCTTCATAAATGTTACCATGCCTGTATCCCTTTAGAACAACTTTGCCTGTAAATTTGCTTACAACTTCACAATGTTCTTCAAAAAAATACACATGATAACCTCTGTCACAGATTTGACTAACACTCAGCAGATTGTGTTTAAGTCCTGAGACTAGAGCTACTTTTTCAATGATGACATTCCCAAGATTGATATTGCCATATCCCAGAGTTTTTCCCATGTTGCCATCTCTATAAGAAACTCCTAGGCCAGCTTTCTCCACAAAGTCTGATAGCAGGGCTTTATTTCCAGTCATATGTCCTAAACATCCACTGTCCAGAACTAGGATGTTTTTCTTGTTGCCCTGCAATCACAAAGACCACTAATGATAAGTTTTAAGGACCCAGACTTGCTTGGATCTTTTGGCCTTTTTAAGTTTGTTAACATTTGCAGCGGATTTAACATCAGAGTTTATGTCAACATTTTTCTTATCAGAATTTATAGTATCAGACTTTGCATCAGAACTTACACTAAAAGGAACAATGCCAACTTTCTTTAAAGAAGGTTTTATTTGATAATAATCATAGTACAAACTATGATATTCCTTACAAGTATAAATAGAATGCCATAAACTACCACAATGAAAACAAGGATTTTGTGGTTTAAACCTAACAGACTGATTCTTAACTCCTGATTTAGGAGATAAAGATTTGGTATTCTTATTCTTCCTGCAAAAAGAAGCCAGATGGTTAGAATTTCCACAGTTATAGCATTTCTTTCTAGGAGCATTAGGAACAGGCATATAATTATTGCTTTTATTCACACCTTCCTTTCCATTCCTATTTTTCCTAGGTGGCTTTACCTTGTTTACATCCTTAATCTCTTTCAGCTTGTACTTAAGCTGCTTCTTTGTCATTAAGCCTATGTTAACTTCAGCTGGTTTATCCTGTTTTAATTTATCAGAAGTTGACTCTGCCTTAACTTCTGTATCATTATCTTTCATCTTTTCAGAATCAGACTTTACAATTTTAGCTACAAACTTAACAGGATTTACCTTTGGCTTAGTAGTCTGTTTAACAATAATTGGCTTAACTTGTTTAGTTCCTGTTGCACTTTTATCATCTCCACAACCTAAGCCCTCTTTCCAGTTTGCACTACTTAGTAAATTCTAAGTTGTTCTGCCAGAGTTAGTCCAAGTCCTGATAATCTCTCTTTCTTTTTCTAACTTAGTTTTTAGAGATTGATTCAATTTTAACACTTCATCTCTAACATAAAAAGCATCATCTCTTTCTTTCTGAGTTTGATGGAACATAACTAACTCTTTTTCTAAATAGTCATTCCTTTTCTTAAAAGCCAGATTTTCAGAAGTTCACCTATCACAAGTTAAAGTATGATCTCTATAACTAATGAATATGGTTTTAAAATAAGATCTCAACTCAGTAATATCATCAGTATGAAAAGCATAAGGTACCTTTAACTCAGCAGCTTCAGAACTGCTATCAGCATTTGCCATCAAGGCATAGTTCACCTCATTCTCAGAATCTGAAGTGTCTGTCCAGCTTTTCTTTTTTGTGACAAGTGTCTTGCCTTTGTCACATTTTCCTTTCTTGCAATCAGGAGATATATGGCCTTTCTCACCACAATTGTAGCATTTGACATTTGAGTAATCTCCTCTGTCAGATTTTCCAGCTTCGCCTTCAGATTTTCTGAATCCCTTCTTATCAGAACTTCCACTTTTCCTGGAAAACTTCTTTCCCCTTCTGAATTTCCTGTAGGCTATCTTTGTGATACTTTTCACTATAAGAGCACACAATTTCATCATCTCTTCATCAGCATACATCTCAGATTAGACTTTCAGTTTCTGAGTCCTCATCACTATCAAAACTTGATGACTCAGTATCAGACTTTGTGATGAGAGCCTTTCCTTTGCCTTTCTTTGAGACAGCCACTTTGGGGGATTCCTCCTCAGCCTTAAGATCAACTATTCTTGACTTTCTCCCATGCCTCTTTCTTCTTTGATCCATCTTAAGTTCATGAGTTTTGAGCATACCATAAATTTCATCAAGAGTAGTTTCATCAAGAGCATAGTTGTCTCTTATAGTAGTCGCCTTCAAATCCCAACTTTCAGGAAGAGCTAAAAGGAATTTAAGATTAGTATCTTCAAGATCATATTCCTTATCCACCAGTGACAGATCATTCAAGAGTTTGACAAATATGTCATATAAACCAGTTAATGACTCATCAGGTTTTGAGTCAAAGTGCTCATACTCTTGAGTGAGTATAGTCCTCATGTTCTTCTTAATTGAATCAGTTCCCTGGCATCTTGTCTCCAAGGCATCCCATATCTCCTTTGCAGTCTTGCAGTTAATTACCCTGTTTGACATGACATTATCAATGGCACTATGCAGCAAATGCCTTACCTTTGCATCCTTGGCAATAGATGAGATATCTTCAGCTATATACTCACTTTTCTCCTTTGGTACAGTCTGTGCTGGCTGATCTGCAACTATAACAGAGAGCTTGGTTGGCTTATGTGGACCTTCATTAATTCTGTCAAGGTATTCTGGATCTGTAGCTTCCAGAAACATAGTCATCCTCACTTTCCATATGGGATGCTCAGAAGGTTTCAGTATGGGAACCCTAATAGTCTCATATCGATTATGGATTTGAGTCTTTGGAGTTTCTTCAGTTTATTCGGTTCAGTGTTTGGTATTTAGTTTGTATGTATTTGTAGAGTAATATCGTATATCTGTGGTTCGTATTTGGGTATACAATAATCAATGGGTTAGAACGAATAAAGTTTACGGCTCAAGATCAATAACTGGAATCAGGGTTTTGGGTTCAGTGCTTTCAATCACAACTGTCTACTCCTCGACTATCTGTTTCCCTTTCCTACGCCTTGCCTCTTCTGCTCACATATCATAATCATCTATCAATATTTAACTCATACGATTCTATTCGAAACACACTTCTATCTACCTTTCGTTTTACCCAAATCCGATTAACAGATTGAAAGTTATACTATAAACAAGTAAACATCGAATATATAGACCGACAGTTAACCAACAAGTCACATATAGCACATAACACGTCAAATAATCAATGATATATTATTTATAAAGAAGTCTCGGGTCATAAATATGCTTTCGGGTATTTAAAATGATTTCTAAAACATTTTTCGGAATTAAAACGGGTCGTTGGATCAATTTCGGAGTAATAAACAGAGTTCGGTTGGCCAAATCTGGCTTCAAAAAAATTTTATAATAATTATCGAGCCTTGAAAACAATTTAAAATAATATTTTAAAGCTCGAAACTATTTTTTGGAATTATTAAATCATTTTTAAATAATTAAATCTAATTAAATAATTAATAAATCAATTAATAATTAATTAAATCAATTAATCAATTAATTTTCGAATTAATTGATCAATTAATCAATTAAATATTAACTGAAATTAATTAACTAATTAATTCAAATTTATTTTTGAATTAAAAATAATTTTTGGAATTAAAATAATAATTTTTAGAATTTTCAGAAATTAAAAACGAATTTTAATAATTAAAATAAATAGAAAATATGATTTTTGAATATTTTTAAAACAGGAATCCTAAATTTGCAA